>NC_048220.1:126281173-126655179 GCF_002007445.2 Ailuropoda melanoleuca | reverse complement strand
ATACAATGGAATATTACTCATCTATCAGAAAGAATGAATTCTCAACATTTGCTGCAACATGGACGGCACTGTAGGAGATAATGCTAAGTGAATTTAGTCAAGCAGAGAAAGACAATTATCATATGATTTCTCTCATCTATGGAACATAAGAACTAGGATGATCGGTAGGGAAGAAAGGCATAAAGAAAGGGGGGGTAATCAGAAGGGGTAATGAAACATGAGAGACTATGGACTATGAGAAACAAACTGAAGACTTCAGGTGGAGGGGGGTGGGGGAATGGGATAGACTGGTGATGGGAAGTAAGGAGGGCACGTATTGCATGGTGCACTGTGTGTTATATGCAACTAATGAAGCATCGAACTTTGCAACGGAATCGGGGATGTACTGTATGGTGACTAACATAATATAATAAAAAAAATCATTAAATAAAAAGATATAAATTCTATAATGTAACCACAAACCTTAAGAAACCTTAAGACTAAGATGACTAAATTAAACCCAAAGGAAGAAAATAATAAAGATTATTAGATCACAAATAGAGGGAATAGATCATAGACAATTATTACATGATATCAATGAAAGCAAAAGTTTTCTATTTGAAAATATCAACAAATATGAGAAATCTTTAGCAAGAACGTGAAAAAAAAAGACCCAAAAGAACAATATCAGAAATGAAAGCAGATCATCACTACTAAATTGATAGAAATAGAACTGTAGAAAAATACTATAAAAACTGTATACAAATTAGCTAACTACATATTAATAAAGTACCAAGCCTCATCCAACACTGTGTAAAGGTTTATACAAAATGACCAAGTGCGATTTTATCTCAGCACTGCAAAGTTTGTCTAACATAGGAAAATCATTTAATGTAATACATGATAGTACAGAATAAAGAAAAAAATCATGATTTTCTTAATAGATGCAGAGAAGCATTTGATAAAATCCAACATGTTTTTGTGATAAAAGCACTAACCAAAGTGGGCATAGAAAGCAGTTTTCTCAACCAAAAAATCTGCTTCTCTTAATAAGCCACAACTAACATCACACATAATGGTAAAAGACTGAATGTTTCCCCATTAATATGGGAAACAAGACCAAGATTTCTATTCTTGCTACTTATACTTAGCATTGTACTAGAAGTTTTATTCTGGGCCATTAGACCAGGAAAAGAGATAATAGTTATACCAACTGGAAATGAAGAAATAAAACTATCTCCATAGATGACATGATCTAGTATATAGAAAATTTGAAGGAATTCTCTAAAAACAAAACAAAACAAAACAAAAGAACACCCAAAACACAAAAAACAAACAAACAAAAACCCTACTAGTATTCACATACAAGTTCAGGGAGGTAAAACCAAAACAAAACAAAAAAACAAGAACAATGTACAAAAATCAATTATATTTTAATATGCTATCAAGAAACAATTTGAAAATAAAATGTAAAAAATAGCATCAAAAAGAAAATATCGGGGCATCTGGGTGGCTCAGTTGGTTAAGTGTCCACCTTTGGCTCAGGTCATGATCTCAAGGTCCTGGGACTGAGCCCCACATCGGGATCCCTGTTCAGTGGGGAGTCTGCTTCTCCTCTCCCTCTGCCCCTCCCCACCACTTACATTTCACTTTATTCACTTCACAGATGTTGCATTCTCTTTACAAATTGAAGGTTCAAGAATTCTGTGAAGGAAGTAAGTGCATATGTGGTGGAAATAGCAGGAGAACTAGAATTGGAAGTGGAGCCTGAAGTTGTGAATATATTGCTGCAATCTCATGATAAAACTTTAATGCATGAGGAGTTGTTTTTAGTGGATGAGAAAAGAAAGTGGTTTCTAGAGATGAAATCTACCCCATGGTGAAAATGTAAAGATCATTGAAATGATGACAAGGGATTTGGAGCACTACATAAACTTACTTGATAAAATAAAGGCAACATTCAAGAGGATTGTTTCCAGTTTTGAGAGTTCTACCGTGGGTCACAATGTTTATCAAACAGCATCACATGCTACAGAGAGATCTTTTGCTAAAACAAGAGTCAATCATGCAGTGAGCTTTATTGTCTAATTTTAAGAAATTGCCACATACTGATTCCTAGACACAGATAACCTACCGAAACTAAAGCAGGAGAAACAGAAAATTTAAACAGACCAAGTACCGGCAATGAAATTGAATCAGTAATTAAAGAACTGCCAAAAACCTAAAGTCCAGGACCAGAGGGCTTCACAGATGAATTGTGCCAAACATTTAAAGAAGAGTTAATACTTACTCTTCTCAAACTATTACAAAAAATAGAAGAGGGAAAAAAACTTCCAAATTTGTTCTATAAGGCCAGCATTACCCTGATACCAAAATCAGATAAAGACACCACAAAAGAAGGGAACTACAGGCCAGTATCTCTCATGAATATAGATGCAAAAATCCTCAACAAATTATTAGCAAGTTGAATCCAATAATATATTTATAAAATCAAATACCATGATCAAGTGGGATTTATTCCCAGGATGCAAGGGTGATTCAATATTTGCAAAACAATCAGCCTGATATGTCACATCATAAGAGAGAATATAAAAACCATATGGTCATGCCAGTAGATTTAGAAAAAGCATTTGACAAAGTACAACATCCGTTCATGTTAAAAACCCTCTGTAAAGTGGGTCTAGAGGAACATACCAGCACATAATAAAGGCCTTATCTTAAATGAAAAGCCAATAGTGAACATATTACTCAATGGTGTAAAACTGAGAGCTTTTCCCCTAAGGTCAGGAACAAGAAAAGGATGTTCAATCTCACCACTTTTATTGAACATATTACTGGAAGTCCTAGTGATAGCAATTAGACAAGAGAAAGGCATAAAAAGCATCCAAATTGGTAAGGAAGAAGTAAAAGTCTCACTATGCATAGATGACATGATGTATCTAAAAAAAACCGGAAGACTCCACCAAAAAGGTACTAAAACATAAATGAATTCAGTAAAGTCTCAAGATACAAAATAAATGTACAGAAATCTGTTGTATCCTATATCTGTTGCTCATTCCAGCAGAGAGATAAATTAAGAAAATAATCCCATTTACATTTGCACCAAAAGCAATAAAATATCTAGGAATAAACTTTTTTTCTATTTTATTGTTAAATTTGTTAAATCTCATGTCAGTATCACAGTATCTTACTTATAATAACTTTATAGTATTTCCTTAAATATAGTATTGGTAAGTTCTTCAATTCTGCTATTTTCATTCAAGATGATCTCATCTAATGTGTATCACTTACAAGATCTTGCTGTTTCAAAAAAGTTATGATTCATGTACTTAAATTCATATTGCTTAGAATCTATAGATTAACTTGGAGAAACTTACATCTTGAAAGTATTGAATTATCTAATTTTGTCTTCACAAAAGGCCAGAAAAATCCTAACTTCATAAAATTGCTAGGCAAGTCTTTCTTATTTCTGAGTTTTTCTCTTTATGTTTGATGTGTGTTTTGTTTGTTTGTTTTAGTCTGGTCTGGTACTTTTTTATCTTTTATTTCACATTTAGACCATTTACATAAAAAGAAAAGGTTACCATTTTGACTGGGTGTTAAGTCTCCCACTTGGTAATTTATCTAATTTGTTTATTCCATGGTTTTCTTGTTTTCCTACATAGTTTTGATCTAGAAAAGTTTTAGAATTCCTTTTTAACTCCTTAACGGCTTATTAGTTGCACTTCTTTATCTTAATTTTTAATGGTTACTTAAGGTTTACCATAAGCATCTTTTTTTTTAAGATTTTATTTATTTATTTAACAGAGAGAGAGACAGCCAGCTAGAGAGGGAACACAAGCAGGGGGAGTGGGAGAGGAAAAAGCAGGCTCCCAGTGGAGGAGCCTGATGCAGAGCTCGATCCCAGAATGCCGGGATCACGCCCTGGGCGGAAGGCAGACGCTTAAGGACTGAGCCACCCAGGCACCCCAACCATAAGCATCTTTAACTTAAAATAGCCTGTTTTAAATATTAAGCACTCCATGTATACTACTGCACCATGTAGGCTTTCTAGTAGTATCTTAAATATATGTGGTGAGATTGACCATCCTTGGCTTGCTCTTAACCTCAGTAAGAAATAATTTAATATTTCAGCACTGAGTATTAATGTAGATTATTTTTGTATATGTTCTTCATCAGAAAATATCTCTTTAATTCCCACTTTGAGTCATTTTTTAAACCGAGAATAAGTGTTGAATTTTATCATATGATTTTCTGCATCAGAATAAATGATTATTTTTTTCCTTTGTACTGTTATTGTAGTAAATTATATTCAGTGACTTCTAAGTGTCAAATTAGCCTTGCAGTTGATGAATAAACTTTAGTTATGATGTAGCATCCTTTTTCTATATTGCTGGATTTTATTTGCTAATGTTGTTACTTAAAATTATTTGGTGTACGTTTGTGAGAAATATCACTTCGCAATTATCCTTGCTTTGTAGCACTCTTAAAATTTTGGTGTTCTTGATGAAATAAAGGAGTTTGGAAGAATTTTCGTATTTTATATTTTTTGAAAGGTTTTTTATATGAATTGTTGGTATGCATTCTCATTTAAGTGAAACCATTTATGGCTGGGTTTAAGTATTTTAAATTATGGATTGAAGTTTTTTAATACTCATAGTTCTAGTCCAATATTTTAGATCTGTTTGTGATAGTGCTTGCAAATTTTATCTGGGAATTTATGATTTTATTTAACCTTCAAAATTTGGGGTGAACTTTTTCAGAATACCCTATTATTATCTTTTGGATATCTATATTGTGTTAGTGATCTCTATTTTAAAAAGAATTTTACATGGGTTTTTCATTTTCATGTCTTTTAAGAGTTTATCCAATTTATTAATTTATTTGGAAATCTTAGCTTTGATAATTTGTGTGGTTTCCGGTTTACTTATTCCTGCTCTCATCTTTACTATTAAATTTCTTACACATTTTGTGATCTAGTTTAGTGCTCTTCACTTATGTCACTGCTTATATATTTTGATGAAGATACATTATTAGTGTAGCGGACGTAATATGTTTTCATTAAGTGACTTCAGTCTTGATTTTTTGTCATACCCCTTGTTTTTAAATATGTTTGCTTGGTATTAATATAGCTAAGCCATCCTATGGTTAGTTTTTAGTTGGTATATCTTTTCCATATTCTCTTCTCATCCTGTGATTGATTGATTGATTATTTCTTTAAATTTTAGTGTGTTTCCTGTTAGCAGCACTGAATTGAGTCTTTTAACTAGACTATTTATTTTGATGCATTTATTATCATAATTAGGTTTACATCCAGCCATTTGCTGTTGGTTTTTTCTTTGTTGAATCTGTAATTTGTTAATTTAATCCATCTTTCCTAACATTTCTGTATTAATCAACAATTTTTGTTTCTTATTCTAGCATTTTATTATCATTTAAGAGAGTGTAGTGGCAAAAAAATCTCTTCAAATGTTGAAATTTATATAAAGTATCTTATGATCTCTGGACCACAGAGCACACCATCCAAAATAGAATTAATTTGGTCTGCGGTTAAAAGTACATACTGTCATTTTCAACAAGTTTAACAGTCAGTTATTAAATGAAATCTATGTTTCCATATTCTACTTGATTCTCATTATCTCTGTATATTACAATCAAATAAGTGGTTACTTAATTAAAATGGTAAAGAATCATAAGTATTTTAAATTATGACCCTTATAAAAAAGCCATTTGTTATGATAAGCACAAAAGCACACAAAGATTTAGCCATTTGGCTATTTAAATGTCAAAATTTGAGCTCTGGAAAGCTGAGTTATAGTTAAATATAGCACTACCCATTTTTAGTATTGACATACATTTTATAGATGATCTAGTTAAATCCATAACTTTTGTAGAGAAATTTGAGATCTTTGGGGGACCTTTTTTTTTTGTTTCCAAGGATATATAGTTAGAAGCAAACTTCTGCCTAAAATTCAAGTCTTGTATTGGCCTAATTCCAGCCAATAAAAAATTTTCAAGTGGCATAACTCAGGTATTGCTTTAAAAATATTTTATTTTCTATTACATGAAACCTCTGTCCCAGGACAAAGTTACATAGTTTTTAAAAATTTCTTCTGAGTCTTTCATGAAGTGCTGGGGATAGTTTTTGGGAAAAGCAAAACTTTAAAAATTTCTTTTCATGATTCTTCTTTGTTATGAAAAAATTAAAAGTATACGATTTTTGTACTTTTAACTTTATACAAATATCAGAATACATACTAATTTTTTTTAAAGATTTTATTTTATTTATTCGACAGAGATAGAGACAGCCAGCGAGAGAGGGAACACAAGCAGGGGGAGTGGGAGAGGAAGAAGCAGGCTCATAGCAGAAGAGCCTGATGTGGGGCTCGATCCCAGAACGCTGGGATCACGCCCTGAGCCGAAGGCAGACGCTTAACCGCTGTGCCACCCAGGCGCCCCAGACTAATTTTAAAGTTACAAGGATCTCTTTTTAAATTATCAGTTATCAAAAAAGAAGTTAAAGTACAATTCTGGTTATTTCCTAGGTGGTGCAGGAAACAAATTATGACACATCTTTAAGAGATTACAAGATTTTATTTTTTTTAATATTGAAATTCACATTTAGATTAGGTAAAATTGAAAAGTACATTTGAGATTCTAGTGCCTAAAGATTCCATATAAAAATGTCAGAATTTGTTTTGTGGTGAATATAAAACTCTGAATAAAACCAATGCATATGGTGACCTGGACAAAAAAATTCATTGTGATTTTCATTGCTTTGGTGATTATTACAGCTTGACCAGCAGTACTAATTAACTATACTAGTATACCATCCTAAATCCATAGTTTGGATTTTTCTATTATTGTGATACTATTTATGCTCTTTGATTACATTTTGTTTTCCTGTCTAGGGGCAGAATGCATAGCATAAACACACAGTGCTCTAAATGATTGTTTCTAAATTAATGTATTTATTACATTTATGAAAATTTTTAACTTGTGGATTTAAAGAATTTTATGAAGTTACTGCATACAGTCAATGATATTCTTCAAAAACTTACAGAATTTTTTTGGATTTGATTATTTGACACTAAGTAGAGCAAACATTGAGGCTTCAATGGCAAAAATTAAGAATGTCATTGAGAATACCTTTATTATATAAATTTGCCTAGATCACATAAAAACTCTGAGCAATAATAAATGTCCATATACAAATTATTTTATTTATTTTGATTCCCTCTTCGCTTAATGAATCTCACTGATTCATTCCTTATCCGTAAGTATACCTGTGTTTTCTCTCCGCTAATGACATCGAGCTAACCTATGGTCTCCTTTTTTCAAATTAATAAGATATAGATCTGAGCTTAATGATGCTACTGAGTTTGTTTGCTTCTACATGCCTTCCAGTTGCAAACTGTTATATATGGATATAGGCATAAATATAGATGTAAATGTAGACAAAGGTGACAATATAGACTTCAGTAGAGTTGCATTATAAGTATGGATTTAGATGAGATGAAAAAGGATAGAAAATGTAAATGGAATTTTTGCGTATTTACAGTTTACATGCAGTTTGCTAAGAACTTCATATTCTTTTCTTCATTTAATTTTTATTTATTTATTTATTTATTTATTTATTTATTTATTTATTTGAGAGAGACGGAGAGCAAGTGAGCTAGCATGAGCATGGGGACAGGGGCAGAGGGAGAATGAGAGAGAGAATCTTTAAGTAGACTCCACACCCAGTAAAAGTATATAATGAGTTTTCCACTGTCAGCATCCTAAGGCACTTACAAAGTAGATATTGCTTTATTTTAAAGACAATCTAAAAAGGTTTCTTTTATAATTTTCAGACCTCAGAATATTAGAAACAGCCAATTAAGGTTAGAAATGGGTTCATTAGATATAAGTCCCACAGTAGCAGGAGTGACCACTTATAACACAAGCAGTTTAGGGAATTAAGAAAATGTTTGTAGAATAACTTAAGATAATAATTGATGTTCACTTTTATAATATGACTCATCATAGGAGTATTAGATTATGTTGAGTATACTTTGCATATAAATGAAATAGTTAATATGTTTTAGGCATATTAGAAATAAAGTATGAATTAGGAAAAAAGCATGGAGATACATTAAGGGATAAGATTTAATTAAGTGGGAAAATATAACTTATTAAGAACATCTCCTTAACAATGGTATCAAGCAAATGTAGGATTATTTTGTGTGTGTATTCACAGGATACTTTACCTGAATGTAGAGGTTTAACATTAAGAACCGACATATGAATTTTTACATTCATAAAGAATATATATATAGCTATACATATAACTATATATAGTTATACATACATATGTATATATATTCATAAAGAATATATATAGTTATACATATAACTATATAGATATATATAGATATATGATACATGGTGTATATACGGTAAACCTTAAAATTTTGATATAGTGAAGAATCAAGGGGTAAATATCTCCTCCTCTAATGTTTGAAGAGTTTACAAGAAAGACATATTCATGGAATTTGTAGTGTCAGAAGTAAAATTTGGACTGAGAAGTAAAATTTTAGGATCATTACACGGGGATGTTTTCTAAAATCAAGTTATATTCAAAAATGGAATAAAATGTCTTAGAAATAAATAAGCCTTCAAAAGTGGAATAATGCAAGCATAGAATAAATAAACAATATTCAGGAATATTACATCGCAGTTTAATATGGGAGTAAGGAGATTAGATGAGATGATCTATAAAGGATGTATTTAAAGATTTAGATGTCATCTAAAAAAGATTCTATTGTTTTACAAGTAATATTAAGGTTTTTGTTTACTATGTCATTATTGAGGAAATAAAATATTTTTTTCTTATAATATTTGCTTTACTGTCCTTCAAAAGTCTCTTGGAGCCAAATAATATGTGTTTTCATGAATTTCATTGTCTAGACATGACTGTAGGGATGTGTGTGTGTGTTTGCAGAGCTTCTTGTCAAAATCTCATGATATTGTTAAAGACATTCAACTAAGGAATGAAAAATTTCATAAACTCTATTCCCTTGATTTTATCAGTTCTTCAGAATTCTCAGTACCGCTACCTCTCAAAATACTTATATGTACTTCTTTTTTTAAAAAAGATTTATTTATTTATTTATTTTCGAGAGACAGAGAGGGCAGGTGTGAGTGAATTGGGGGTAGAGGGAGAGAATCTTTAAGCAGACTCCCCGCGGAACATGGAGTCTGACGCGGGGCTCCATCCCACAATCCATGAGATTACAACCCCTGCCGGCCCCAAGAGTTGGACACTTAACTGGCTGAGCCACCCGGACGCCCCCCTTACTTGTACTTTTGTGATGGAAATTAATGATACACACTGACACACACAGATAGAAGGAGACATCTGCCGGGCTGTGATGAATGATGTATCCACATTTGACTTTGAAAGAACTACTTAAAAGAATTACTGATTACTGAGTGGTGAACACTCTTATTTCTTTCATTTCGTGAATAGGCTGACAGCTATGTCACTTCAGGGGCAGCCTTGTATCAGGGTTCGGCATTCCCCTCCGAGGATATCTTCTTACAAACGAGGCATAGAGCTAGATAGCTGGAGTTTCTTGCCTCCACATTTTTTTAAGCCTAAAATTTATACTTCCTAACTAAATATACTATTCTCCGTTTCAGTTGTTTTTACTTCATATTATTCTAAGGCTTGATAACTTCTTGAACTTCTTACAGTCTTTATTATTTGGAATATATAATGAGCATTTAGTTTACTCTCTGGTATATGGACCCACTGAGAACTTATGTAATATCATTTAGTCCTGCTTTCTTCTAAGCATATTTGAGAGAGTTAGATGGAGTTTCTACTTGACGACAATATATTATAAATAGATGGCAGTGTTTTATTTTTACGGAGTATTTATATAAACAAAACTATGAGGCAGCGTTCTTCCTTCTAACACCCAGTACTAAAAATATCAACCCCCATTTAGTCTTTTGTGTGGTCTGAGGAGAAAACTACTTATGCTTGTGGACTGCTTAGAGATATTTCAGTGTTATTCTTTGGACTCTATCAAGCAGTTATACCAGGTCCAATCTGAGGCTCTTCTGTATAATACTCTTATCCTTAATCTTTCCCATCCAGGAGAATAGTCTATAGTCTTAGACTATAGACAAAGGCTATAGTATATATGAATGTCCTGATTTTTTGAAGTTCCTGATAGCTATGCTTTTGTCCCCTTCCTCCAACTGAAGTGAATAGTCAAAAAAGCATGGTGGCTGCCAACTTGCAAAGGAGAAAAGAGAGATCTACAGATTTAGACTCATGTAAAATGTAAACAATATACCTAGAGACTAGCAAACTATAATAAATCACACATGTGTAAATATGCAATATGCAGGCCTCAGGGAGTGGCTGCAATAATAGGTAAAATAATCCTCCTCTATCCTATCTCTGTCCCTTTAGGGATTTGTATCTGGAAAATGATCTTGGCTAAAACTAAAAGTTACTTTATATAAGGAAGCACTAAGAAAATCATCACATCATAAAACTTCTTTGAGGTGTATTCCCACAAAGGTTAGCATAGTACAAACTCAGAGATGTATAGAGAAAAAAATTAATTTTATTTCAGTTCACTGGCTTGTACTGCCTGAGAATACTGATTACATTTGAAAAATAAAATGTAATCTTGTAACACAACATAAACTGTGCTAAGGAAATACACAGATTTGAATTTTTCATATGGACTTTTAAAATAATTTTTAATACATTTCAGGCTTTGATCCAGGAATAATCTAATCCTCTCACATGAGGAGCTTGGCAGTATTTAATATGTAAGCACCTGGAAAATTATCTGTTTTCAGAAAAAATTAATTTCTAGCACCTCTAAATGAAAAGATCCTTTGAAGCAGAAAATAGGAAAAGATTGTGAATGTGTGTGTGTGTGTTTAGAGAGGCTAGAAATTAATGTATATAATCATGGGGATACACTTAATTCTCTAACCAGCTACTACAAAAATTTCTCGAACTAGAGACAGGTTTTTATTGAGAAAATGTTTTAAGGAGTTCAAACTCTAGAACTTGATTGTTAGCTCAAAAGAAGAATAAAGAAACTGAGTAATCAAAGGGCGAGAAGAATACAAAGTTTTTGGACAGTGAGCAGGCAGTTTGCTGTGGTGCTCAAGGCAGAACATAATTAAGATACCTAATGCTTAATACAGCTTAGAATCACTTCCTAGGGGTATGTGATGAAACCTATTTTGTTGAATTCAAGTCTTTCACAAAATCATATGGTAAACTCGACGTTATGCACTAATGTCATGTGTTGGTCTTTCCATATAAACTGCAAGAGACATAATTCTACACACATATAGATCTTGCATAAGTAAAGAGGAAGCATGTTTGGCTAAAGCAAACAGAACTTGAGAAGTCTGCTCATTTTGTTCTTATATAAAATGGATAAACTTTTCTCCATTTAATGTCTGATTCTGGTATGGGTAAAAATGTGCAACGGTAATTATTGTGTGCTAATGTGTGAGATAGAGGCTTAAACAAAGTGCCCTCTTTATAAAAATTCTGAAGTATAAGCTTGTAACCTTTCAACTTGAAGGGGCAGAGGGAGCCTCATTCAAGTATAATTATTGGTTTCTCTCCTGTCCAATTCTTACTGTTATTTATACAGGTTTTTCTCAGTATCTTTAAGTGATAAAAATAAAGTTTATTTATTTATTTAGTTAGTTAGAGACTGAGTGTGTGACGAAGTGGCAGGGAGGGACAAAGGGAGAGGGTGAGAGAACTCTTAAGCAGGCTCTACTCAGCACCCAGACAGAGTTGGGGCTCGATCTCACAACCCTGAGATCATGACCCTGAGATCATAATCTGAGCTGAAATCAAGAGTCTGATGCTTAACTGACTGAGCCACCCGGGCACCTCCAAAATAAAAGTTTTATTTTAAATCCCTAAAGAATTAAAATTAAATTTATCTTATACCTGAACTTATTGTAGTTTGAAGAAAACTATTAGCAAGAAAACAAATGACAACTCATTCCATTTAAAAATAACTATTCCACGTGATATTGTTTACTGTACATGGTTGATTTCAGTGCAAATTCACAGAATTTGATGAAAGTTGTCAGGATAAAATGCCAACTGAAAAAGGTGGTTTAGTTGTTACAATGTGAATGTTTTAAAAAAGTGCACATAATTATTTTTTAACTGCAGCTCTAATAATACCGTATAATTATCTAAGATAATCCCTTCTTTAAAAATTAGGAATGCTAAATCATACTCGGAGTGCCATATTTAAGTGAAAGTTTACCTTAGAGATTCATAAACCCTTACTATAACTTATATACTTAATATTTTCAGTTTCATTTATTTACATTTCTAATAATGACCTGAAAAGAAATTGAGTTTTATTTGCAAATGCTTACTTTCCACTAATTATGGTCTCGTTGCTGTCATTTCACATTTTTTCTTTTCGTCCAGAAGATGCTGCTGCTGCTGCATACAGATGCTGATACAGCTTCGGCTCCTGGCTGTTCTGCAGCCTCACTGCCTCCTTCACCCTGACTCAGAAAGAGATTGATGCCTTTTTTTTCTTACTGATTCCGTTCTTCATTCTACCCTCTGATTACTGCAATCTGAGAAAACAAGGTGTTATAAAATGTAAAGGGGATTCTAAGAAATCTATTTATGTTATCTGATCCAAGGGAGAAGCAAAAATGAAGATTGGATTAAGATGGGATCAGGCACTAAAGATTTAGGATATGAAGGGTAAAGGTGTGATGTGCATTTGCAAACAGTAGCAAACCTAAAGAAATCATTTTAACTGAAAAGCTAGTGCTCTACAATAGAAAACACTGTAATAAATCAGAATGGCTTGTTCCAAGAAAGAAAAAGAAATGAAGGAAGGAAGGAAGGAAGGAAGGAAGGAAGGAAGGAAGGAAGGAAGGAAGGAAATATAATGGCTTAATTAGGAATAAATGAAATCAAACAAATAATTTTCCTACTTTTGCTTTTGCTTATTTATGTTCAGGTATGCAAACCTAAAACAATCTTATCTTTTTACCCCAAATTCCACATTGTATGTTAAAGAGCCACTGATGATGCCGCTCATGTATATGTTCTATTCTTTGTCTTCCAATTACAGAATTAACGAACTTTGAAAAACTGAAGACAAATTCTAAAATAGTATAGCTCTACTCTTGTGCTGCCAAGATGAGGGATCCTTATAATAATGCATTTGTTCCATCTCCTGACCTCCTTGTTTGTAAAATTGCTAAGCAAATCACAATGTCTATAGGTCTCCTCTACAGATATACATACTCATGTGCATGTGCGCACACACACACACATCAGTTATTTAGATGGACATTTTTGATTAGATGCTATGTACACTGCATTTTAGGGAAAATTTGTATGTATTTATATGTGTTAATAAGATGGGTATTTTAAAAATGTGCAAGCATGGATTATGAGCATTAAAGTTATTGACCTAGTGAGTGTGTATATGTATATATGTTTATGCACATACATGCATATTTATACATAGATATTCATATATATTTATACATATGTACACATACATACATAAGTACATACACATGCATATTTAGAGTTTCTGATGTAGCAGAGTTTTTAATAAGTAGTGTGAAATTTATTCCTTGCATGCATGAGCTTACTCTGGAAAATAGTCATTCCTTTCAAGCACACATGAAATGAAAGTTGACTCTTTTCTCTTCCACCAAAAGAAGTCTCAGAAAATGCTAAATAATAAAACCCTACGTGTCTCCTTTTAAGCCATAATACAAAGACCAAGTAACTTAATGAGATAGCCAAAATACCATAATTTGGGGACTAAACATGCTTCAGAAATGTTCATATATAAAATAATTATTAAGCAAACTATGACATATTTAGAACTGAAACAACAAGAAAACATGAAAAAGTATTTGGGATAAGCATGTAAATATTTATCTCAATATATACTGTACAACATACCTAGTATTGAACAACAATCAAAACAGTTATAAGGCATAGAAAAACACAACAAAAAGCAATCGGGAGAACGAGGTTCAGACATAACATGATATAGAATGGACAGTGTATCTAAAATAACTATCAATAACATGATAAGGCCTTTAAATGAAAAAGGTAGATGACAGTCAAGAACAGATGGATAATTTCAGCAGTGAAATGGAAATTATAAAAGAGGAATCACTTGGAAATGATAGATTTAAAACCATGTATGGAGATGAAAAATGTCATTAATGAGCTTATCGGTAGACTTAGCACAGCTGAGGAAAGAATTAGTAATAGGGTGATTAAATTACCCAAAAAGAAATGCAAAGAGAAAGAAGAGTAAAAAACAAAACAGAACTAAAGTCCAAGATCTGTGGCACAATGTCAAATGTTCGAATATGTGTATAATTGGAATCCCTGAGGAAGAAACATTTGAAGACATAAAGGCTGATATGTTTCCAAAAATAATATGACAGACAGCAAATCATTGTTCTAAGAAGGTCAGATAGCACAAGCTAGATAAATACTAAAAACTCACGCTTGCTTGCCCATGTGCACACAAATACACATCCACACACCTGAGCATATTATAGTCCAACTGCTGAAGAAAAAAAACTAAAAGAAAATATTTGAGATGACCAGAGGAATAGACATTTTGCAATCCAAGAAACAATGGTAAAAAATACAGCAGACTAATCATCAAAAACAATGCAAACAAGATGGCAAGAGTGAAATATTTAAATGTGCCAAAAGAAAACTTTTTCAACCCAAAATTCAATACCAGTGAAAATATCCTTCCAAATTACAAGAAATAAAAAGACTTGCTAAGACAAATAAATCCTGAAGGAATTCATTGTTAGCAGAAAATATTACAGGAATTTCTTCTTTACAGAAAATGTTAAAGGAATTTCTTCAAGAAGACAAAATATTATATAGTTAGAAACTTGGATCTGCTTAGAGAAATGAAGGGAATCAGCTTTGGAATAAATGCCAATTTACTCATTGAAGCAAAAATGGTGATACACATATGTACCTAAGCATATAGAGCAATATACATACATAAAAGTAAAATGTGTGACAATAATAGACTAAGGAATGGAAGATATCAAGACTATAATTCATACATCATATGTCAGTGCTGTAATAGTAATATAAGCATGTTATTTACAAATGTGTATTGTGAACCCTTTTGGAAACTTGGATAAGTCAAACAAATAACAAAAGATAAATAATATAAAGATAGAGGAGAGGTAAAAACTATAAAGCCATAAAATGCTGAAATAAAACCAGACAGGAATGAAGCAATGAGAAAAATAAAGAGCAAAACAAACAAACAAAACCAAAACAAACCCCAAAACAAAACAAAAAAACAAAAACAAAAACAAACGGGATACTGCTAGAAAGATGACAGATTTTAATCCAAATATATTTATAATCAGTTTAAAGAAGAATGGTCTAAACACAATTGCTAGAATAGATAGATTGTTAAATTGAATTTTTCTGAAAAGCATCCCACCTTTAAAAACCCCCCTAAACAAATAAACCAAAGATGAATCAGACCTATAAATACTGAGAACAAACTGATGGTTCCCAGAGGGGTTGGGGCCTGGGGATGCAAAATGAGTGAAGGGGAGTGGGAGCCACAGACTTTCAGTTAATAAGTCACAGGAACAAAAAGCACAGCATAAGAAATATAGCCAAAGATATTGGAATAGCATTATATGGTGACAGATGGTAGCCACATTTGTGGTGAGCATAGCATAATGTATAAATTTGTCAAATCACTATGTTGTACATCTGAAGCTAGTGTAACATTCTGTGTCAAGTATACTCAAATTGTATATATATGGCTTATAAACCAATGGAAAAAAATTCCCAAGTTAAATATAAATACATAAGCTGATCTTTAAAAAGATGAAAAAAGATATACCATGTAAAGAATAACTTAAAATTAAACTAGCTATATTAATTTCAGACTAATTAGACTTCAAAACAAGGATACTTAATCAGGGACATAGAGTGGTATTAGATGTTTGTAAGGGGATCGATTTTCTAAGAAGATATACCAACCCTAAAGGAGTATGTGTAATAACAGAAATTCAAAATATGTGAGGTTTAAAAATGATAGATCTGAAAGAAGAAATAGACATATCCACAATTATAATTGAAGATTTCACTCAGTTCGCAATAATCAATAGACCAGAGAAGCAGAAAAGTAATAATTTAATGTAGCCTGATAAGCCTGATAAACCAACTTGATCGAATTAACATTTATAACATGCTATCCAATAAGAACAGAATACACATTCTTCTCAAGTGGACATTGACTATTTATGAAGATAGATTACATTTGGGGCTATTAAATAAGCCTAACACAAGTATAAGAATTGAAATCCCCAGAGTGTGCTCTAAGACCAAAAGGAAAATAAATTAGAAATGAATAACAGAAAGAAGTCTGGAAATCCCTAAATGCTTGGAAATTAGGCACACATCTAAATAGCACAAAGGTCCAAGAGAAAGTCTTAAGAGAAGAAAGGCTAAAATATTTAAATAAATGAAAATAAAAGTAAAATCAAAATTTGTAGTTTGAACTAAATCTTATAGCACTAAATGTTTATATTAGAAAACAGGTTTACCAGCAATACCCTATGCTTTCACCCGAAAAAACAAGAGAAAGAAATGAAAATTAAACCCAATACAAGAGGAAGGGAGGAAATCACTGTGATTAGTGCAAAAATCAATAAATCTAAAATTAGAATATTAAAATCAATTAATTGAAAGGATGATTTTTTGATAAATTTAATAGAACTGATAAACCTTTAATAAAGCAAGCCAATGAAGAAAACAATGAGGAAAGACAAAAATAATCTGCCATGGGTTTAAAAATGACCCCAGAAAAGATACCTACATCCTAATTCCTGGAATTTGTAAATGTTAATTCATATGAAAACAAAGTTTTTGCCTTGGAGTGATATGAACTCAAGTCAAGGAATTTGGGAAGCCACCAGAAACAGGAAGAGAAAGGATGAATTCTCCTCTAGCGCTTCCAAAGGGAGCCCAGCCTTGCTGACACTGTGACTTTGGCCTGGTGATACAGTTTCAGAGTTTTGACATCTATAAGAGAATTTCATATATTTTCTTGCTTATCCTAATTTCTTATTTCTGACCTGTTTAAGAAATGTAAGAGAATACATTTCCATTATTTTAAGTCATGAACTTTGCGGTAACTCATTACAGTAACATAAGAAATTAATACATTCCAAATATCAGGAATAGAAGAGAGGCATTCCTACTATCCCAGTGATATTAAAGGAAAATAGTTATACTGGGAACTACTGCATACCTACAAATGTAACAACTTACAAGAAAGAATCTAATTTTTTTGATTGGCACATTACATAAAAATCAAAGTTCAGGCAAAGTAGATGTAGATGAAAATATTTATTAGATTGAAATTTAGGTATAAAAGTCATATGTACATGACAAAATGCAATGTGGTATTCTGGAACATAAATAAGACATTAGTGAAAAAACTTCAAAGGCAAGTAATGTTTGTATTCAGTTAATGGTATTGTATTCAATTTAGTTTCCTTGTTTGGACAAATATATCATGATTATAAGGTGCTATTATTAGGGGAAGCTGGGTAAAAGGTATGTGGTTGCTTTCTATGTATCTAATTTTTTTTGCTCTATAATTATTCCAGAAGAAAGTTTATAAAAATATGAAAAAGTTATTTTTCAGTTATTAGGTGATCAGGAAGTATCTAGTAGGCAGAGGCAGTATGTTTATGACTATATGCCATCACAGAGATGGTGAGAAAATTTAGAGCTATTGTCTGTTTGTAAACAAACAAACAAAAACCCACAACCCCCCCTACAGCTCATCTTTAACCTTTTAAAAATGTATTTTTGCTAGATAAACAGTGGTTCTTTTATTTTTGTAGTTTCAAGTTTTTATTTAAATTACAGTGTAATATTAGTTTCAGGTGTAGAATTTAGTGATTCATCACTTATGTATAACACCCAGTGCTCAACACAAGTGCCCTCCTTAATGCCCATCACCCTTTCACTGATCAACCTGCCCACCTCCTCTCCAGCAACCCCATGTGATAAACAGTGATTATTATAAATATAATATAAATATAAATATATTTAAATATAAATATAAATATCTACAACTTTTGCTTCATTTTTTGACAAAATAAAACACATCAATAACAACAACAAAAAAGAATTGATAATCTATAGCATTTTCATTTTTTGTAATTCTTTTATCATCGGTACACTTTAATCTCCATTCCCATTTTCCCCAGTCCTGCCACCCACTTCCCCTCTAGTAACCATCAGTTTATTTTCTATGGTTAATAGTCTGTTTCTTGGTTTGTTTATCTCTCTTCCTTTTTCCCTTTGCTTATTTGTTTTGTTTCTTAAATGTCACATATGGGTAAGACCATATGTCATTTGTCTTTCTCTATTTCACCTAGCATTATACTCTCTAGGTCTGTCCATGTTGTTTTAAATGGCAAGATTTCATTCTTTTTTATGGCTGAATAATATTCCAGTACACACACACACACACACACACACACGTATATACACCACATCTTTATCCATTCATCTACTGATGAGCACTTGTGCTGCTTCCATAGTTTGGCTACTGTAAATAATGCTGCAGTAATCATAGGGGTGCATGTATTCCTTTGTATTAGTGTTTTTGTACTTTTTAATATTTTTACTTTGTATTTTGTGTCTTTACCCAGTCATGCAATTCCTGGATTATAGGATCATTTATTTTTAATTGTTTGAGGAACATCCATACTGTTTTCCACAGTGGCTGCACCCGTTTGCATTCCCACCGGCAGTGCAAGAGTATTCCTTTTTCTCCACATCCTTGTCAACACTTGTTTCTTCTGGTTTTGATTTTAGCCATTCTGAGAGGTGTGAGGTGACATTTCATTGTAGTTTTGGTTTGCATTTCCCTGATGATGAGTGATGTTGAGCATATTTTTATGTGTCTGTTAGCCATCTGGATGTCGTCTTTGTCGAAATGTCTGTTCATGTCTTCTGCCCATTTTTCAGTTGGATTTTTTGGTTTTGGGGTATTGAGTTATTTTTTTTTAAGATTTATTTATTTGTTTGTTTGAGAGAAGGAGAGGGAGAGAGAGCACAAATAAGGGGAGCAGCAGTCAGAGGGAGAAGGAGAAATAAGCTCCCTTCTGAGCAAGGAGCTTAATATGGGACTCGTCCCAGGACCCTGGGATCATGACCTGAGTCGAAGGCAGATGTTTGACTGAGCCGCTCGGGCGTCCCTCAGTTCTTTATATATCTTGAATACCAACCCTTTATTGGATATGTTATTTGCAAATACCTTCTCCAATTCAATAGGTTGCCTTTTAGTTTTGTTGATTGTTTCCTTCACTGTGCAGAAACTTTTTATTTTGATGTAGTCCCAATAGTTTATTTTTGCTTTTATTTCCCTTGCCTCAGAAGACAGAACTAGAAAAATGTTGCTACAGCCAATGTCAGAGAGATTACTGCCTGTGCTCTCTTCAAGGATTTTTATGGTTTCAGGTCTCTCATTTAGGTGTTTAATCCATTTTGAGTTTATTTATACATATGATGTATGAAAAGTGTTCCAGTTTTATTCTTTTGCATGTGACTGTGCAGTTTTCCCAATTGTTGAAGTGATTGTATTTTTCCCATTGTATATTTATCCTCCTTTGTGGAAGATTAATTGGCCATACAATTGTGGGTTTATTTTTGGGGTTTCTGTTCTGTTCCATTCATCTATAGGTCTATTTTTTCTGCCGGCACCATACTGTTTTAATACTACTATATTATTGCTACTATATTACTTTGTAATATAACTTAAAATCTGTAATTGTGATACCTCCAGTTTTGTTCTTCTCTTTCAAGATTGCTTTTTCAAGGTCTTTTGTGGTTCCACACAAGTTTTAGGTTTGTTTGCTTGTCTTTTTTCTTTGCGTCATCTTGAATTTTTTTCATCAGTGTTTTATAGTTTTCTAAGTACCTGTCATTCACTTCCTTGTTAAGTTTATTTTTGGATAATTTATTGTTTTGGTGCAATTATAAATGGGATTGTTTTCTTAATTTCATTTTCTGCCTATTCATTATTACTGTGTAGGAATGCGACAGATTTCTGTACATTGATTTTGTATCTCGAGACTTTACTGAATTCATTTATTTGTTCTAGTAGGTTTTTAGTGGAGTCTTTAGGTTTTTTTAGATATAGTATTATGTCATCTATGTATAGTGAGACTTTTACTTTTTCCTTACCAATTTGGATGCCTTTGTTTCTTTATGTTGTCTAATTGCTGTGGCTAGGACTTCCAGTACTATGTGCAATAAAAGTGGTGAGATTGAACATCCTTGTCTTATATCTGACCTTAGGGAAAAGCTCTCTCTTTTACACCATTGAGTATTATGTTCACTATTGGCTTTTCATATAAGATAAGACCTTTATTTTTTTGAGGTATGTTCCTTCTGGACCCAGTTTACAGAGGGTTTTTGTCATGAATGGATGTTGTACTCAGTCAAATGCTTTTTCTAAATCTACTGGCATGACCCTATGGTTTTTATATTCTCTCTTATGATGTGACATGTCACGCTGATTGTTTTGCAAATATTAAACCACTCTTGCATCCTGGGAATACATCCCACTTGATCATGGTATTTGATTTTTTAAATATATTGTGGGATTCAATTTGCTCATAATTTTTTGAGGATTTTTGCATCCTGTAGTTCTCTTCTTTTGTGGTGTCTTTATCTGATTTTGGTACAAGGTAATACTGGCCTCATAGAATGAGTTTGGAAGTTTTTCCTCCTCTTGTATTTTTTGGAATAATTTGAGAAGGGTTAACTCTTCTTTAAATATTTGGTGGAATTCACCTATGAAGACATCTGATCCTGGACTTTAGTTTTTTGAAAGTTTTTAAATTATACAATTTCATTGCTTCTAATTGGCCTGTTCAAATTGTATATTTCTTCCTGCTTTAGTTTTGACAGGTTATATGTATCTAGAAATTTATCCATTTCCTTCTAAGTTGTCCAGTTTGTTGGCATAATCTTTGGTATTTTAAATACTTTATTTCATACTCCAAACTGGAATAAGTAAACAAAAATAGTTTGATTCTTTTAATGTTTCAATATATATTTAATATTTAATCAAATATAATTATTCATATTGATGTATATATCAAGAAATAATTTCATATAGAAGCATTTATTAAGTATACTTTTATGCATAATTTTCCAATGGAGGAAAAAATTTACTGCGCAGTGAAACTTCCCAGTAAGCTCTGAGATAGAAAATATATCCAATATATTTCTCAGAATTTTCAATTTGATGTATTGTAATACCAAAAATACATCAAACTACTACATATGATTACAGTGCAACAGCTTATGAAAACAAGCTAACTAATGAAAATACATTCATTTCTCTAGATTTCTTTCTGGGACCTTTATGATATTTCAAATCATGTTTCACCCTATCTTCTCTCTCATGTAGCTTCAAAGTATAACTTCAAAGATTCTACTTATTTGGCCTTCAGTTCACAGTGATGGGTTTCTACCATGCCCTCATTTACGTTGATCTTTGTCATTTTGAACAATAAACACCCAAAGGTAAAAGGAAAATAAAGCTAAGAAATGTAAAATCAATCAGTGAGATAGTCTGTGGATCAGTTATTGCCACTGAGCATTTGCTAATGATTATTTGTAAGCTACAATTACAAAATAATTTGAGTATTGAGTAAACAAAATAATATTATAGACTGATGTAAAATGTGATGAGTTTTTACAATTACCTGTAAAAATATTTTAAACCTTCATAACATCAATGGTGACACTGATATTTTATGTAAAATATCATACTAGATCCTTCAAATCTCAAGTGAAAGTGATTGAATTAAACACTTAGAGATGAATTTTAATGGGCCAACCTTGCACTAAACCTTTTATGTACATTGTCTTATTGAATCTGCATGATAATCTTGGGAAGCAAATGCTTTTAGCTACATTTTACAGAGAAAGAAATTGCCATAGTGAGATTATTCATATATATTATATATGCATATAAGACATATTTTTGCATATGTATGTTTGGTTTTGAATTTTCTCTTGAAGAGATTAAAATTATAAAGAAAAAGTATCTTAAAGAGAGGTTCTTTATCATGACATTAGGATAAAAGTTGTATGTGTCCTCTTACAATTAATGACAAAATTTGAGTAGTAATTGTGGCAGTGAAAACAAAGAGAAGTAGATCTGCATAGAGACTGCATATGTAAGGATGAAGAGGGAGAAGTCAGGATATGGGGCATGTCTTCTTCTCTTCCTCCTCCTCCTTTTGTTAGTTGCTAATTGCTGCCCTATCATGAGATGAAAGCAGAGGAAGCATGATTAGCTTTGGGGAGAAAATACAAATAATTCTACCGTTTTTAGCACTTAATTGAAAAATTTATAAAACGTGAACTTGAAAGTATTAAAAAGGTATTTGGGGTTTTGAATAATCTGAAACTCAGAGAATATTAGAATACAAAAGTTAACTCAGGATATCTATAGCCATTAGATAGGATAAGACTTCCAAGATGAGAGGATGGTGAAAAGTTATTCTGAGAATGAGTCTTGAGAAATTCCAGGAGGTGACTTTTGTAAGGGCCAAATAAGGATAATGAAACATATCAATTTGTGAAGAAGTGGCAACTTAGGAGACTAGTAGAAAGAGAGGACTATTAGTGTTGTGAGAATGAGGTCAAATTGAATAAGATGGAAATGAAAAATGGAATTGATGAAGTCTGAAAAGTGCAAGTTCCATGGAGTGGTGGGAGGATAGTTGAAATGGTTCCATTATGTGAAAAAATAAGACAGGGTATACATTGCTTTGTAAAGGGGGACAAAAAAAACCCCAAATTGTTCATTAGTGGGATACTGAGGATAGAATGGAATTTAATAAAACCTGGGCTGCTTATTGTTCATGTTATTTTTCAGTAATGCAACTTTGTGGAAAATTACTAATTAGTTCAGATATTTAAGCCATTTTGAAGTAGGAATGTTAGGGTGACTGTTTTAAGATGTGAGATATCAAAAGCTGCGTGGAGAGAGAATGATCAAAAGGTAAACTAATGATGCAGGCAAGATAATTCCTTGGGATTGCAGATAGCTTTGGATTCCAGACTATAAGAGACCGATCCTAGGCAAGAGAAGTAAAATTCCTTCTGAAATAATAGGATTGAACAATGAGAGCCATGCAGATAGAATTTCATTTTGGATGTTGGGAAGATTAATTAAATACATTCATCTGGACATTTTCCTGACAAAGTATAAGGTATAAGGCAAGGTATTAGTTCACAACCTCAGGAGTTCCCCTGGTGAAATTTGAAACTGGCCCCTATATATGGAGGACAAAGGAGAGACTGAAGAAAGAGGCAGAACACTACAGATTGGTAGGTGACAGTTTTAACCAGCAAAGGAACTTGCAAAGATTGATTTGGATGACCTCAAGACAAGTAGATCTCCGCACTGGCCTGCCAGAATCTTAAGAGTTTATATAGAGAACTTAACAGGGTTCAGTCACATATATAGTCCAGATGATCTCAACCACGCATTAGTTTCTCAAAGCTGCATCCTTGGAACAGCTTCTGGTATTGGAACAGTGGGCAGAAAGTGCATTCCAAAGATACGGGAAGATGTTAGAAGCCTTCGATTGCCGGAACAATGCTATGCGCATGAGGAAGCATTATCAAAAAGATTTAGGTAGTGTGAAGTTTAAATTAAGTGAGTTGATATATATCAGATTTAAAGGAAGATTTAGGATTCAATTATAATAAATGCTGAATAATTTGCATGTATTTTGAAGAAAATAAAATGAAGCAGAAACCAGACATCGAACTAAAATCAGATATGTGCAAAGTATGTTAGATGGTGCTAATTTTCATGTAGAAATTTTTTTAAGTATCTTTAAATGCTACTTGAATTTTAGTTTTGTTTTGCTTTTGGTGTCTTTCATACGGGCAAGAGTTTTAATGTGAAGTTAACATTAACTTTAAAACCCACATACATGACGGGCAGCTGGGTGGCTCAGCTGGTTAAGCATCTGCCTTTGGCTCAGGTCATGATCCCAGGGTCCTTTGCTCAGCGGGGAGCCTGATTCTCCCTCTGTCTCTCCCTGCTGCTCCCCTTGTTTGTCCTTTGTCTCTCGCTGTCTCTCTGTGTGTCAAATAAATAAATAAATTAAAAAAAAAAGTAAAACCCACATACATGAAATGTGGCAGGAGCCTTAGAGGATTGTTTTCTGTTTAATATTCTGTAAAGCAGTAAATTTACAAAATCAACTTCTCAATTTAATGGTAAGGGCATAACAAGTGTAAGACAAAGAAAAATAAACACACAACAACCCTAACAAAGCACCATTTACTGTCACCATATTTCATAAAAGGAGGATATCATAGAACTGGAGCATTTAAAATAATATTATCCGATAATAAAAGACTGTCTTTTCACCAAAACTCATATTGGAAACTTTACAAGATTTGTAATACAAATGTATGTTAAAGGCAACAAAGCATAAGCAGCAAAATTTATTTTAATACATTGCATTGTTTCATTGATACATTTTTGTTAATTTAGTAGCTATATAAGACATTGCAACAGAATTGAATTTCAGAGTAATTTTTAAAAGCCACCATCCCTATAGAAAGTCAGGATTCACTTAGGTTTATTAGCAAAAATGGAAGCAAATTCAACATCATCAAAATTTAATTATTTTTGTAAAATAATGCAATTGTTTTCATGAATCAAAAAATTCTGAGAGATAATATCTTCCAAGACTCCCACATCATCCTTTGCCTTTTCTTCATCAGGACCAAAAAATAAATTTGCTTTGACAGGTCAGGAGTCTGACAAAAGTAGTGTCAGAGAAGATGTTCTCCACTAGGCTCTCAACTGATTTATGTATTTCAGGATGCTCTCAAAAAAAGTTGAACAACAGAGTACGTATTTAAATCCTGAGCGGAGTGCCTCAAACCAATAAAAGCTCTCTGAAAGTTTCAGCATAGACTCATGTTTAAAAAATATTGCCAGAGATATAAAATCAATAAATTTTTAAAGAAATGTGGCCAACTTCTCCCTCTCCCTTTGGTGTTTCTTTGTCCTTAGGATTTCATGCAAGTTTTGCATAAGGAGTAGCTCAAAGTAGTAAAGTTAATCCTTTCTAGATCTTTCCACTAAGCATTACTGATAGGATTAGATTTCATTAAGACTGGGATGTTATGCAAAGAAATACATAAATTCTAGTTTCATTCACCAACCCATAGAAAATGTATCACACTTTTTAAAAGACAGGTTTCTCTGAATGTGTGAGACTTAGCAGTCTTGTCATATTCCATGAACTAGTGATTTATAAACTCTGATGTAAAATATACTAAAAGTTGTTTAAAAAAATGTACACTATATAGAAAATATATTCATAAAAGATATTAGAAAGTACACTTCTAATATTAAGGATAATGTAAATCTTAAAAGAAAAACATTAACCATATTTAACTGAATAGCATTTTAAGCAAAAAAAATAAAAATAATAAGAATAATGTTTTTCAAGGCGCCTGGGTAGTGCAGTTGGTTAAGCGTCCAATTCTCTGTTTTGGCTCAGGTCGTGATCTCGGGGTTGTGAGATCATCTCCTGTGTTGATCTCCATGCTAGGCACAGAGTCTGCTTAAGACTCTCTTACCCTCTCCCTCTGCCCCTCCCCACCACTCTGTGTCTCTGAAAAAAAACAAAGTAAAACTTTAAAAAATAATAATAATGTTTTCACATGATAATAGCGTATGTAAAAATATTTTTATGAATTTCTACTTCACTGATAATATATTTTTATATGTACTCCTATCTAACATCTGGATGAATAAATACTTAATTTTCTACTTGATAAATGAGTGACTGAATGAATTGTATATTGTATTGAATTGTGTATTGTATTGAATTTATATTTTTTTCTCTTTATATAAGAAAATTCTTAGCATGGAAAATTGAAAAAAAAATATTCTAGCTTCTTAGTCCTCCATCTCTCTACATCTAAAATGGTTTGCTTTTATTTATTTTTCTCTTGCCTTAAACCGATAATTTCAAAGTACATTATATGGACATTTATTCTTTGGTATGCTAAATAATCTTTACTTGAAAAAAGTTATTTTTATCGAATGTGTTTGCAATCTTTAAGGTTTGATTTTTAAAATATATATTTTTGTGGGATGCTCGGCTCAGTTGGGAGAGCACGTGGCTGTTCATCTTGGGGTTGTGAGTTTGATCTCCATGTTGGGTGTAGAGAATACTTAAATAAACTTAAAAAATATATATATATATATATACATGTCTATGTATATGTGTATAGTTATCTCAGAAATTTGAAAAAGTTAAGATGTACTATACAGATGCAGAAGATAACACAAATAACCTTCTAACCTATTGGGCTATAAAATTATTCCTTTACATGAGCTATTTTGTTGGATGAAGTTTCCAGAAGTGATTCTAAAACTTTAATCATGCAAATAAGAACCTAAAGCCTTGTTGAAGTTCAAATGCTGATTCAGTAGTTTTTTGGTGAGGCTCTGGATAACACAGTATCATCATTGCTCACAAGCCCCTAGGTGATGCTTCTCACTATAGTTTGAATAGCAAAATGGTGCAGCCAATAGATTAGAAAATACTGTTAGATCAATATCTGTGAGAAATTAGGTCCTTTACTTTGTGTCAATAATTTATTCTAAAAATATTCTTTCAAAATAATTCATTCTATTAAAGAAATCATTCTAAAAACATTTCATTCCATTAAAAATTCTAATAAAATTTTTATTATATTTGTTTTTAATAGTTTCTTTTTATATTGAAAATAAAATACATGCAGTTTTATAACTACAAGGAAATCAATAAAAGTAATAAAATATCAATAGTTCCCCAAATATAACCAATGCTAATAGATTTTCTCTTATTATTATATTGTTTATTCATTCTTTCATTTGTTTGTTCATATGTACTTATAAATTATTTAAGATGATTTCAAGAGTAATTAAAGGAAATATTAAATGAGAAAAAAGTGAAACTAAGATATTAATTAAGGAAAGGTTAGGAGATGGAATGTATGTTATTAGGCCATGTATAATTAGTAGGCTTGTTTTACAAAGTCAGCTATAAGATTCTGTCAGGCAAAGAAAAAAGAAATCAGAATGAGTTACAATAATCACAATATGCAGAGGATAAAAATAAACCTGGAGAAACTCATGGTCCATGACATTGGGAGTTGGGAATAAAATTTCCTTTATAAAATCTAATAAAAAATATACAGAAGACAATGATACCAAGAAAATAAGTCCCATATTATAAGTCAAATAACTTTTTTTATGTAATACTCAAACTATGACTTCATGTAGTAAGAAAAACTGGTACATAGAGTATTTAAGAGGTCTATACAATGTAGTGTTGTTCTTGTATGATATTTTATGACTTTCTGGTTCTACCTAAAACTACTATTTTATTAGTTTATCAAATTTAACTAAAGTTATTAGTTACCAAATATAACTAAAGAAATACCAAACTGTGTTTTTAATGTTTTATCATTTTGACTGTATCTTATACATTTCCACTACTCTCAGAGGTATTTAATCTTACTCTGGATATCATTTATGTTTAAATGAGTTATCCAACGTGGGGTGTCTGGGTGGCTTTGTCAGTTAAGTGTCTGCCTTCAGCTTAGATCATGATCCCAGAGTCCCAAGATTGAGCCCCACATCAGGCTCCCTGCTCAGTGGGGAGTCTGCTTCTCCCTCTCCTTCTGTCCTTCCCTCTGTTCCTTCTCTCTCTCTGTCTTTCTCTCTCCACTCTCTCTCTCTCAAATAAATAAATAAAATCTTTAAAAGAGTTCCCCAAGGTACTTTAAAATAACATCAGGAGGATTTTACCATTATACCTGTTTTCAGTTCACACAATGATACTGTTCGTACCCATACAATGGCCTACCCCTGAACTTCTTTTATTCTAAGCTACAACATAGAAAGCCTAACAAAACTTTGTGACATGTTTTCCAACATGAGTTTAATTTTAATTATTTTAATATTAAACTGCATAAAGAGCAAAGAAATATGCATACAAGTACCCTTCAAATTTATTTTATTTCACTTTAATTTTTTTTCTGATGTCTCTATGGTTTTTAAATCAGAATGTTGTTATCATGAGAAACTATAGTCATCACCCTTATGTGTCGACTAGAAGTTGATACTAATTTGGCATTAAGAGTAAAAGAATGATAGCTACTGGAGCAGCAACATCCTATACATAGATCTGTGGTCTCCTAAAGACTTTTACATCAGGTCTTGATCAGCAGTTGGCATTTTCAAAGGTCATGCAGCTCTCAGTACTAGTCAATTACTGAACAATGGGCACTACTGACAGTTAAGCATTGCAGAATTAGCTAAGGTGCTACAGAGACACCAAGAACTTGCAACAGAAACATTCTGCATGTATTTCAGAAAACTTCCCTGATACTTTCATATTAGCTTATGCTCACTTTGTAAAATATGCTTTCTGTCTCCTAAGAAATTCTCAAATTATAGGCTGTAGAAAGTGGTTGAAATTTCAGTCATCATTTCTATTTTGAGAACCTGACTTGAAATTATTTTAGTGATTTCTTACAATAGTATTTTTTTAAAAAAATCTCTTTACAAATGAACTAAATCCTATGACAAGAGTATTATGGAAATATATTCATTCCTTAAATACATACTTATATACATATATATAAACATACTCATGCTTAAATAATTTCCTTTGTATAATGATGGAACCTACACCAGAATAGTAGCCTATTGCTGGATGCTACGCCTGGCTTTGAGCAGGTACTCAGTGAATATCAGTTGAAACAAATGGTGAAAAACAAAGAGAAAAATGGCATCGGTTAACTTTTCAATAATCAAATTACTGAGAATCCAGAATAAGCATAGAGACAATGTACATATGGATAATTTGGAAGTTATTCTGATGCAATGAAAAAAACACAAACTGTGGGCTCAAAAGAATTTCACATGCTTGTTTGTGACATCTCATGGGAATATTATTTAAATGTTCTTCTGCACAGTTAAGATTTTGAGCTCTAAAGTAAAGCTGTCTGGATCAGGATCCCAATCTACCTCCAACTTTCTGAATAGTCAGGTATAAGATATTACATTTCTAGGCTGAAGGATTTTCATATAAAAGGTAGAAAGAACATTAGTACTTACCTCGTTGGGTTACTCTGAGAACTAAATTAGGTAACTAATTGAAAGTATTTAGCATCTTAGTGGGTTGAATTGTGTCTCTCAAAAAAAATATGTTCAAGTTATAACCGCTAGTACCTGTGAATGTGACCTTATTTGAAATAGGGTCTTGCAGGGTAATTAAGTTGAAATCATACCAGATTAGGGTGGGCCCTAACTCCAGAGATGTGCCTTGAAATAAGATGAGAGAACACAGAGACACAGGGAGGAAGGCCATGTAAAGATGGAGGCAGAGATTGGGTATGCATCTACAAACCAAGAAATGTCAAGGATTGCTGGGAGCCATCGTTGGCCTGGAAGAGGCCAGGAAGGATGGAGCTTTCCAAGGGAATGTGGCCCTGTTCACATACTGATTTTGGACTCCTGGCCTCCAGAACTCTGAGAAATCAATTTATCTTGTTTTAAGCCACCTATGTGGTAATTTGTTATGACAGCCCTAGGAAGTTAACACATTTGATGTTTAATAATTATCTCTTGTAAAAAATATTATGATTCCATACAGAAATTTTCAACTAAATACTAGCAAATTAAATTGAACGGTGCATAAAAGATTCACCATGATCAAGTGGGATTTATTCCTGGGTTGTAAGGGTGGTTCAATATTCGCAAATCAATCCATGTGATACACCACATTAATAAAAGAAAGGATTAGAACCATATTATCCTCTCAATCATTGCAGAAAAAGCATTTGACAAAGTACAACATCCATTCATGAAAAAAACCCTCAACAAAGTAGGGATAGTGGGAACATACCTCAACATCATAAAGGCCATATAAGAAAAACCCACAGCTAAAATCATCCTCAGTGGGGAAAAACTGAGAGCTTTTCCTCTATGGTCAGGAACAAGACAAGGATGTCCACTCTCAATACTGTTATTTAACATAGTACTGGAAGTACTAGCCTCAGCAGTCAGAAAACAAGAAGAAATAAAGGGATCCAAATCAGCAAGGAAGAAGTCAAACTTTCATTATTTGCAGGTGACATGATACTCTATATAGAAAACCCAAAGGACTCCACCCCAAAATTGCTAGAACTGATACATGAATTTACTAAAGTCACAGGATACAAAATCAAGAAATTTGTAAGAAATATAGAAATCTGTTGCATTTCTATAGACCAATAGTGAAGCAGCAGAAAGATAAATCAAGGAATCAATCCCACTTACTCTTGCACTAAAACCCTTAAGATACCTAGGAAGAAACCTATCCAAAGAGGTAAAAGATCCTTATTCTGAAAACTATGAAACGCATAAAAGAAATTGAAGGTGACACAAAGAAATGGAAAAACATCCCATGCTCATGGATGGGAAGAACAAATACTATTAAAATGTCTGTACTACCCAAAGCAATCTACATATTGAATGCAATCCCATTAAAACACCAAGAGCATTTTTTTCACAAAGCTAGAAGAAACAATCCTTAATTTTACACGGAACCACAAAAGACCCCACATAGCCAAAGCAGTCTTGAAAAAGAAAAGCAGAGCTGGAAGCATCACAATTCCGGACTCCAAGTAATATTACAAATCTGTTGTGACCAAGACAGTATGGTACTGGCATAAAAACAGACACATAAATCAATGGAACAGAATAGAAAACCCAGAAATGAGCTTACAACTATATGGTCAACTAATCTTCAGCTAAGCAGTCAAGAATATTCAGTGGGAAAAAGTCTCTTCAACAAATGGTGTTGGGAAGACTGGAAAGCAACCTGCAAAAGAATGAAACTAGACCACTTTCTCACACCATATACAAAAATAAATTCAAAATGGGTGAAAAACCTAAATGTGAGACGAGAAACCATCAAAATCCTAGAGGAGAACACAGGCAGTAAAGTCTTTGACATTGGCCATACCAACTTCTCTGTAGATAATCTCCTGAGACAAGGGGAACAAAAGCAAAAATAAACTATTGTGGCTTCAACAAAATAATATGCTTCTTCAGGGAAAAGGAAACAATCAGCAAAATGAAAAAGAACCTTCAAAATGGGAAAAGACATTTGCAAATGGTGTTATCTGATAAAGGATTAGGGATACTAACACAAGGGTTAGTATCCAAAATATATAAAGAACTTGGAAAACTCAACACCCCAAAAAAAGCAATCAGTTAAGAATTGGGAAGAAGACATGAATAGACAGCTTTCGTAAGAAGACGTCCAGATGGCAACAAACACATGAAAAGATACTCAACATCAGTCATCATCAGGGAAATAGAAATCAAAATCATGATGAGATAGCATCTCACACCTGTCAGAATGGATAAAATGAAGAACAAAAGAAACAGATATCAGGATGTGGAGAAAGGGGAACACTCTCGCACTGTTGGTGGGAATGCAAACTGGTGCAGCCACTTTGGAAAACAGTATGGAGTTTCCTCAAAAAGTTAGAAATAGAATAGCCCTACAATCCAGCAATTGCACTACTTGGTATTTACCCAAAGGAAGCAAAAATACAGATTTGAAGGGGTATATGCACCCCAATGTTTATAGCAACATTATCAACAATAGCCAAATTATGGAAAGAGCACAAATGTCCATTGACTGATGAATGGATAAAGAAGTTTTATATATATATATATATATATATATATATATATATATATGTATATGAATATTACTCAACCCTAAAAAGAATGAAATCTTGCCATTTGCAATGACGTGGACAGAGCTAGAGTGTAATACGCTAAGCAAAATAAGTCAGAGAAAGACAAATACCATATGATTTCACTCATATGTGGAATTTAAGAAGCAAAACAGATGAACACGGAGGGAGAAAAAGAGAGGCAAGCCAGAAAACAGACTCTTAACTCCAAAGAACAAATTGATGGTTACTGAAGGGGAAGTGCATGGAGGATGGACTAAATGAATGATGGAGATTAAGGAAGGTACCTGTGATGAGTGCTGGGTGTTGTATGTAAGTGATGAATCACTAAATTCTACTCCTGAAACTAATATCACACTGTTAACTAACTAGAATTAAAATAAACATTTGAAGGGGAAAAAAAAGAAAAAGAAAGAAAGAAAACTCTGCTGTGTATAAACCTTCAAAAAAGAAAGTAACATACACACACACAGGAATATTACCCAGCCATAAAAAGAAAAGAATGAGATCTTGCCATTTGTGACAATATGGATGGACCTAGAGAATATTATGTTAAGCAAAATAAATCAGAAAGATAAATACCATATGATTTCATTTATATGTGGAATCCAAACAGCAGCAACAACAAAAAACTAAGAGAAATAGGTTCATGAATACAGAGAACAAGTGTTTGCCAGAGGGAAAAAGGATGGGAATTAAAAAAATATTATTGCTCCATGCCTTGATTTCCTCATGAACAAAAAATGGAGCATAATAACACCCAGATTTCTGTATTAATATCAGTCTTTTCTAAAGCACTTTTTAAAATATGTGTATGTTTGCATGTGAGTATACATATATAAATTTTATATGTATTTATAAAATTAACAAATGCCCCTTCAAATTATCCTTGATAGATGTTGTCATGTAAATACCTTTTTAGGAGCAGATTTTGAGGAGTATATATCCATGTACAATGAAGGTAGTTAGCTAGTTGTAGTCAAAATATTGTGTATTTTAATCAACTCTGTAGAATGTTTGGTGTAATGTTTGTGTATGATTCCCTTAAAAAATATTACCTGATATTTCTCATTGATATCATTGGTACCATTACATTTACCCTGAACATTCCTCTTTAAATTGATAATTTTTAACACTAATATGAGCATGAGAAAGATTTTGGAAGAAAAACAACTTAAAGCAAATAAAAATATTCAAAATTATATAAAGTACCCAAACTTTAAAGTGAAGCATGTAATTTATTTTCCTCTCTACTTTTGGTATCTAAGAGAAGAAAAATACACTGAACTATGGAAGGTAATCCAGGTAGTTGGCTGTCCTTTTGGCCCTGGATAGCCCTGACATAAAACTCATCCCCTTCACTGGCTTCCAGAAGGTGTCTAATCACACTGGCATAATTTGTTTTCTGTAATTTTATTCAAGGTATGTGGGGTTATAAGAAGGGTCACATTGCCCAGTACACTGAATACATCATTTCACTTCAAAAATTCCTGTTGTACTCATTTCTTGTCTAAGTTTCTGCCCTCTTCCTTTCTGGCTACTCTTCTCCCATATGATTATTGGGTCTCTAGATTTTCTTTCTTTCTTCTAGGAAACTTCCACTTACTGCATCTTTCTCATGTACATATGAATTACGTAGGAATGTTGTTAAGATGAATCAGATTCTGTTTCAGTAGGTCAGGACTGACCTTAAGGTTGTGTATCTCCAACAGTCTATGTTAACTGATGGTACTGGTCCATGAACCACATTTCAGTAGTAAGGACCTCACAAATAAATTCTTGTGCCCCATAAAGATTTCACTCTTCCCCATATCCCTCCAATTCAGCGTATCAAATTATTCCTCAGTAATAGATCAATCCCATCTTTAAAGAAACCTAATCTAGTCTCCTCTTCATTAAAGATAATATTCCTCCACCTAATTTCCAATGTTTTTGGCACATCTATGCTCTCTTAATTTGTAAGCATGGAAATCTGTTTTCTTCCTTGGTGCCTTTATTCATATTGTTCACAATCATCAGAATGATACTCTCTGGCCAACTCCGCTTTCTGCTTTAAATGTATGACTCCTTCTGATTTTAATCTCTCAATTTAAGTGTAGCCTCTTCCAAGATTCCTTAAGAACATCTTAAGAAAAACAAAACAAAATGTCTGATAATTTTCTCTCTCTGGCATTGCTAGAAATCTTTGCCTTCCTTGGTGGTGTATTGGACTCACTTAAGCTGTTTTATAGCTCCCTTTATACCCACCTTTCAAATTAGTACTTAGCTAAATGAAACATTTTAAACAATATAAATTAGTTTACTATTCTGCTTTAAAAATCACTACACATTTAGTGTTTTAAAACAACACAAATTTATTATCTTACAATTTTTGATATCCAAAATCCAAAATGGTTTGTGGGAGCTCTAAGACTCACCATACCCATTCTCACTGTCCAACGTTCTTTGAGAAAATGGTTAAGTCAAGTTGTTTGTAAAGATGAGCTTTGGATAGATGAGCAAAATACTGTTCATTGGCCACATACTCTATTGGTATCTGCCTGAGCCAGCACAATGTGGCAGATACTTGCTTCTGTTGTTTTCAGTGTGTATGTGTGTGTGTGTATGTGTGTGTGTGTGTGTGTGTGTGTGTGTTTGTGTGTAGAGATAGGCAGGGTTATATGAATATGAAAGATTTCCAGGATTTAAAGGAATTAAAATGAGATATTGATCTGTTAGATTGGTTGGATTGTTTTGATTTGAATTATTTTACTTAGATTGTTTAGATCTCTGTATGTTTTCAAAGTACATTTAAAAATGTTTCTACCTATTCCATCAGAGAGTGTATAATTTTAGGGCATCCAGAATAAATTTAGTACCATCAATATTAACATTTATACAAGGAATTAAGTCACAGAACTGTAATGGGATCCATAAAGACAGGTTTGAGACAATAAACTTGGCAAGGAGACCATAAACTTGGGCAACAACTAGATAGTAGACATTCTGTGGTGATTACAGTAATCAGACTAATCTGTGGGGACAAAAAATATCATTACACTTCTTCCTAAGGTATTCTAGTTACTGACTTTCAAAGAAAAGGAAGGTGAGGAAAGATGGAAGCAACTTGTATATGTGAAAGGGAATAAATAATGAAAGGATAATAACGTCTTACTCCCTTCTAAGGAAAATTGATCCTGATAACTAGATGAGATTTTGTCTGTTAACCTTAAATAGAGTCTTCATCTTTTACATGAGAAGTGTGTATGTTGGAACAAACTCTCAACCAGTCTTCAGGAATTTCATCATATCAAGAACCTAAAAATCCAGAAAGCATTAAACTTGCTTATGGTTGGAACAACAAACTCTGAATTCAGTATCACTGGACAGTTTGGACTTTGTATAGTCTAACCTCACTCAAAATATAACAATCTGTTAGATTCTAAAAAAGATATACTAATCCTCAAGCATCTTCAAAAACTTGAGTGACCTTCCATTGCTGCAAAGCCATAGGATTTGGGGAATCCTATGTGTAACAGTGTACCAGCACAAGGCTCTAGCACACACACTTATTTTGGATGGAATCAAGAAATGAGACAAACTCACTGTCCATTAATCATTAGCCCAATATGTTGTGAGACCCTTTTGCTCCTTCACCCCAGATTCTGGTAGAACATTAACAAACAGTTTTATATAGTATATGATTATTTTTTCAAAAGTAAATATCATTGTTTCTTCCTGTGTTGCCAGACTGCAAGAAAACCCCCAATGCACTTTACCTCCTGATATTCACATCCTTATGCAGTCCTCTCTGACCTATATAATCAATATGAGATTATGGCAATAACAACATGAGTCATTCAAGGCTAGATTAAAAAACAAATTTTGGTACCACGTTGTGTTTTTTCTTCAATATTTTGCTCCAGAAGTCTATTGGTAAATTGTTATGACACTCAAGTAGCCTTGTGGAGAGGTCCACATTGTCGAGAACTGTGGCCTGCTGTCAATAACCAGGACCAACTTACCAGACGTGTGAGTAAGCACCATATTGAAAATAAATCCTGCAGCCACAGCGGAGCCTTCAGATGACTGCAACTGTAGTCCCAGCCAGCCTCCTAACTATAACTTCATGAGAGACCCTAAAGCAGGACAGTCCAGCTCTGATGCACCTGATTTTCTGACCGACAGAAACTGTGAGGTAAAATCGTTTATTGTTTTAAACCACTAAATTGTGAGGTGGTATATTATCCAACAATAGGTAACTAAGAATCCTCTTTCCTTATCTTTCTTCCTTGATTTTTCTCCTTTACTTTGCATCTCATAATCCTAAGCATCCAAAATAATATATTTTCTCACCATCATTGATCTGGATCATAATACCCATATCGCCTAACCCTTGCATTTATATGTGATAAGCTCAGTAGAATACCCGTATTTCGAAGTTTCCATGAGGGAACTTTCTTTTGCAATTATAGTTGGCTTTCAATAGAAAAGAAAATAGAAATAGAAAAAAAAAATAGCTGCATATAAAATTGGATGCTGAGATAAATGAATTTTAGCTAAACAGGTTATCTTCTAGTTCTGTTAGCTGCTATTCTTCTTATTTTCTGTTCTTAGCTATGACTTGATGATTTGTTTTCTGTTTTAGAGACTCACAATGTCTATCTTAACGTAGCAATAACCGTATCCAATATATAATTTTATACATAGCTACTGACTTTTTTCCTTTGACTTTTACCTTAAGCACTGACATTTCAGTTTTGACAGTTTATTTACCACATAATTAGCATAAGTTTCCCATTAAGATAAAATGAAGAGAAAAATATTATCAGAAGGAACAAATGGGAAATGAAATGTGCTGTAATATAACCTTTTATTTAACACAAAACGTAGTATATTAAATATTACTGACAAGTTGATGTGAAATGTTGAGATCTTTATTTTTTTTTTGAAGCATTGAGATCTAAAAAAAGAATCACACCCTTTATTTAAACTCAGTGTAAAACAGCATAAAGCTATGCTCTATTTCTTATTTATCTCCTAACTCTGTTCTTTTTTCCAGATTGATACAATAACATTAATTTGCCACATAAATATTTTGGAAGTTTAGTTTTACTTCATGGGTGTTGTTTTTAAAGTTCCAATTTGTTCTTTGTTATTATTTTATTAATATTGTTACTCTTTTATTATTAATTACTGTGTATGTTCTTGCTTCCTTGCTTAGCTGCTCACACTTTGTAAATAGCAATCATCTCTGTACCTGGTTGTATTTCCTTTCTTCTGCTTCTAATGAAATAGAAAATTAACAAATTAGTATGTTTTAAAGTTTTTTTTTCTTCAAGTGTTTTCTAACTTCAATTACTTGTTTATGTTTACTTGTCCTGTCTAAAAATCTTTTGTAGACTGCTTTTTAATAGACTTCTCAGAAATAGAATATCAAGAAATAATTAAGGGCAATTTTTGAAGGAATATTATGACACCACAAATTGAGATTATCTTTTTAATTCCAGCATATTCTCCTGTTTTATATGTTTCTCTTTATGTTTCTTCCAAAACTTCTCTGGAAGTAGATATTAGATTTTGTTTCCTAGAAAATACATTCCTTAGTAACTTGTAATTTTGTCATTTTGTCATAGTGGTATGTATGTGTGTATGTATTTAATGTGTTTGGTGTTTATTGTATTTGCAGTGTGGCCATTATGTTTTGCTGAGAAGAAGCTTGTGGGTAAAACAGCTTGAGAATTTAGAGATTTTTTAGTATTTTATATTTGGCAAGCATATCAATTTCACATCAGATTCAGAGGAATGATTTTAGGAAAGAAGAATAACCAAATCTTGTTTAAACACTGAGATAATTAAAAGGCAGGGAAAGTCTTGGAAGGTACCTATTTTGTCCTTTCCTGAGAGTACCTTTTTTTAGAAACTTTGAAATCCTAAATACTAAAGAAAATAACCTTGTTATATGCAGTTGCATATTTTAATTGCAAGAACTTTTCCTTGAAATGAAAACATTTTTAATTTAACTAAAATTATATTTATGAATAACTAATATGGATCTTAAAATTAATTATCATCAATAGTTAAAAGTATTCTGCAATTCCTGAGAATAATGATGTTGCAAACGTGCATCCAAAAGATCACTATATGAATTTTAGTTAAAAAAAGTTTTCTTAGAAATAAGTATAAAATACTAGTTAACCTGGGCAGAATATGGAATTAAAGTTAATGATGGTTACTGGCGGGCGTGGGTGGGTAGGGGTGATGGGAATTAAAGAATATACTCATCATGATGAAATAAATAAATAAATAAAATTAAATAAGGTCTAAACTTCCAATTACTTTGTTTGTATATGCATATATATGTATATGGGTTCCATGGATGATAGCTTTGACATGATAAAATCAATGCTAGCTTTTCCAGTATATGCAAAAAAAAAAAAAAAGATGATTCCAAAACCTCCCCCCCCAATTTTATGATTTTAGCTAAATCTTCTCTGAGGGATGCTTGCATTTCTGACTTGAGTGACCTAGTGGCACATTTTAAAGATGAATCAAGTTAGTTTTAATTATACATTTGTCAATAAAAGCTCATAGCAATGGGCAAAAAATATCATGAAGACTATATAATATACCAATGTCCCCATGGATTTCACAGAACTTACAGGATTTTAGTGTTCTCCAAACCTAACCCTTTAACCATGGCTGCCACTACATCCCTTATCCAGCCAAGTATTCTGTAAATGAAACCCAGAATTGTGCAAGACACAGATGTCATTTTTTTTTGTTTGTTTTATGAGGGATGAATGGAGACTAGAGTTGCTAGGGGTCCAGATAAGGTAGCTATCCCTCTTTGTCCAAGAATGAAAAGGTATGGCAAGACATGGGACTTTGGTGGTAAAACTGGTTAGAGTCCTAGGCAAACAGAGAAGGTGAGAAAGTTGGTTTTCCTAAAAGATTTGGTATATGGATTAACACCACTGATATAACTTGAGTACATATGTTATTTATTGGTCAGTTTGGTAGACAGAATAATGACTCCCACCAAAAGTATTCATCTCCTAATTTCTGGAACAAATAAATATGTAATTTTTAATGGAAAAAAGGATTTTGCAGATGAGATTAAGTTAATGATATCGAAATGCAGAGATTAGGCTGGATTTTCCAAGTGGATACAATGTAATCACAAGACTCCTCTTAAAAAGGAGGCAGAAAGGTCAGAGCTAGAGAAGGCAATGTGACTGTGGAAGCAGAGAAAGATTTTGAAGATGCAACAGTGGTGGCTTTGAAGGTGGACGAAGGAGAAATGACAAAGAATATAGCCCCTAGAAGGTAGGAAAAAAAGGAAATAGATTGCCCTGTAGAGACTCTAGAAGGACTAAGTCAGCTGACACAATGCTTTAGCCCAAGAGACTAATTTTGGACTTCTGACCTCCAAAATTATAAGATAACAAGTTGTGTTGTTTTAAGCCATTAAATGTGTCGTAATTTGTTACAGCAGCAATAGGAAACTAAAAAACAAATTCCTGAGTTCATGCTTATTTTTGGATAGTTCTTATGGGTTTGTTTAATCACTGCTTTCATCTTTCATCCACTTGATTGAAAACATGTATTTGCTATCAATTATTAGCATCTTACTTTGTGCCAGGAATTGAGCTAAGATTTTTCTGTGCTTCATTTTGGTATTCTTCCTTTCAGTCATGGAATATTATGTGTAAATGTGCATTTCCTCTCTTTCTCCGCCCCCCCCCCCCTTTTTTTAAGCATCCATTAATTACTGGAGCACCTGAGTGGCTCAGTCAGTTAAGCATCTGACTCTTGATTTTGGTTCAGGTCATTATCTCAGAGTCACGAGATTGAGCCCTGTGTCGGGCTCTATGCACTGGGTGTAGAGCCCACCTAAGATTCTCTCTATCCCTTTACCCCTACCCCACCTCTCTCTCCCTCTCTCAAAAAAAAAAAAAGGAAAAAAAAGAAAAAAAAAACCTGTTTAACTTCTATAAATTACTAACAATATTAACTTAATGCCTTTTAATCATCTATTATTTAGAAAACACTATAAATGTGCACATGCACTGATACATACACATTGTTTCAACCAGTATCCCTTCATGATTAACAAAACCTATCTGTGGAAATTCTGACCATGGTGAAAGAGGTAACTCAGAGATCTAGATCATGATGATGTTTCCTTGGCTCAAATGTAATTCCCGACCTTTTTTTTTCTCCCTGTTTCCCATTATGTCCTGACTTTTTTTTTCCAACCTACCAGAGACACAGGGAATACTGTTTAGACATCAATAGTATATAGCACCTTGGATTAAGAGATCTGTATTTAAATCCTGGTTCTAACACTAAAGGTTAGGCAATTTACTTAATGCCTCAAATCATTTTTTCTATCTACCTATCTAAATATAGGTATGTCTATAGGTAGGCATTTAAAATGAACACTTTTCATTCCAATAATATAACACACATTTTAGGACTTTTCCTATAAAGCAATCATTTACAGCTTATATTGGTTTATTAAGCAATAAATTGCTGTTTTAAGAATGCAGCATAATGAAAAGTAACACTCTAACACCTAGTAAGTCATTAGAATTGATAGCAAAATAGTGGTATTAAATTACTATAAGTGCACACATTAATATTAGCATTTAAAAATATTATCTAATAGAATGATGATAGGTCACCAATGAGAGATTCTACTTCTTCATCCTATTAAGAAAACCCTTTCCCACTGAAATTTGGAGCTTTTGCCTAATGGATATTGTTGTTTAAGGTGATTTATGTGTGATATTTGAAGGTTGACTGGAGTCTTTCCAGAATACAAGATGGTACAGTTACTTGGGGGTGGGAGGGTTGTATCCATTCTCTAGCACTTTCCGGAAGGTATTCATTATATAAGACTGAAGGATTTTTGGTAGTGTCAATCTAATAGTTCCAAACCATCCTGAAGTTATGTTCCCTCTAATGACTGAGAAGTCTTTTTATACTAATATAAATAAATACAGTCTTGATAACTATTGTATCATGTGCTAAAACCTTAAATAATTTCATGTTTTCTCAAATTCTAGCCAGAGAAGGTCTTTTTTTTTCTTCTTCATTTGTAGAAAATGGTTGAAACAGCTGGCTACCCATAGTTTAGTGAGTCATTTGGTCTTGTGATTTGTCCTCAACACAGCAGGATTCTCTAAAAAATTAAGACAAAACTAAATTCAAGCTTACGGTGAAATGAAGCGGTGATGCTGTAAATGTGATTCTTTTGGAAATCTTGGAAAGCTACTTAAGAAATCAGCTCCAAATAGGAAATGTGTTAGCGCTAGGATGAATAAGACAATTTTCTTTGGTTTCATGGAATTACCAAGGGGAAATTTTTGCTTATTTTCTTCAGTGGTGACAAAAATATACCAAAATATCTGTGCATGTATACTGTATGATCATAAACAGAATCACAGCATTTTTACAACACATAGAAAGTTGGTAGTAGAAAAATAAAGATCTTAAAGATTATTTTAAATGGTTTTATTAATGATCGACATATAAAAGAAATGCTATTAGAAGGGATAAAATATATAGTGTCATCAAGACCAGGTTAAATTTATTCTCATGTTTGAATCTTCAGCATGACTGTGTTCTTAATATTCATGTAAAACTCATGCCTAGATAACAAAAAATTATATATTGTCTCTTGTATTTTAACTCAAATAATGGGGGAAGGGTCATAAATGCACAACCTTAAATTATCATGATAAGTGATCATTTTAAGGCCTTGAATCTGTTAAGGTAGTTTGGCTGAAATAGTGTATGCTTCATTAAAATGGCTTATATGCCAAGAAATTTAAGAGTAATGGATTCCAGGGTTATCTTAATTACTTAATAATGTTAGGATTTTTCAGAGTCACCTTCTACATTGTTTTCTGGCCCTTCACTTTGATGACAACAGTGACTTTCAGCTTCTAGTACTCCCAAAATAATGCCCCATAACAGGAAGAGTAGGGCTAGACTCTACTGCTTTCATCTTTTAGTTTATCAGAACTTGCAGAAGCTCCCAGCACATTTCATTTCAGATTCAGTGAGCAAGAATCAGGCCTGGTGTTTGACACTAGGTTACAACAGAAGTGAGGAATTTAGTAACTGGCCTTCTCAACCTGCAGAGGGATGGGTTAGGCACTGCTGCAAGGAAGACTCCCTTGGGAATTGTGGATGTTTAGGTAACTGAAGGAGTCTGCGATTTACTTCATAACTGAGGCCACAAGAGAAAAACAAGTGATGGTTCATTTCGATGAAATTATTAACTAGCAAATGATATTTGCAGTAAAAAAACAGCAACAACAGTGTAAGCAAATTATAAAAGCACAAGAAATAAACACAAAAGTAGAGCTAGCAGAGGGTTGCTGAGTTTTTCTTGTATGGGATCATAAAAAACTGGGCAATACTACAAGGTGGACCTGATTCCTGCTGTGTACTTTACAAATGTCAGTGTTATTACCTTTTAGTCACATTGAATAATGATGAATACTTGCAGTCAATTTCCCAGAACCTTCAAGGTGTGATGTATGTGATGTATGTGATATATGGGCTAAGGTCAAATTTTATTTCATAAATCAAGAGAATGTACCTTTCAATGACACTAAAGTTTAAAGATTAAATAAGTGCTTTGTCTTCTAGATTATCAGGTCATAACTGTATATTTAGAAAGGTATCTCTAAATATGTCTCTATTTCCATATTTTATTCAAACTAATATTTTGTTACTCTTCAAATCCCTTGTTTAGGTATGCAGAATACATATGTATATTACTTAATACTCACTATTTGCATCAAATTAGATTTTTGAAATTTGAAATTACTTAATTTAAATCACATTTGGCCTCATGAGTTTCTAACTATGCACTATGGACCAGAACCAGCTAAATTTCACAGTACTTTTTTCTTTTATTTGCAAGTATAATTATGACTTTTGAATTTCTTCTGGTTAATTATCTCCAATGTGGAGGTCAGGGTGAGAGCTAGGTTAATAATTCCCTATTTTGAAAAAAAATGATCTACATCTTAAAATGTAGTAGAAGTACAGGTATTAGTGCTTCTTTACCAATATGGAGGCTGAAAAATTAAACGATGAAGTAGTTTGCCTACTGTCATATCACTAGGTCACCACTGAATCAGAGCTCAGCACCTTCCTCAGGGATCATTTTATTGCTTTCAACTCTGTCATCTCTCATCCCTGTGGTATCCTGCTTAGACACAGGATTCTTAATCTCAGAAATGAATTCAAGCTGAGATGTTTGCAGGTGACAATGGCTTTTGAAAACATCAATATTTTATCAGCAGCTTTCAGTTGTCTATAATATAGCAACATGACAAGGCCCAAGGAAGAGATCTTATTTTTTAAAATGTGACTCCATCATTGGCACTTACAGAAGATCAGCATGAGCCCCAAATCTGATTTGTGCATCTAAGCAATTCAATTCTAGAGAATTTCAAAAAGCTACTCTTTACATTTAAAAAAAAAAGTGATTAATTGACCAATTGCTAATGAGGAGTCTTGTATTTTTATATTTGTATGAGTTTATTCAGTAAGATTTCTATACAAAACTTTTCAACAAGTTGAAAGACTGTGAGGTTAAAGGTAATGCACCGTCACATCAGTTCAAATCAGTGGTAAATACAAGTCATGGGGATGATAATTACAACATTATTCACACAAACTTAAGAATCAAAGATATTTTCTTGCTTACAGTGTCACCTGTAAATTTTCAAGTATAATTCAGTTAAATAAAAGAAAAATGATGAGATATCATATTTAAGCAACTTGTCAAATACTCCTGTATTATGTATAGTAAGGTGCCATGATAAATGGAAATGGGCAAATAGATTGCATAGGTATTTCTATTCATATGGTTTATTGTTGTGTTCTGCATTACTGAAGTTTTGGATTATACTTTATTGTCCTATATGTTATAAATATAACAATACTATGTTATCTTTTATGTTTCAAATATAACTAAATATAATCATATTAAATAATTTAAAAATGGGCCATTAAAACCACATATAAATAAATTTCATACCATTATTTCAAAAAAATCTCAAGCTTCATAATTAAACATTGATGTTTATCCATAAGAGATGAAAGTATTTTTTAAAGGTTTATTTATTTATTTTAGAGAGAGAGTGTGCGAGTTGGGGCAAGGGCAGTGGACTGGGAGAAGGAGAAAAGCAGACTCTCCGTTAAGCTTGAGGTGGGGCTTGAGGTGGGGCTTGATCTCACCACTCTGAGATCCTGACCTGAGCTGAAACCAAGAGTCCTGATGTTTAACCAACTGAGCCACCCAGGCGCCCAAGATTAAAGTATTTTTAAAGTGTTTTGTAATTTTTTATGTTGCTTCAGTTTATAAAATGAACTCAGTTTTTGAATAACGTTCGGATATATGGGGAAAAAAGCATCATGAAAGGATAGTATACTTGAATAATTATTTTAAAAATATGTTTGCTTGGGTTTTTTTTTGTTTTTGTTTGTTTTGTTTTGTTTCTACACAAATAGGTTTAAGATTCTTAATATGTTGAGTACAGTGTTTCATTGGAGACTGGCTTTGAAGTGACCCCCCAAAGAAGTGCTTTAAGATGTTCCAAAGGGAGTGCTTTCCCAGTAAGGAAAAGGTCAGAATGCTGGAAAAGTTGCTATTAGAAAAATTGGCTTTTGGTTCACAGAAATACCAAGTATCCCCTGTCCATCGAGGTTCAGTTCTGAGTAGAGAAACCACATTTCCTAGAATAAAGAATGCTTCCATTCCCATTGACCAAATGTTCTCAGTTGTCCATTTCTCTTTTTTTAAAATGTTTTTTGTTTGGGCATAATTGACACACAATGTTGCATTAGTTTCAGGTGTGCAACATAGTGATTCAGCAAGTTTGTACATGATGCTATGCTCACCACAAGGGTAGCTACCATCTGCCACTATTACAATATCATTGACTATTTGTTACCCTATGTTTTGTCTTGTCCAACAGTTAGTCAGTCTTCTTTCCTCCCTACAGGTCCCTGAATTCTAACTGCTTCTAAGTCTGAGCAAGAGCTAAAAAAATGGAACATGTCCTCTTATCCACTTATCCTAGGAATCTGAGTGCAGCAAGACTCTCTTCCTGTCAGACCATAATGATCATTTTCTCTTACTTGTCCAACTTTCTCTTACAAGTTTTTGCTGATCTTTGTTACTCGTCCTCACCACATAAAGGAAAGCCTTTTTCCTTTTGATTTTGAGACACTTGTAGATTTCTAAGATTGAGGCATTCTCCCTTTATAATAAACTTTGTTCTGAGTAGAGTATTTCCCCGCCTAGTCTAGATTTATATTTATTTGACAACACCCTGTGGCTTGAGTTAGGATGAAAAGAGAGGGGCAGAATAAGGCCAACTGTTTGTTCTGACAAGAAATCCCAACAGATTTCCACTGATGTGGCCCCTTCTGCTTTTATCAAACCCTATCCATGATACATTTTTTTTTCTTTATTGGGGCTACAGAGCTGGGACAGGTGGGGAATTGCCTGGATTCCTCTCCACATTAGCACTCAGAGTAAAGAGCCATTAAATGGCAAAAAGTTGGAGAAAAGTCTTAGCCAAAACTGTGATTTTCTTTTATTGAGATCTGCCTCATCATGGATTGAGAGATAAACATGTCATCTCTATCTGTCTTTCTATTGATCTCCACAAATAGAGGTATTGAAGAGTAACAAAGAAACCTACCACCAAAAATAGTTTGTATCAAGGCTGAATTTATTAATTTGGCAGGAAAGAGAGATTCATATCACTCTGGAGAATGTTCAGTGGTTCACTCTGGTAGTGTGAGTGTAGATTTACAGCCAAAATGAACAAAGTTACTTTAAACTATGACAGGCTTCTGAAGACATTTTTGGTTGGTTACTAAAGGAAATCTAAAAATCTCTCTTTTGACTGATCATTTTTCATCATGACATTTTTTGGGTGGATATGAAACTGGGGCTCAGTTCTTAAGTTCTGGAATAGCTTAAGGCTCAAGCAGACTAAGGACTTGCGAAAACTTAGAGAATTCCTTTACAGAAGCCAATGATATGCTTCTAAGATATTAATCTTTAACACAGTAGGTGAAACATGTAATGCTATCAAATATGTGTTAAATAATGGTAAAATGTGTATTAAGAAAGTATTATGTTCTTGAAGTCCAGACATATCAGAATCCTACATTGTCAACATTGCTCACTCCTGGGAAAAATTACACGGAAATGTGTATTTAGAATAAAATAGGCAAATTTTTAATAGAGGTCTAACAACCTGGGATTAAGATTTTAATTTTTTTTCCAGTCCTTAAACTCAAACCCCAGCCTCAACATGTGATTAGTCTGCTAAGGTGTCACTAACTGGTTGGCTTAAACAACAGAGATGATTTTTTCAAGATTCTAGAGGCACAGAATACAAAATCAAGGTGCTGGCAGTGTTCATTCCTTCTGAGGGGTATCACATATTTGGGAAATATAATTAAAACCAAAATTCTGTCCTATCCTAGAAACCTTCCCCAGAAAAGTAGTAGAGAAAGAAAATAATTTTGTTATTGAATGATCATTAAAGTAGAATGTGATGCTCTAAGAGGCAATTCACTAAGAGGTTGCAAAGACAAAAGGAATCTCAGCCTTAAGCAGATAAGCAGATATGTATTCTCAAGATGAACAATAATTAGTCTTGGAGTAAGAGTAGTTGACAGCAGAGGGCCCAGCAGAATGGCTCCTGCGATGAAGTGTGGCCATCAACGAGATAGTGACCAGAGAATAACACCATCAACATTCACGAGCGCATCTGTGGAGTGGGTTCCAAGAAGCATGCCCTGCGGGCACTCGGAGAGATCTGGAAATTTGCCATGAAGGAGATGGAAGTCTAGATATGCGCATTGACACCAGGCTCAACAAAGCTGCCTGGGCCAAAGAAATAATGTGCCATACCATATTCGTGTGTGGGTGTCCAGAAAACTTAACGGGGATGAAGATCACCAAACAGGCTCTACATGCTGGTTACCTATGTACCTGTCGCCACTTTCAAAACTCTACAGACAGTTAGTGTGGATGAGAACTAATCGCTGATTGTCAAATAACATTATAAAACCTCAAAAAAAAAAAAAAAGAGTAGTTGACAGCACCATTTTTCGCACATAGGTTATGCCAGATTCACCTGATAATTGGGGTGACCATGGTCAGTTAGCTAATTGGCTTAATGAGAGGAAAAACACACTTCTCATGTCTTTATGACACAAGAGGCAGTTTTGCAATTTGGAGCAAATGCTCATGGAAGTTAGGCTCCTGTCCTTCCACAGACACTGGGATATGGGGGTGCTATCTCTCTTGATATTTAGATTTCAAAGAAATGGCACCAGATCTTTAAAATAAAGATATTCTTAAGTCTTAAAGTGGACCAAAAAACCTCACTTATTTTCTAAAATTATTTGTATACATTCCAAAGAAACAGAGGAAAAACTTAGGCTGTCAAGTTTTCTAAAGTAAATGATTTAAGAGAATGGGAGTGGATGGGATGTCTCTTTTATTCAGAAGAAAGTGAATTGAAACTCTTCCTTTTTTAAAAAAATGTATTCTTATAAAGGGAAGGATCTGTTCCAGGCCTCTTCCTGGCTTGTAGAAGACCATCTTCTCTTTGTGTTTCTTCATATCATCTTCATTTATGCCTGTATGTCTCCGATGTTCAAATTCCCACTTTTTATAAGGATACCAGTCATACAGGATTAAGGCCCACCCTAAGGCCCTCAGTTTATTTTATTTTTATTTATTTTTTTAAAGGTTTTATTTTTTATTTATTCGACAGAGATAGAGACAGCCAGCGAGAGAGGGAACACAAGCAGGGGGAGTGGGAGAGGAAGAAGCAGGCTCATAGCAGAAGAGCCTGATGTGGGGCTCGATCCCATAACGCCGGGATCACACCCTGAGCCGAAGGCAGACTCTTAACCACTGTGCCACCCAGGCGCCCCAAGGCCCTCATTTTAAATACTTGACTACTTCTATAAAGACCTTATCTCCAAAAAGTTCATCCTTTGAGTTCCTGAGGGTTAGAACTACAACATATATATTTTGGGGGAGATAGAGTTCATTCCATGACAGCATTATATTACTACCTGCAAGCTAAGAGACTGAAGGAATTAGCATTACCCAAAGAAAGTGGCTGGCTGGAAGTTCTGATCAAGTAGGAAACAGATACAGTTCTTTAGCTCACGTCTTTAGTCATAGTAAGTACAGGAAGGCAGAAACGGTGAAAATAAACAGTATCTCTGGTTTATAAGGGATTTACCACTTTGCACACTCTTGCTGCTTGAAAGAAGAAAGAAAAAAGTTTCTTGACCTTTCTAAATTCATTATGATTTTATCAATCAGTAAAAGTAGTGCAATTAGAGATAGAAATTTAAAATTTGCACCTGAAGCCTGGAAAGATTTGCAATTCTTTTTATGGATTGTCTCAAAATTGCAGGCAAACACTTAGCTGGTGAAATGCAAATGAAGAATCTTAAAGCAATGTGCTTCCTCTTGTGGCCTGTGCCCGGAGGCAGGTAACCACTTGTAATGGACTAGTCTATCTGTAATCCTCTAAGAAAAGGATTTTTACTCATTACAGGAGTATAAATGTCCTCTCTGTTTGATTAAACAGTTACAAGAAAGTTTATCCATTCTTTACCCACCACAAGCCAAAAGTCCTGAACACTTGTGCATATGTAAATGTGGAGAAACATTATTGAAATTTACTATCCTATCTCAGGCTCTAGTGATTGAAAGAGTACCAGAATGGAATGTTTCAAACTTACTGGAAGTACTCTTATGTCAACTGAATTTTGAGCTAAACCATTACTTAATAGACCATTTGAGTCTGAGTTCTGGACTAGATGCAGAGAGTGAGGCTGGAGAACAGCCAAGTCTCCGTTCTTTGCAGCCCGCAGGTGTTTGCATCAATAAGAACCATGACAAATTGTCACATTAATTACCCCTTTTGTGTAACCTAGGGTCTTGGCTAGCCTTTATGTTAGCCTAAAACCTTGAGTAGGGGGATTCACACTCACAACTGTAGGGGAACATCACAATCAGGGATCAGGTAAAGCTATAATTATAGTGGTAAGCCAAAGTAAACAAACGTCAAAATAAGGGTCAGAAAAATGGATAAATCAGAGGAAACACAAGCACTAAATACAAGTGTTGAAATATGAAAATGACTGAGTAACAGCAGAAACTAGCAAGTCAAGAGCAAACCAAAAAATATTTCCAGATGAGGTTATTTTGGTCAAAGTTCAAATGAAAAGAAATGCATATGCTTGAGGTGTGTATTAATGTATGCATGTATAAATCAGTATGTGCCAGGTGTTATGTTGTATATGGGTGGGTGACTAAATTTAAAGAATCTGGAGTAGAACATTAAAATATTTTATTTTCGATTGAATTAAATTCACTAAAATTATATACTAGTTTTACTGAAAAATACTTTCGTTACCAGTGAAAGAGTCTGCGTTGTGTGAATGGAGGTCTTGGATTCCCCATGAGAAGATTTACGTGGGGATCCGTGCTGGAATAAACACAGCCAGGAGGAAAGTAGCCAGCACAAAGCAGTTTATTAAAGTGAAACTACACTCTCAAGGTGGGAGGGGGGCAGGTTCCCATAGATGGAACCAGCCCCTAGGTTGTTTGGGATTGGGTATTATCAGGTCTTTCTGAACTGGGAGGAGCTGTGACATACAGTGGGGTAGTCTCCAGTCGTTTGGGGGATTCCTCCCACAGGCTGGGAGGGGGAGTTTTTGACCCTACAAGATCAGTACTGCAACTGTCATAGCAGCCTTTCTCCATGGGGTGCTGCACCTGCAATGCAAATGCATTAAAATGAGCCTAGGGGTTACTCTGGGGGAGAGGTGGAAGAGGAGAGCTCCTGCTCCTCACCTGTGGCTCTTCAGTCTATCAGCCCCAAGGTGTCAGAAGCCACAAAATCAGGATGTTGTGTCCCGGGCTTTTAATGTGTAGCTTATTTATCACCGTCCTTGCCTCCAGCTCAGGTCTCTATCATTCCCCCTCACGAACTTGGGACTCTGCCTGGGTGCATGGCTTCTACAGCTCAGGTCTAGCTTCTCTACCTAACACTTTGAATCTAAATTAACTTTAAGTTTTCAGATATCTCACATAAAGAACAGAATTAATATTAACCTAATGCAGTGTACATTTTGAATACATTGTATCAAAGGTAAATATTGTACCACAGCAGTATGCTTGTTCTGTTTCAGATTTTGTATTCTGGTATGTACCACAGGTATAAAATGGCACAATATATAAGGAAAAGTATATAAGGAAAACACAAATTCAGCAAAATGTAATAAACAGTTAAGGCATGAAAAGTTTCATTATAATGGTTAATTTTAACAAAATGGTGTATCAGCAGAACTCAGCAATTTGATTACATGTAGTATACAAAAATACATTGAATACAAAAATATGTTACCTAATTTTAGTTGCTCCAAGTGTTTACTTTCAAGAAAAAAATTATGTAAAGAATAATTAACTGTTTAAAAAGGAGTGAGTTAGATCTTGATTAATATACTTCAGTGGGTATCTATGACTCATTATAAGCTGGCAAAGTTATGTCAGAGGACAATTTTACTAAATGATAAATGCTCTGATTTCATGAAATATGTATGTGGTTGTGTGCATATGTACATATATGTGTACATACATATATACACATAACATGTAATTTATTTATTGCATGTAATTTATTTGTTACAATATAAAAATTGATTTAATTTTTTAAAAGAAAAATTTAATTTCTAAGTAAATCTAATACATTGAAAGATGGAACATGTTCTAGTTTTAAATAGATGAGATGGTAATTTTTGTTGGCCTTCACTTCCCTGCAGAGAATTTTCTTTTAATGGTCTCTAAGGAAAGATAATGATGCAGTATCCCTGAGTGAGTATCTCATCTTGAGAGAGCACAAGATTATAGTTTTTAAATGATAATGAGTTTGAATTAAATTTTGGCACAGTAATGAGTTTACACCATTTCATTCTTTGTCCTTGCTTCAAACTCTGTTTTGAAAAGGAAGTGTAAGACTGTTAGCAGCTGATATTGTCAGAGCAAATAATGGTGATATAGACATCTTTTCTGAGGGATTTTGACAGAATCTGTACCATGGAAACAATCTCTCAGCAACAAAATTGTCCAAATTGGGAAATAATCCCCAGATCTACGTATCCTTTTTGCTTATACTTTTGTGATTTTCTTTAAGCTACTTTAATTTCCCCATTAAAGAAACTCCAGGGATAAAAATCTATGACTACATTAATACTATATTCTATTTGAATTAGAAAATCAAACCACAGAATCATGGCTTTGAATGTTCCCTTAGAAGTAGTCAAGAATAGCACATTCATTTGAGACAGGGAGAGAGCAAGATCCAGGAGCCAACGTGCATTGCCCAAGGCCAAGTAGGTAGTGAGTAACACAGACTCCAGGGAAATAGTCAGAATTCTTCCTCTTCCTTTTCAGGGACGATTTTACTTAAGCTGTAACAAATGCAAAATACAAATTGAAGGAGTTATTCTTAAATTAGGATTTTACACAGAATTTATTTATTTTAACCTTTTTTATTTGAGTTAGTTGACAAAGTTACATTAGTTTCAGGTACACAACGTAGAAATTCAACTTCCGTATACATATTATGCTTATGTGTACATATGTATACATATGTAGCTACCATCTGTCACCATACAAGGCTATTATAATATCACGGACTGTATTCCCTACGCTGTGCCTTTTATTCCTGTGACTTACTCATTTCATAACTGGAAGCCTGAATCCTCCTCTCCCCTTCATCCATTTGCCTGTCCCCTAACCCACCTCCCCTCTGGCTTGCATTTATTTTTTTAAAAAAGACTTGATTCTAGAAAATAATTCCCTTATGAAACTTCCCATTAATGTTATGTTTAAAATTCATATTGATTAAAAGTGATACTTAATTTTAAAATTCTAGTGAATAAACTTTGATATGTATTTATTTGGGCTCATTAAATAATTCATTTATATTTTATTTCTTGTAAAACAAAATAGAATAATTACATATAAGAAATTCCTCATCTTGTTATCAATTGAAAAAGGAACTCAATTCAAATTAGACCAAGAAAATGAAAAATTTGAATAATGATTTATAAACTATCATTGGAAAAATAAGTGCTTTCTCTATAGGTAGATGTATTGTCTACCTAAATATGTTTTGTTATTTGACTTTAATTCATTTCATTTTTTTTTTACATAATATGTTTTTTGTTATATGAGCAATTGCCATCTGTCCAAACCAAGAAACAAAAATGTTTCCAGAATCCTCTTTTAGCTTATGAATTTCTGAACAATTGGTTCCAGAATGCCTCTGGCACCTTGCTTCTAAAAAGGGAAATACAAAACAAAACAAAGCAAAAAAAACCAAAAACAAAACAAAAACAAAAAACCAAAAAACCAAAATATGATTAAGTTAGCTTAAAACCAGAATGCTTCCAGTAAGCCTATGATGGCTCTATCTTTGGGAAATTGTTATATATTCTATGGAACACCGTTGCTTGACATCAGGGCTTCTGTGTATTTTTATTCAGTTTTTCTCTCAACAAGTATTTAATGAGGACATTCTGTGTGCTTAGTTCAAAGTGGACATTAATGGGATAATTGTGAGCAAAGCACACAGGTTCTTAACCTTGTGTGGAGTCTCAATCTAATGGAATAGATTGTAATCAAGCAAATAATCACAAAAATATACAAATATATGTAAACTACCATAGCTCTGATGAAACAGTACATGTTGTAACCTTGAATAAATATAAAATAAGTAACCTTGAAATGGTGTAAGAGGAGGAGTTCATCATTTGATAGACCAGAAAAATCTCTGAAGATGTGATCTTTAAATTAAAATTAGAAGGAAGAGTCCAATTTCACAAAGTGGGAGAATGTGTGAGGTATAGTTAATAGTGTCCCAAGAAATGGAAGCAACAACTAAAAGTGCCTTTGAACATTAGCATGTCACATTTGCAGAAATATAAAAAGGATAAAATGGCTATTATCCAAAGAAAGTGGAGAGTGTATTTGGGGCAAAGCTGAAGAGGCATATAGGAGCCAACCTTTGTCTATATTGTATTGAAGAGTTGAAGAGCAATGGAAGTGCACTGATTTTTGTTTTAAATTTAATTTAATTAAAAAAATAAAGATTTTTTAAATTTATCTGTTTGATACAGGGGGAATGCAAGCAGACAGAGAGAGAAGCAGGCTCCTTGCTGAGCAAAAAGCCCAATGTGGGGCTGATCCCAGGACCCTGGTTCATGACCTGAGCCAAAGGCAGCTGCCTAACTGATTGAGCCACCCAGGTGCCCAATTTTTAAAAATTTTATTCTTAAGGATATGGAGCAACATGAATAAAATTTCAACTCTATAAAAATATTACCAAGTACAGCACAGATAAAATGGTTTGTAAGTGCCTAAGGCACTGAGAGTCAAATTAAAAGGCTGTTGCTGACTCTAGGAGTGATATGGAAGTATCTTGGAGTAAGAAGTAGTTTTGCATGTGGAAAGAAGTAGACACAGTGTTTGAACAGTGTTTAGGAGAAAAAAAAATGGACAGGAATTGATGATGGATTAGATAATGAAGACTGCGGGAGAGTGCGATGTTTTCTGGCTTATATAGCTGGGTGGAATCATTTGTCATTTACTAAGAAGATAGGGAAAGCTGAAAGATAATCACTTCTGAGGGTAGAACGGTCATGACTTTAGTTTGGTGTTGTTGAGTTTAATTTGCCTTTGAATCAGCCAGGGAGTGATTCAAGTAGGCAAGTGGGTTGTAGGTCTAGAGCTAAGAGTATTTTATGATAAAGTGTTTTATATGTGGAAGCAGATCTGGCTAGAAGTAACTTTTATTTAAAAAAAAAAAAAGAAAGCACTTTTGGCTGATAATGTAGAGCAGTTATTAAAACTGTGTTCATCCCAAGCCAATTTAAAGTAATCGCATCCGAAATCCACTCTCAAATATGACTGCTATGAAAATGAGTAAATACCTCTTCTATTCTGAAATTAATGCCGGTCTTTAAATTACTATTTAGGAACATATTGAAATTTCAAGTAAGAATTACAATCTAATTGAAGGAAAACAAATAGTGATATCTGAATGGAATACTCTTATCATACTTGTAGATTCAAATATATGCCAAAATAAAGTTCATCACCCAAGACAGGGACATTTGATTACTCTGTTAGTGAAGATTTAGGCTTCAGAGGCACCAATAGACATTTTACTTACTCCAAGTGGATTGTCAAAGACATTGGTGCTTGTTCCCTAGATTTCTGGGACTATGTAAATAGTGCAATTCGGAATATTGCTTAATTATGAGGCTGTGGGAATTGTACATAAAGCTTATAATGAAGGCTTCAAATTGAATCTCTTAACTAAGACTTCCTCGTTGGATGAAATATCTTTTGTTCCTTCAATAAAACATATAGTAAGAATATATTATGTAAAAAGCACTTGGAATGCCCTAAACTATAAGACAAGATTTCTTACCTCTGTGGCACCTAACAGTTTATCAGAATGAGACCAGTATAAAGCTAAAGTGCCAGAGAGCACTATAAGAGGAGAGCAGTGCTCAGGGTCAAGTAGTAACCCAAAGGAAAGTATGGTCCATTGTGCTTGTAGGTGAGGGTCAGCGTCTTAAAGGGGTGGAAAGGAGTAAGTGCTCTTGCTTCACATAGAATTAAATTTAAGTGCAGTTGATGGCAGAGATGCACTCTCTAAGATGCCTGTGTCACATCTTCTTCTCTCTCCTAAATCACTTAAGATTTCCTTTTTCCTTCCTTGATTCAAGATAACTTTAGCACTTTTTTCACAGAGAAAATAGAAGCAATGAGAAGAGAATGTGTACATGTGTCTCCCACCATATTTATCAAATCTATCTGAACCTGTATTTTTATCTTTCTATCACAGTGGATATGCTGCTTGGGTCCTTTATAGGTCAGAAATATCCGCTTGTGATTTTTACATCTTCCCTTCTCTACCGTTACTTCAAAAATTATTCCCTCTTGCTACCTCTCTACCAGTATGTTTTCTTTCTGTTAAATCATTTCATTAACATATATCTTGGCTTTCATATCTCACAATCTCAAAAACTCTCTTGACTCTGAACCTCTTCCAAGTAACATACACTTTTAAATTTTTAAATCTTCTGGCTTACTCCTCTCTTTTTGCTTTGGAAACACTTCAGTCATGATTCGTTTCTCATGACTCCACTGGCACAGCTCTTCTCAGGATAACTAATAGACCTTGGATGTCAAGTTCCATGGACAGTTTGAAAACTTCATCATTCTTAACTATCAGCAGCATTTGGCAAAACCTATATTTATCTAAGTGGTCTTATCCAATCTCTTAACTTTTAAATGCTCTCTATATAGATCAGCTGCAAATTCAGATCATGAACCCACATCTTACTCCTTAACTCTAGAAAAGTATTTGTACTTGGTTGTCTACAAGGTGCTTCAAATTAAATGTGTACACAATGAAACTATAATTACCCTATCAAACCTACACTTTCTGTAGTACTCCAATCTCAATGGAGAGATACCTTCATTCTTCTGCTTGCCCAGACCAAATCTATGGAATCTTCCTTGAGCCATGTCCATAATATTTCATATTCAGTACATCAACAATACTATAGATTGTTCCACTGACATTTATCCTTGCCTGACCAGTTCTCACCACCTCACTTCAGCCATCATTGTCTGTGACACCAGATTTGGTGCTTTAAAAATAAGTCTCACCACATTGCTTTAATTCTTCAGGGTTTTCCTATTGCTATTCCAAATTCCATGAGAAGGCCTTCCAGGATGTATATGATCTGAGCCACTCTTACATCTATAACCTATCCCTTCCCTCTTTCCTTCATTCTCATTTTTATTTTATCACCCCCATTGTGCTTTTTATTGTCCCAAATATTGTGCCAAGCAAATTCCTGCCTTGATGACTTAGCATTTTGTTGTCGTTGTTGTTTTTGTTTTCTCTTTCTTTCTGGGAAATATTCTCCCAGAATTTTCAAGCACTTTTGTCCTTTCATTTCCTTCTAGTGTCTGTTCAAATACTACCATATCAAGGAAACTTTACCTAATACTCTTATATAAAACAGTACATACCTACTTAAGAATCTGTCTTTTGAGGTGCCTGGGTGGCTCAGTCAGTTGAGCGTCTGACTGTTGGTTTCAGCTCAGGTCAGATCTCATGGGTCATGAGATTGAGCCCCACATAGGGCTCCATGCTCAGCAGGGAGTCTGCTTGAAGGTTCTCTCCCTCTGCCTCTCCCTGCCCCTCTCTCAAAGAAATAAATAAATATTTTTAAAAATCAAAGAGAATCTTTATTTTTCTTAGCCTATTTTGTTTTCTCCCTAGCACTTAATCAACCCTCCTTTACACCAAATTATATTTATGTATTTGTTTTGTGTATTTTCTCCACCAGATGATAAGCTGTAATCACTAGAATTGACTCATTGAAGTTGTCTGTTTTACTCACAACTGCATTAATGATGCACAAGTCTATGTGTAGCACATATTAATCTCGTAATAACATTTGCTAAATAAACAATTGACAGACTGAATAAATAAATGAAAAGTACAATGTGAATAAGGTTTCAGATGTTACAGAAAACCTAAGTATGCCTAGAAATATAAAATATGACTTCATAATATAGTTACATTTTTCTGTTTAAGAGAAAAATTGACATGGCTCATTATTATTTTACCAGATAAACAATTATTATTATTTGTCTACATTTATCTATAAAACCTTAGGACTCCATTTCATTTAGGATTTCCTGATATAAACAAATAATTTTGAATGTCTATCATGTGCTTGGCATCACGTTAAGTAATTGGTATGCAAAATGAGTGAAGAAGACTAGATGTCATTGACCAGGGAGAATAATCATCATGCAATTTCTTTTTTTTTAAATTAATTACTTAATTAATTTATTTATTTGTTGGAGAGAGAGAGAGAGTGCACGCATGCACAAGCAGGAGGGCAGAGGGAGAGGGAGCGAGAATCTGAAGCAGACTCCGTGCTGAGCTCAGAGTCTGATTTGGGGCTCCATCTCGGGACATTGAGATCACAACCTGAGCTGAAACCAAGAGTTGATGCCTAACTAACTGTGCCACTGAGGCACCACCCCCATCATGCAATTTCTATTCAGAAAAATAAGTGTTATGATTGGAGAACATAGCTTTAAAGTATGCTTAGCAGTGGGGTACCTGAGTGGTTCAGTCAGTTAAGTGTCTGTCTTTGGCTCAAGTCATGATCTCAGGGTCGTGGGATGGAGTCCCACATCAAGCTCCCTGCTCAGTGGAGAGTCTACTTGCCTCCATCTTCCTCTGCCCCTCCCTCTGCTCACTCTCTCTCTCTCTCAAATAAATAGATCTTTTTAAAAAAATGAAGTTTGCTTAGCAGAGTTATTTCACATGGTCTTTATTCTAGGCTTTACAGATTTAACTATTAGAAAAACTAAACACTTGTTTAATGCACCAGCTAGACAAAGATGCCACTTAAAAAAATGAATGTATTAAATTTTTTGATGCCCAGGCCTTCAAGAAGTTTTAAAACTGCCTCTATTGTCATGTTTCTCAAAGTGGCACGATCACAAAAGGCTTTCACCACATTTTTCTAAGGATAAGCCTGCATCTTTAATTTTATTACCATACATTCAGTATAAGAACCTTTTGTTTAATGCTTATGACTACATTTATCTAAAAACTGGGAAGAACACTACTGAATGCTGATGGGTAGAGACATCTGCCAATGCAGATCTGAGATTATGTTGTACCATTTAAATCTACACGTGGTAGGCCATAAAAGTTGAAAGTGAAAGTGTTCTGATTCCATTTCCTACTTTCCCTGACTCTAATGGCTTCTTTGATCTTGCTCAGAAGCTATAATGGGACACTTTGGAGTGAGATAACCAGAGTTTCATTGACAGGGAGGTAATTTTGTTTCCTGAGGGTGTGATCATCCTTTTGGTATTTTGCCAAGAATCCCTTTTTAAGTTCAAATATGGTTAGTGAATCCTTAAGAAAAAATATATAATGTTCTTACTGTGCAAAAGAAGTAAATTAACTATCCTTCAAACGTAAAGTTTTAAAGGGATCACATTACATAATGGAATCTATTTTGCACTGATGTTAGTATTACAAGAAGTGGGATGGAAGTGCAAGAAGAGAGAAAAGAGCCATGATAAGTGGCACAAGCAGAATCTTCAAAGAGCAAAATAAAAGCATTTTAAAAAATGGGAGCAAAGGATATAGAAAGCATATACATTTTCTCAGTGAGTACAATGGAGGTTTCATGGAATTAAACCTTTTACACATTGGATCATTTCAGAGAGAGGCATTGCAGAGAGCCTTTTCAGAGCAAACAAATGTGGCAAGAGACAGTAGAGGAACAGAAGACAATTTGTATGAATATGGACCAAAGAGAAGAAAGAGATTCATAAAATTCATTCCTAAATAGAGCCTTACCAACTACCTAGCTTGACACAGAATTGAATGACTACACTTTTAATATATTGCCATGATAAGTGTGGGGGATTTTTTTTGTTTGTTTTTTGTTTTGTTTGGGTTGGTTTTTTTGTTTGTTTTGTTTTGTTTTTTTTTGGTCTTGTGATGAAGACTTTTAAGATCTAATCTCTTAGCAACTTTCAAATATGAAGCACAATATTATTAAATGCAGTCACTATGCTATACATTACATCCTCATAACTTATTTTATAACTGGAAGTTTGTAATTTTTGACTTCCCTTGTTTTTTTTATTTGTACTAAATGTATAATATTTAATGTAATGACTATAAATCTAATTATAAATTTTATTATAAACTAAGTTCTTTGTTCTACATTTTATGTTGGGTAGCTTATACAACATATTTTGTTTGGCTTAAAATGGGGACACATGTCATGTCAATGGAATTGAGGTAAACTGAGCAAATCACCTTAAATGTTACTATTTTTCTGCTGTTCGTAGTTATCTTGAAACCACGATGAATAACCACATAGTTTGGTGTTTAAAGCATTTTTTTAAACTCTGGAAATGTTGATTAGATTGATAATGCAATTCTCTTCATTCTGTGAAATGTAAGCTGCTATTTTTAAATAATTATTTTATGTACACAAATTGTCAGGTTGGCATCTAGAAAGACAGATGTGGAGTTTTATTGTAAACTTGAACTTAGAATTTGGAACACAATAAATTGCACAGCATCAATTGATATATCACATAACTCTCAGAATTTAGGAGAATGAGAATTTCAGATTATATTATCCAGAGAAATATTACAGATTCCCACAATCCCTTTTGGGGGGATAATTGCCTTAAGTAGTTATTATGCAAAATAGTTTGTGGGCTTGTAGAAAAAGGCCGAGTTTACATGAGATTGGAAATGATGCTATTAAGTTGACATATTCAGTAACTTTTGCATCCTTTGGGGAAACATAATCTTTCATCTGGTCTTGAAGAATTCCTTTGTCTTCTTAAATGAATACATTAGGAACCTTTGCTTCAATAAATAACCATAAAATCCTGTAACCCTCAAGGGATTGTACCTTTAGCCCCTTTTTTTCTCACTCTGAAATGTAATGGGCCAATTATTTCACCATGGGCCTCTGATAAACTAACCGCATGGGAAAATACTACATTTATTCCAATCAGATGTAGGAAAAATATGACAATGGGTATTAGTGTTCAGAAGTAAACATATATCTCCTAGATGCTGGAAAACAAGCTTGCACTTAACCTCTATGTGTTTTTCCTTCTTGCCAGTATGTTCTCACATACTGAAAGTGAGTCAGTCCACAGTCATACACATATCCGTTCAGCTTGACCGTTTTAAGGCTTGAGATAATTGTGTTTGATGTTTATATGTCTAGAGAGAAAACAAATTGGATGCACATAATCTGTTTTTTTTTTTTAATTTTTGAGAATGGCGTAATAATTGCTACCACTTGAGAAGATATGTTGAGAAGACTGCTTTCTCATGTTTTTTATATAAAATGCTAAATTCGATTGTATTTAAATAGATACCGAGTTGACCCCTGAATAACACAGAAGTTAGGAGTGCTGACCTCCCACGTAGTTAAAAATTCCTGTATAACTTTTTACTCCCCTGAACTTAACTACCAAGAGCCTACTGTTGACTGGAAGCCTTACCAATAACATAAACAGTTGATTAACACATATTTTGTTACATATTTTATATACTGTATTCTTACAATGAAGTAAGAATTTATTCTTACAAATAAAGTAAGCCAAAGAAAAGAGAATGTCTAGTAATTTTTCCTTATACATATATTCCCACCTTTACTGCATTTCATTAGAGGTGATGGAATAGGCAAAAAAAACAATTTTCATGGTTAAACACATGAATCTTGCTCATATTCTAATGGTTGCTATCAGTGATATGGCCACACTAGCTGCAAGGGGCATTAGGCTATGATATTTATTGTGCATGACCATTTGCTAGGTTAAAAATGCAATTACTCTGAAGGAAGGCAGTAAGAAATACTAGACTAAAACTAGCAGTTTGTAGGGGTGCCTGGGTGGCTCAGTGAGTTAAGTGTTTGACTTGATTTTGGGTCAGGTCATGATCTTAGGATAATGAGATCAGGCCTGCTCTGTGCTCAGCAGGGAGTCTGCTTGATTTTCTGTTCCTCTTCCCATCTCCCCACTCAAATTCACTCTCTCTCTCTAAACAACAAGTAAATAAATTTTTTTAAAAACCTAGCAGTTTGTACCTTTTTTTACTAAATTAATTTTAAATAGGTAATTGCATTTTCATTATATCTTACAGGTCTTCCATATACGGGTAATACATACAAAGAAGTGACTTTAAAAAAAAAGTCAACTCAATAAATACAACAAAAAACCTTTTCTAAGATTAATTCCCAGATTTCTTGATGGAATCATCTACCTGTGTCATTTTTCCTTCTTCTTTCCTTATTTAATTCACTGTGGCATGGTTCTGCTGACACAATTTTACTCATATCACACTCATTAAAACAACATAAAAAATCTTTTGCTTCCAGCTCCTGTCCCATCAAATTTTCTTGTGTTATAACTATATTGAGTATAGTTGTCATTAGTGACAAAAATAAAATAAACACAAGTTATGAACTTGTTTTTGCCTAGTTGGAGTTTGTCTGTGGGCGTGTACATGAAGGAGTGGTTGGGAGAAAAATCCAGTTAGCAGTTGTTTCCAATTTTGCTGTGAACCCAAAATTGCTCTAAAAATAGTCTTTAATAAAGTAAATAGAAAAGCCAACAACTAACAAAAATCTTTATGTTTTCAAGAAATAAAGCATATCTACACACAAAAACTTTTTGTAAATGTACAGAGTATTATTCATAATGGTCAAAAAGTGGAAACTAATTGATGAATGGATTAACACATTTTGATATATCCAGTGAAATAATATTTGGCAATAAAAAGAAATGAATGCTGATAACATGTTATATGGCATGGGTAAACCTTGAAAACATTATGCCAAATGAGATAAGCAAGTCATAAGAGGCTGCATATTGTATGATTCTATTTATATGGAATGTATAGAATGGGCAAATCTATAGACATCAAAAGCATGTTACTCTTTGCCTAGGGTTGGGAGGGCAACTTATTACCTATGTACCTATGTGCAAGATAGAGGTTTATTTCTTTATCATATAAAGATCTGAGCTAGTATATTGACTCTGCTCCATCTATTTCATACATCATTATCCCTAGTAGTTTACCTTTATACATACATTTCCACCTTTACTACATTAGAGACAATAGAATAGGCAAGGAATACCATTTTGGTGGTTCAACACATTATAGAAGGGAAATAGAACGGTAATGGAAATAGAAGGGAATGACATTTTGGGGGAGATAATAAAACGTCCTAAAATTTCTTGGATATGTGGTAGTAGAAATAAAATGTAGTAAAGGATGCACAATTTTGTGAAAATACTAAAAATCTTGGAGTAATACACACTAAATGGGTAAGTTTTATAGTTATGAAATATATCTTTATTTCAAAATGTAAAATAAAAATTGAATTATTTTATTGAAAAAGGGACCCACAAAAGCAAAACTTCCTATGGCTAATGAAAGCCATAATGCAGCCCTGACTCTATGTTAGCAGAGACTTATAAGTGTGCTTACCTGCTGTTTTTGCCCCTACTTGTTTGTTGTTTGTTTTTTGATTTTTTTTTTTTGAAAGAGAGAGAAAGAGACCCTGGGGGGAGGGGCAGAGGGAGAGAGAGAATCTTGAGCAGGCTCAACCCCCAGAGCAGAGCCAGATGTGGGCTCCATCTCACAATCCTGAGATCATGACCTGAGCCGAAATCAAGAGTCGATGCCGAACCAATTGAACCAGACAGGCACCCATTTGCTGCTACTTCCATTTCTGACCTTAAAATTCAGAAGCAGGGGCAAGCCAATACAAATAATGCTTATCTTTCAGATCCTTCCATCTCATTTCATGTAGTGTTGAAAACATACCAATAGTTCATGAGATACTTATGGTTAAAATACCTCTGGTATTGAAAAATACACAAGATCTGACTGTAGGTATCATGCACACAACTGAACTCAGCCCTTTTTCTAGCGTGGCAAATTTACTGAATGACCTCAGTCTGGATCAAAATCAGAACAGAATTAATGTCATATCATTTTGTAAATGCAGCATGTATTAAAAGAGAAAAAAGTTCTAAGAAAAGTTCAGTAGAAAGGCAGTTCCCTATTCTTATATTTAAATAAATAATACAGGCTGGGAAATAGCAAAATGAATAGGATACTAAAGCCTTGGCTGAATTTCCAGATAGAATTTACTTAGTATGGGGCGTTTCATCTAAATGGCATTAGGATTCCAGTTCCCCTAAGGATAACATTTGGTAAATGTTCGCAAATCTAAAATTGCTCCTATTCTATATTTGGAGGATAGCTAATACATAAGCTAGATTCAGTTTTTTCTTCCAAATACATGGTTTCTTTGGTAGTTAATTATACCCTTTTATAATGAGACGACTTGAATTAAATTATTTAATAATCATCTTTTTTTTTTGGTTGTGGTACAGTTAGGCTGTAGCAGAGATACAATAATAATTTAGCTACTTAAAAAGGATAGGAGTTTTCTTTCTCTTTCATGTACTAAATCACGGTCAGTATTACAGTTGGCAGACAGACAGCTCTGCTCCACAGAAGCATGGCTGTGTTCTCCCTGATCTCTAGCTCCACAAATTCTGGCTGATATTTGAGGCTGGTTTATCTTCCCATTATAGACTATTTAACTTATTCAGGAACCTTTTTTTTTTTTTTTCATCTTTAGAGTCCATTATTTAATCCATCCTGAAGGAAGCAGATTTTTGGGTTGACTAAAATAAGTAGTTTAGAAACTGTGAAAGCCCTCTGTTGGAATACTCCTGGATTATTATGTAATAGTCCCATCTGCAGAATCTAGAGGCAGACTGCCTGGGGGATATTTTCAGCTACGTTATTTATTAACGGTGAGAACTTAAGCAAGCTATTTGATGTCTCCTTGTCTGTTTACTCATATCAGAAATTCATGTAATAATAGTCCTACCTCAAGGGCGTCTGGGTGGCTCTGTCGGTTAAGCATCAGACTCTTGGTTTAGTCTCTGGTCATGATCTCAGAGTCATGAGATGGAGACTTGTATCGGGTTCTGGGCTCAGCACTCGGAGTCCGCTTGAGATTCTCTCTCTCCTTCTCTCTGCCCCTCCCCCTGATCATACTTTCTCTCTCTCTCAAATAAATAAATAAGTCCTTAAAAAAATAATAGTCATACCATGGGGCGCCTGGGTGGCTCAGCCATTAAGCATCTGCCTTTGGCTCAGGTCATGATCCCAGGGTCCTGGATGGAGCCCTGCATCAGGCTCCCTGATCGGCAGGAAGACTGCTCCTCTCTCTCCCACTCCCCTTGTTTGTGTTCCCTCTCTCGCTGTCTCTCTCTGTCAAATTAATAAATAAAATCTTAAAAAAATAAATAAAAATTAAAAAATAATAGTCATACCTCAATGATATATCAAATCATTAATAGATTTAAGGAGCCTAGAATAGTAGCAAAGCCATAATAAATGCTCAATAAATAATACTGAGTACTGTCCACTAAAATATTAAGTAACTTGAGGTAAAGTAAGGTAATGTGTCTTTTTTGTTTACTGTTTTATCTCTAACACCCAAAAGTCCTGGTAAATAGTAAGCACTGAAATGTTTGAGTTAATAAATATTTAGGCATTTCACAAAATATTCTTACATTATCTATTTGTTAATACGAAGAACCCAATATTGAAAATATGGTTTATTGTAATTGATACAGCATAACATTTGTGAACTAACATATTCGGATGAATCTAATTTGAATGCTGGATCTTCAACCCCCTAAAGGTTTATTTAACTTCTGAGTCACATTTGCCTCCTCAATAAAAGAGGATTACTAAAAGCATACCTCTCAAATGTTATTTTAGGATCAGGTAATGTGGTATACCTAAAGTGCTTAAGATGATAATTAGAAAAATGATGAGTGTATTACTGATATTATTATTACTACTATTATTACTTCCCATTTGGATAGTCATTAAAAGTGTAGGGGTTCTCTTTATGCTGTAATTACATTAACATTCACTAAGCCTACTTTATACCCTTGTTATTTTGTCTTTCATTAACTTTTAAAATGCTTGTTTTCTCAGTAGACATGTTTCATACCATTTTATATTCCATCTGCTCTCACTGGTATATGACTGCAATGAATGCCAACTGGTGATTCATCCTAGTGATTTAGAGAAAGTGTTCTTTAGATATAAAATCAAGTAAGCCAGTTTCTCTGTGATCAATTACTCATGTCTTTCTTTCTGAAAAGAGATATTATTTAACAGGGCTGTCACTCAGTAAACCTCTCAGAAACGTGGTTTCCTCCAGATATCGTCTTTATTTAAATGAATTATTTTTTGCCATCATGTCTCAGAATAGCAGTTCTTGTCTCAGGCATAGGTTCACTGATCCTATAGGCACTGTTGCTGAGAAAGATCTTCACAGATTCTTTGACACTGATTGTCCTTTTTTTACTTTTCTCACTGACAGAAGGACAGGAAAATGAGCTTTGACCTTATCATTATTATTCAGCAAGTCCTTTCAGCAGAGACAGTCCCTTTGGAAAAATTGTTGTCACCCACTTAATTTTCTTCCTACAGTATCATTTTGAATATTCCCTGAGTTTTATGAGGTAAGGTTTTCCTAGTCGGCTCTCCTCTTTGGAGAGGAGTATTCATCCAAATATTTCCATTCAGGTAGCCAACAAATACATCCATTACTAATTCCATAGTATTAACATATGCTATGTGCATATGTAGATAAGTAGAATTTACTCTCTGTTCTCTTGGAGTCACCACAGTACTGTGAGAGATGGCTGAAGAGGAAAAAAAGTACGCTGTGTAGCTAGCTCGTGCATTAAAGGGATCTAATTTATTAAATTTTTGAAAAACAAAAGAAAATGTATACATTCATCCAGCATATTATTTGGGTTGACTTTTGAACTTCAGATGCCCCTTATTTTACTTTCAGTCACTGTATTTTAAAAGACAGTCTGTTACCAATAAACAGGAATCATTTATTTTAGACAAAGAATCCTTCTTTCTCATATTTTCTACTGAAACAGTGTCAAGATTAATAAATTACAGAAGCCTGCTAAATCATCATTGATCATCATGGTCACATTTCATAGAATTTTTTAACTCTCAGACTTTAGAAGTCCAAAAGTCTTTACGTATCTACAGGTTTCTTAACATTAGGAAGTTACTGCCATAATGCTAAAGTCTAATACTTCCCCCAAATGATCTTTTGTTTTTGGTATAGTATATGTTTTTTGGACTATGGAATAATTACATAATTGTAGTTTGACCTTCAGAATGTTTTCTATTAATAGGACGTCTATACATGTAAGTTAATTGCTTCCTTACATATGTTTGATTAGTCAGAATGTTGTTATAATTTATATAGGAGTTTGTAATTCCATCCCAGACATTTAGAATTGGGAATAAGTTAAATTTTTACATTTCTTACGAAGATTGAAATCATAAGAATTTATATAGATTGGCTATTTTGGTAATATCTTTTGAAAATAATTTTAAATAGGGGCACCTGGGTGGCTCAGTTTGTTAAGTGTCTGACTTCAGCTGAGGTCATGGTCTCAGGGTCCTGGGATGGAGCCCTATATTGGGCTCCCTGCTCAGCTGGGAGTCTGTCTGTCCCTCTCCCTCTGCCCCTCCCCCTGCTTGTGCTCACTCGCTCTCTTTTCCTCTCAAATAAAATCTTTAAATAAAATAAAATAATTTGAAATAGTTTTCTCTTGAGAATAATTTTTGATTTATAAACAATATGACAATTTCTTTTAAAATTTCTGAAGCAAATCATAGTCCCATAATATTATCTTCAGGTTGTTAAGAGGTACTGTCTGCCTTGAGTTGAAAGAATGCTTACTAGGGTTGGGTCCTCTGGAAAGAGTTGACACCTAACAGTCATTCAGCTTGTTCAGAATCCCCTTAGGAGATTTTTAGGAGACATGCTTAGGACAGTTGAGTGATCTGCTGACTGAACAGCCCCTCCAAGGTGTATATTAAACAAGTTTTAGTACAAAGTGCTGTGTTAGAGTTTGCTTTTGGATTTTAGGGGATAATTTGTGTGGGATAGGGGTAGAATGAGCATGGCCATCTCTTCCAGTCTGACTGAGTGTATGTGTAAAGGTAACTCCTGGCTGAGTCTGCTCAGTATTTGTGGAAAATGATAGGGAGGTAGTACATGTACCTCTAGAATTTGGGTTCCTTTTGAAAAACCTCTTTTAATTTCTACCCATTAATTTCAGTAGTGTTTCTTAGTTCTAAGTTTCCAGGACTGTCACTATTACTCATTTCACCAGTAATTAAGCAATTCAGAGAAGTGAACAAAATCATATTCTGAAGCCAGAGTATCTTTTGTTTGAATCTTCGTTTTATCTCTATGACCTTGGTAAATAGCTCTCTGTGCTTTGGTTTCCTCAACCACGGAACAGGGATAACAATGGTACTAACCTCATACTGTTTCCAAGAGGGATAAATGCATAAAACACTTAGCACGATACCTGGCACATGGGTTTGTTTAGGAAACGTTAACTTTATATGTGTAGAGTGTTATGGATGTTGAAAGGGACTTTTAATAAGGTCTCATAATACACAACCTGATGGTCCATTTCTGTTGCCTCTCCAGATCAGTTTTCCAAGCTTTGCTGATCTTTGCTGATGCTAACATGCTTCCTTATCTTTTAGCTTTCCATTGGTTTTAGCCAATGGGATGCACCAGAAATAGATAAGGGGGTAAGAATCCATGTCAAAATACTGATGTCCCTCTCTGTTTGCCATGGTGGCTATTAGACAGATTTCTTTAACCACAGGGACCCTATTCCAAACTTTGTTCCTGTCACACTGTTTGTTTCCTTATTCTTTTTGAACTATGGGTAAAAAGTCTTCTCATTGTTATTCACTTTCCCTTGGTTCTCTTAACTCTGTCCTCTTTTTTGCATATAATCATTTTCTTCAGTTAAACACATTGAACACGCTGAATATGCCATCTTTCTTTTTTGATAAATTAAATATGAGGACAAAAATGTATCATTAAATACTTCTTTGAAGCTTACAGAGAGACCCTTGAAATATCTCTGCCCTCCAATCGCCAAACACCTACTCTTCACCTAATTTTATGTACTTAAAATTATGGGGAAACAGAGGGATAGTCATGAGATGTCAAAGGTTACCAAAGATCTTGTCCATGGAAAACTGGCATTTTGATTCCCTTCCTCAATGTGCAGGGGAGGAAATGATTCTTTCCCAGTGCTTCTGCTACCTGTTGCTATAAAACAAGCTACCTCAAACTTATGGGTATATAACAAAAGCATTTCACTTAACTCACCATTCCATGGATTGGCAATTTGGTTGCGGTTAAAGTGGGTGGTCCTTCTCATATTGGCCTGGATATTTTTTTCTGGGCTTGATCACAGTTCTGCGGGATTAGCTGGAGTAGCTAGAGGCTCTCTTTATAAGAGTATGATCTATTATCCTCCAGGAAAGTAGCTGAGCTTGTTTATATGATGGAGGACTATTTCTCAGGGCAAGGGTAGAACTGCAAGTCTTTTTGAAAGATAAGCTCAGAACTTGTACAAGTCAGTTCTGCCATATTGTATTAGATTAAACAAGTGCGAATGCCAGCCAGCAGCCTTAATTCATGGCATGGGGAAATAGATTACAGTTCTTGATGGGAGAAGTTTTAGGCAATCTATGTCCAATTTTTCAATGTACCATAGTCATACCTCCAAAAGTCAGGTGGACATGTTGCTCCATGAGAATCAAACAAAATTAACATAAACAGATCAGAGATAACCTAACAAAATACTAAATGTTGACTAAGTTCCTGAATAGGAACATTACTTTATTGTTGTCATCAAAGCAAAACAGAGAGAACAGGATGCTTTTGGAAAAGTCCAACATATATCTCATAATTTTGAAGAGTGGGCAAAATTCTGGAGGCCCTTTCTATTACTGTCTAGATGCTTAAAGCTTTGATAATGAAATAGCCCTTGGTAGTGGGCTGGCTAAGAACAAAATATAGATTAACAGAGTACCTCCAGAAAAGATGGAGGTTATCTTCCAGTTCCTCAATTCTGCCCCCTTCCCCCACATTCTCTATGACCTGTAGAGGGCAAAGAATATCTTAGAACTTCTGAAGTACCGTGTGAATGAGCACAAAAAGCATAGAAAATTTGCCTGTAGTAAAAAGAAAATAGGGAAATTTTGATTTGTGAGTAAGAAGATAGTTGGTCAAATCAGTAAATGGTAGTATGCAAAAACTGACTCATTGCCTAAAGGCAAGGAGATAATACTTTCATAGTAAACTAAGTAAACTAGTGATTGGCAACTCCCAAAGTGGAAATGGTAAAAAATGAAATTTAAATAAGACAGGCAAGATAAACCGGGGAAAGGTGTGTGTTCTTTCTTGTTTACTGTCTCTCTGGCTACTTTTTTTTTCTCCTATCAAGATGCGTTGCTAGGCTTTGTATTGATAAAGGACATTTGTACAATGGAAGATAATGAATGCTGTAAGGGCGCATGAGAACTTTCCTTTGAGCATATTATTCCTTAAATCATCTTTGTTCTCAGTGGGTTAGAACTTAACTCATTTCTATGGTTGATTTTGTTCTATTTGGAATTTAATTTTAAATTAAATTTTAATGAGGTAATTTCCTTTTCCTCATAAATTGAAGAAGAATAAGGATGAACTTTCTTCTTTTTTCCTCAGAATAGAATTCTACTTTTAAAAAATCTTGAAAATGCAACTACCCTTTGAGATTTATAGCGTATTTTTTTTAGCTTGGAGTTTTCTTTTTGATCACTTGAATTTACTGGTTTTCCTCTTGGACCTTTCATAGGAATCTATAAAAAGAGCTTTTCTCTCAAAGATGAGCAGAATTTCCTCTTAATCTTAAGTTCACTTCCTTGATCCCAATTCACTAAGGTGTTTTTGCTGCATATGCAGAAATTTACCAAACATATATGCCTAAAGTTGTTAAATACACATTAGTTTTTCTTCTGAAATATTATTTTATGTATAGGTTTCTGTTACTTGGTGACATGTATATTTATTCTTAAAAGGAAGATGAATATAGTATTTAAAGAATAAATAAAAGCATATTTCTTGTTACACTGCAGAAAACAAAAACAAATCATGTTAATTAATTAATTTGTCATATATGATCTAACAGCAAGCAGTTTAGCTCTATTAGTTTCAACTGAATTAGAGTAGATTTTTAAATAATTTTTTTTAGGAATTCAGATCACTCTTCTCATTTAACAGAGAATTGCATTTAAATATCTTTTAACATTGTTTCTAAATTATTTGTTATTCAGTGAGTAAAACTGATGGTTATTGCATTAAAGTTTTTAATGAATAAAGGTTGAGAATTTTTAATATGATTTCATGATAATAAGTAAGTATGAGAGTAGATTAATAATGAAAAAATGCAAAATACAATCTTTCATTATAGCTGGAAGGTTAAGGAATTTTACAGACCATGAAATGGAAGTAACTTCCCCACTATTTTATTAACCGATGCTTAGATCAGTATAATCAACTCTCCTATTCAGAGCATGTCTGTTCTCTGATCTAGTAGCACTAGATCGACATTTCCAGTGGTTCATTAGGTTAACATAATTCAATAAATAAATACCCAAGTAAGAACTACATCATTTTACATGATTATTTCTTGATAAGATGCCTTATTTCATTAAGTAAATACATCAACAGTTCTAAAACTGAAACAAGTGTGAATTTGTTAGCAACATTTTTTGTAAGTTAGGCAATTTATTAGCATGATACCATCAATACAGGAAGCTACCTTTCACCAAGAAAATAGGGAATATTTAGAATACCATAAGCCTCACCACTAGTTCTTTCTTATTGATTTGGTGAGTTGTAATTCAGAGTGTATTTTTTTTTTAAATTAAAGTCTGAGTGTACAAACACTCTCAGATGATATATATGGACGATCCTCTATACTTTCAGAAGATGTTGTATAGATGCTTTAATATATATATAGATGTAAATATTATATCTGTCTATCTACCTATCTATCTAGATTATATGTATTCTAGTTTTGCCCTTGGCAATGTATGACGTTTTCCATCATTGAGGATATACAGGTGTCCAGTTATGGAATGAAAAAGTCACAGGAATAAAAGGCATAGCATAGATGATATAGTCCATGGTATTGTAATAGCATTGTATGGTGATGGATGGTAGCTACACTTGTGGTGAACATAGCATAATGTAGAGAAGTTGAATCACTATGTTGTACACCTGCAAATAATGTAATATTGTGTGTCAACTATACTCAAATAACAAAAATATAAAAAATAAAATATAATCATACTTGGGGAATAGGTGGATATGTGTGTGGTACAGATTGGAGAGCCATCAAAATATCTCTGTGGCTCACCTCTGTGATTTGCTTTAATTGAATACACATGGGAAAAGAAGCCATATATTTTAATCAGTGTTCAGAGGAAAAAGTAATGGGACTAGTATCACCATTGCCCATTCCTCTGTTCTTTCACCCTAGCAAGATGTTCCTAAATTCCAAATTGGCTTCTTTAGAATGAATGTGGCTCATGATAAGTGTGATGTTCAATAGTCTTTCTTGGGATTAGATTTAATTCCTGCCAGGCACCATTTTAATTTGCTTGCTCTTTAGATTAATTCAGAAGTGGTCTTTCAGAGGTTTGAAAGCACGATATGGAACTGCAGGACATAAGGTCTCACTTCTGACCTCAAATCTTTGCTGACGCTTTCTAGTGCCTCTGCTCCGGTCCTATGCAAGAGAACAGGGTGCGTTTCCCACTATTACCTGGCTTCAAGATGTGAACACAGATTTACCTATTATTATTAGTGTTAACAGAAGATTAAAAATAAATCCAAATTATTTTAGTTTTTCAAGAAAAGTAGACATATCTAATCTACACATGCTCCATATGACTTATTTTCCAAGGCATAGTAATAATACACAAAATTCTATGGGAGTTTCCCCCAGTCACAGGTTAATTTCCCCATTAAGAAAAAAAATAATTAATAGAAACCTTGTCCATATTGTGGCATGTTAGATTTTACTGTTGGTGATATTTTTTGGACGTTATCCTAACAATTTGCTGTGTTTATATAATTAGTAAAACTATTTATTGACTCACTGGATTTTTTTAAATAAAGTAGAGATTATTGTTCATGTTGTTATTTAATAGTAAGCATTTCAGTGGTGAAAGTCCCATTTCTCCATTCATGTCATTCTCTCTCTCCCTCTGCCCCTTCCCCACTCATGCGCTAAATAAATAAATAAAATCTTTTAAAAAAATAAAACCCATCTTATCTGTTTTTATCCTTGTCAAATTACCATTTTTAGATATCAAAAACTTAGTTGTAATTTGTGTGTTGCGTTCTCCTGCACAGGTAGATGGAATCCTGCTCTAAGTGTAATTTGGATGTGGAGACCAAAGACGTCATGCAAATACACCAATGAGGTATGAAAAGCTTTGTTATTTCTATAATTGACTCCTCTGGGGAGAACACTGAAAGCCTGTCAAGTAAGTCCAAAATGACTGTTTTTATTGTGGTTAGAAAGTAGGGCTGGATAGAAGGTTGCTCCTATGGGTAGGATGTATGTGAATTCAGTTTCCTGTCCATGCCAAGGAAGGAACACCCAGACTTTCTTATCAGCTTGTCTAGATGTGGGGCTCAAGAAGATGAAGGATGAGACATTAAAACTGTCAGTAGTCAAAAATCAAAAAATGGTGTCAGCGTCCTCATTGCACTGTTACCGTAAATTTCTATATCAAAATTTTGAGTTCAATGAAGTAGAAAGTTTCTTACTACATTCTATTCAGAGATTCCTTTGACTGAATTTTACCAGATGTAGTAATTCTCAATTCTCATTTACCTATTTTTAAAAGTTATAATTGTGAAACATGTGATACCAAAAAATATTATTTTATCCTTTATCTTTATACCATTTCTAAACCCTAATCACATACCACCTTATAGTTAGTTACTTGTGGTTATGTTTTTTCTGTTGAATTGAATTCTAAAATCTTAAAAGGAATGAGTTCTGTATTGTACAATTTGTGTTTTTATTTTTCAACTAGTGTCACATAATGCTAGCAGTTAATAAGGATTTACAAAATAATAAATTAGTTGTTAACTTATCTAATACCCTGTCAATGAAGTTTTGTGTGATATACCATCCTGAAAAAAAAGTAAATTATAATTTGAAAGAATACTTTTCATTAAAAGCATTGCTTTTCTCAGTATACTATTCCTATAATTGATAGAAAAAAAGCACCAATATGTTTCCTATGAAAAAATAAATTTGAAACTAACATATCACACAGCTGAGTCATTCTTTAAAAGTTGGTAGTAGAGTTTATAAATGTGATATACTCTGATGATTATTACTTTTCAAATAAGTATATAGAGATACATGCTCTATTTGGCTTCGATTGCTGTTTATATGCATACTGTTCTTGAGCATGTTGTACTTGCTTATTAAATGAATGTGAGCATACTGAATTTCCAAGTATGTGAAAGGTTTTAAGTGAATTTTGTAGGATAATATACACTGAAAAGTAGTATTGAAAGGGCATAATAAAGCCAAATAGACAAAACCGGATCTGAATGTTTATATTCATGTCAAGAATATATTTCCTTTAATACATATATGTGAGGTTATTATTTATTAGTGTAATGATCATATACTAAATTTATAATAACTAAAAATCAAATAAGATTTATTAATAGCATTCATAAATATTTTAGAATTCTGGTCAGTGTTATATAATAGGCGTTACAAACTCAAATGCTTAATGCCTATGAGGAACAGGCAGGTCATATAAATTAATGAAGCAGTTGTGTAAATATCCATAGAGAAATTTCTGGTGACCAAGGAGTTGAAATACTTCTTTCAAAATAGTGAAATTTCAGAGTATGAAATAGAGCAAAAAGACAATAGATTCTTAAAGAATTTCTGTTTGTCTAAAACATAATGGAACTACAATATTGGACGCAGATATGCAGTAACATCATTGAAGAGATAAATAGACCAAATTATCCTTAACATGGTGGAAAGAAGGAACAAGAAAAACAAAGTGTGTGACATGGGATACAGGACTCAGGACTCCAATTCTGAAGGAGAGATCCAGGAAGGTGAATGGTGAGAGGGACGTACCAGGAGGCACCTGGCATAGAAGGCAATTAGTCCCTCTCACTGGAGCAGTTCAGTGACTGAAGGAAAGATTTCTTCAAGGAGATCACATTAGCTTTCTACTTTTTTATGCTTCTGAATCTCTAGAGAGAAAATTTAGACAATTGACAGTTTGGAGCTGAATTAGTAATAAGAATACATAGAAAACCAAGCAAAAAAAATAGCAGGGAAACCATAAACTGTAGTATATATAATTTTGGTTACATTGAAATTGATTACAAGTCACATATTTGTGAAAGATATTTATAGTAAATGTTATTGAAAAATGACTAGTATCAAAATTACATAATTATGTGTTTAGAAACAGTAAGAAAATACCAGCCATGTACTGGCAATTTGTGAAATTTACTGGGTGACACAAAAATAATGGAAAACTGCCTAATTTCACTAGTAGATTCCATAAGAAAATTGAGAGGGAGTTATTTATGGTTGAAATATCTTGACTTTTAAATGCTAGCAATACTATGGTGATTTTTGTTTCTTAGTACTATATTAGGTAATAATATTCTGTCCAACAACAACAACTGTAACAAAGACTGCAGGTAAGATAAGGCCCAATGTGTGTACATTGCTAGTTTTAACATAATGGCTTAAATAGCTGGTGTTTCTATTCCATATAAACCGTTATCAAACAATATTTATTTTTAAAAAATATACATTATTACTGAAATTTATAATGAAATTAAACATATTTAAGTAAGAAAACATTTTCATAGCATTGTTCAGCTTCCCTTTACTCACAAACTATTACCCAAATGTGAGAAAAGAGGGCCAAGAACAGCCCAATTATTAGGTGATTATAAGGATAATTAAAACTGAAGAGATAAGGCTATTTATTTGATTCTTTCTTTGTGTTGGCTTGTGTTTTGATTCGGACATTTAGAATTGATGGCCCGAAATCCAGTAAAATCCCATGACTATATTCTTTTAGAAGCACAGATCATTAAATGCAATTTTAGTTTAGTGAGGATTTTTTAAAAACTGGAAAAAAATTAGTCATGCTTTTCTGTAATTTTGAAAAGATCTTTTTAAATAGTGACCTAATTATGATCAAGCAGAATTCAGCATACAGGACCTAGATTCAACAGTTTAGGCTATAATCAATACTGTGTTGAAGGCATGTACATTGTTACGAATTTGAGTATATTTCTTTTTTGTTTACATTTATTTTATTTTAATCTCCTATGTATTCATAATATTTTACCAAATTAAGAAAAGTATCATATCTAAATAATGAGCATATCACTTAACATTTAACAAATATTTGCTGCATGTCAGCAAGGTATGATTTGGGACCAATCATTGTTGGAGGAGGTCATTGAGAGAATGTGACCTCAGGTTGACCCCAAAATTAGACCCTGGGCAGTCAGAAGCTCCTCACATCTGTCCCCTGTTGTTGAAATGTACAGTGCCCACCATTCCCACACTAGGAGCTGTTTCAGTGATGCAGCCTTGAGAGAGAGAGTAAGGAATTGTTGAGACTGTCTAGACTGAGTATATGACCGAATTCAGTTAAATCTTCTATGTAAACTTTTAAGATTTTGGCAGGCAAGTGCAGAAATCTACTTGTCCTGTTGCTGCCCAAGACAACCTTCAGATGTAAATTCCCTTCCTTATCAAATCTGCCACCTACCAATCTGGAGTGCCCTGCCTGTTTCTTCCATCTCCCCTTTCCCTTGGTATAGAGGAGCTAGTGTGGACCAACAATCATTCTGGTAGAAGTGGGCAGATGAAAAAATTAAATGATAAACAAATTATGTATCATGTTCAATGGTGATATTTGCTGTGGAAAATATTTATTTTAAAATAAGTTAGGAAAAGAGAAATGGGTTTGGCGGGGGAGTTCTGGTTTAAAAGTGGTGTTTTAACCAGGACTTGAAGGAAGATTTGTGGTTAACTTCGTGGATATCTGGGGAAAAATAATTCCAAGGATAGTGATCAGTCAGTTCACAAGGAAAATGCTTAGCATTTTTAAGGAACAACAAGGAGTCCAGAATAACTAAAGCGAAATGAGTTAAGGAAATAGAGGAGAATGGGTACTTGATCTATGATATGGTGCATCCTTTGTGAGGACTGACTTTCACTGTGAAGAACAATTGATAAATTCTGAATAGAGAAATGAGATGTTCACACTTAATTAGAAGGGAGGAAGGCAGAAAGGAAGGGAAGAAGGAAGGGTGAAAAAAGAAAGAAAGAGTGAGAGAGGGAGGGAAGGAGGAAAGAAGGATATGAGAAAAAGAAATGCAACCCATTCTATATTCTGTGTTCAAATAGATGGTAAGGGCAAAAGCTAGTCAGAAAGAATGCTTAGAAGTACACTGCAACAATCCAGGTAAGCCTTTTAGACCAGGGTTGTAACAGGGGATGTGATGAAAAAAACCATTCTATACCAGACAAATTTTGAAGGTATAGCCTATAGGATTTCCTAAAATATAGGATATGAAGGATTATAGAATAATAGGAATGAAGGATGACTGCAAGATTTTTGGCCTGGACAAGTAGTAAAATGTTATTGCCTTTTTTTTTTAAATCAACTTGGGTCAAGTTGAGAGTAGAACAGATTTAGGGGTGAAAACCGGAGGTTAGAATTTGGGTCTGTCCCACTTAATTAGACATCCAAGTGCAAATTTAGAATAGTTGTTGGAAATATGTTTGGATTATAAGAATGAGGCAAAGATGGAGGTCTATATTTGAGAATTTTCAGTTTTTTTCTGTATTGGTGTGTCTATATGTCTACATAGATATTGATATAGATACGCATAGTAACTGGGAGGGTAGGTAGATCATCCAGAACCAGAATTTAATTAAAAAAAGAAAGAAAGAAAATGAGGACGTGGACCGCTCTAAAATAGAGAGAGGAAGAAGCCAGTCAGAGGGAGTAAAGTAAAAGAATGACCGACATAATGAAAGAACTGGAAGCCAGCTCTGGTGCTTATGCCAAACTGGAGGGAATCATCAGCTGGGTCAGTTCAACCACTGGCTATGGTAGGATTTTTTTCTTTCCTATTTGTTTGCTTGCTTTTGTTGTTAATTCTGTTTTGTTTTCTTTACTAAATTGATTTTTAAACCATTGAAATCCATTTCATATGCCTGAGAGCAGTATTGAAGATAATACTATCCAGACTACTTATTAAAGTTCAGATAATGTAGATAGGGTCCTCTCTCTGAAAAAAAAAAAAAACTTCTAATATAAATATAGACATCTATTATTCTGAAAATTATCAAATATACAAAGTAAAACAATGATTAAGCTTTAATTGTGTTTGGAAAAAATGGTGACTCAGCTAGCTTCAATTCTATCTTAAGTTTAAACAGTAAAAGCTAGCTGACTTATTTTGTTTGGAAAGTAAACACATTAAGAATTAATCTCCCTCAAATTTTACCAATGCCAAAGTGCATGAGAAAAAAAAAGAAGCTGATCGGACTCCTAAATGGATTTTTCCCATTAGAGGAATTTCATAGATTATTAGAAAACTATAGGAAGTAATAATATTTCACAATTCAGGTAATTTTTTTTTATCAAATCATACTCTTTGGTTTATACCAAAAACAAATCATCTTTTCAACTAAATCATGTACTTACTAAGAATGAAATCAGTTAGATCTGTCCTCATAAACACTCAGTGTATCAGTCATTCTCAGATCAAGGAAAGGGAGAACACAAACCAGTTTTATTAAAGTGTTGAAAAATGGTGGTCAAACGAACATTTCTTCATAACCAGCATTAAAAAATTAATGTCTTATTCTATGTAGTCTCAATATGATTTTCTCATGGCAGTTGTATGTTTACAACTTACAGGTAGCTTGGTTTGTTGTGATGAGCTTAGTATTTAAAGCAAGATAAACCCAGGCACTCGATATAACTATCAATTCCCCTTTTCTGTGTAATTTTTTCTCTTCTAATCAGGTGTTGCACATACAGTCATGATAGGCCTCTTTTTAATTTGTTTACTTATTGCCACTTATTCTTCTAGTGATTATAGAATAAAGTGATTATAAGAGGTATGAAAAGATACCGAATTCATTTTTTCTGACTACTTTAAGCCACTCGGTGTCATCCTCCTCCAATATTTGTCCGATTCATGCTGAAATAGCTCTAGCAATGGGAAAGCTAATTATTTTCTAAAGTGAAAACTGAAACTTCTGAAACGAAAACTAAAACTAAAAACTTTCTGTTTTCTGGGAAATTCCAATGATGAGAAAAACTTCACGTATTTATTAAGTGCAAAGTTATGTTTTATTTTCTCAGCATCAAATTGAGTCTTTAATATGTGTTAGCTGCTGGTGGTGAAGTTACTGAAATGGTCTTCAAAAATTTTATAACATAGTAACAGAATACATAAGTTTGTTCATAATTGGTGTTTGCTATTTAAAAAGGCCTGGTAACAGACTAGTTGATGTTAAATTTCTATATAAATTCCACTCTAGGAATCACCCTGGGCATGATATTTGCTCCTTAAAAGATGAATGATAAAAGAGAAAGAAAAGGATAATTAATTCATGCACAGAAAATGAATAATACACTATCTCCCTGTGAAGTTTTTATCTTTTGGTTTAGGTTTTATTCTCCAGATTAAACCAAGGCAAATTTCTGGCAATCTTTTAAAGATTTGTAAATAATTATTATGTACAATTCTGCCTTTTTCTCTCCTCTTCGTTCCCATGTCTTAATTTGTCCATATTCTGTTTTCTGGAGAAGCCCCATCATTAGTAAAACTTCACATTCTCTAAGGTTTCTTTTCTCCAGTGGACATGTCACTAGTTCTTTCAAGATTTCCTCAAATATAGAGTGACTTTGAAACTCCTCAATAAAATTTTCAATTAAGAAACCCCCAAACTCCTTTAGCTTGTTGATACACATTTTAAATGTCACCCAGATTGTATTCCATGAATTATCTGATCATGGAGAAAAAAATCAGAACTATTACTTTTCATTCTGAAAACTATTCTATTGATGAAGGAAGAGTGATTCAGATTTTTTTATCATCTACCTAACATTCCTTACATGTACTTCATATACTCTCAAATAAAATTCACTGATTAATTCTATAGAAAAAACTGTACAAAAAATGTAATCATTTACAAGCATATTTATAATAGTTTATATTTCAAAGGTCTCACATCCTATTGATGGGTAAATAAGAGTGGTTCAATAAACACTTGTCCATGTTTAAGTGGCAGAAGCAAAACACCATTACTTATACTAAAGCTCTTTTACAGTCTTGCTGCATTCTAGTTCCAAATCACATGCAGTAACTTAGCTGTTTTTTCCCTGAGTGAATCATGTTTTGCCTATAAAGATGTAAAAAATTTCTCTTGTAAGTGAGATCAGAACTGCTTCTAGGAATTAAATAAAACGATACTTATTTTTATAAATACTAGTTTATTTCATAAAAATACAAAAATATAAATATACATTTATAAAAATATGAATGAATTAACACAAAGACATTTTTCAACTAAATAAATATGGCAGTAATAGTCATTCCTATTTCTTTAGGGATATATTTTTTCATATTAATTTACAAAGCAGTTGCACAATGTTTAATAGTAAAGGTGACTGTAAGTCAGTTAAGAAAACATTTATAAAGTCTTTATATTTAAGGAAAGGCACAAAAAGCCTTTTATGTAATTTTTATTGATTACTGATGTGATATACTTTCCTTCGGAGATTGTTAGGCAAAGAGAGTGAACTGGTTATTATTACTTTTTTTTTAAATCTATATCATTCGTATTCATTCACAGAAACTTACTGATTAAGCAAACCCTTACTAAGACAACACCTACGTATTGTTTGTAATTTCAATTTTTAAAAAAATTTCCTCCAAGGAAGAGAATGCAGGCCACTCAATCTAGTAACAAGGAGAGTACTTCCCAAAACATGGATCAAGTCATACAATACTCTTAATCTCGGTCACTGTCATCACCCCCATACATATCAGCAAGCTTTTTAAAACGAGGCCCCCAGTCGCTGAGGTAATCATAATCTTGGTTACAATCTGCTGTGAGAGACTCTAAAGAACTGAGTGAATCTGCTATGGAATCATTCCCTTCATAGGCGTATGTTGCCAGTGAATCATAAGGTGGTGCACTTGGGTCTGAGTCATTTTCTTTTAATCTTCGGTGGATAAAATCTTGTACATCAATATTTTCCCACAGAGGCACAGTCCTCCTTATCTGAAATATAGTTTCAGGCATTACATCCCTTCTAAGTTTACTGTCTTCTCTTGCTTCTGGATTCCTTAATGTGCCAATGTCAAAAGCTTGGGTATCTTCTTCCCCACCACCTTCATCATTGTAGGTCACGATGTTATCCCGGACATCATCTTTTGAAATTATCAGAGGTTCCTTTTTTCTCTGCCTCTTCAGTGCAGCAAACAGCACAACCAAAACTATTAACAACAACAACAACAAAGAGGAAATAGTGAGATTCCATGATTCAGGTTTAAATTAAATAATAGCACACTTTGCTGAGGGAAGTTTGTGTGGTATGAGAGATGCTGAGATTTGTTTGGATAAAGAGTAATCTACCCTACACAAATACAGGGTGCCTTGGGCCAGTGACTAAATGTTCTGTATTAGTAAAGGAGCAGATATTTAAATTCCCTTTTTTACTTTCAAGACTCACTATCCTATATAGCTCTGGCATTGCAAAAACCTTACTCAGTTATGGCTAATTCATTTAGCCAACTGTTAATTATGTGATATCTCATTCCTTTTAACACTATGCTTGCTTAAAATACTGAAATTCTAAAGCTGCAGTCATTATTATCCCAAGAGAAATTGAGCACCAATTTAATATTTTCTTAATGACTCAAGGGAATATATGCAAAGCATTATTCATCTATATGCATAGGTATGCATTATATGTGTGTTTATATTATACAGATGCATATATACGTGTGTATATAAATGCATATATATGTGTGTATATAAATACATAAATATATACGTGCTACCTAATTCCGCCAGTAACTCATACCTGTTTAAATTCCTTTATTGACTTGGTTTTGAAAGCCTACTTAAAATCTGAACTATAACTCTATAAATGACAATATAAAATTCAAAGTCTAACTTATCTTTAGTCTGTCTCATCTTACAAGACAGCTCAGACTAATTATTTTGTTACTGAGGATTTCCTTGACTTATACAGTTGCATTGGAACTTTCTGGCTAAAATGTTAATTATAATCCCTCTATTCACTATATTGTTTTTATTATTTACATACCCATGTTATCAGGCTAACTATGATCTTCCCCACATAAAATATTTTTTCTTGCTTTTTGTTATATTACTGAAATTTAACATATGCGTGTATGTGACAGTGAGCATATGCAAAATAAATACGTTTTGCAATTTACACAAATATTTAAAAATAAGGAAAAAAACACATGATTTCCAAAATATAAATTTTCCAATGGAAATGGACCAAGTCCCTAATTTTATATATAAGAAAAGTTAGGAAATAAAGATAATCTTGCTAAAGCACACTTGCATATTGCATGGGAGAAATAAAAAACAGGTTCCCCTTACCAGCTAAATGTTTTGTCAATACTATTTATGTTTTTAAAAAACAAGAAAATGTTGGCTCAAAAATCTGTCATTTCTTTTCTCGATTTTTGTATTGAGATTACACAAAGCAGACTCATTTACATTGAGACCGCATTTCACCATGACCCTTGAGTGCCCTGTAACTCCATTAGAAGACTTTCCAATGCGATTGTCATATTGGCAAACACACTTTCCTTAGCTTCTACTAATTGGTAGAATGAATTAAAAAAAATTCATTAGAAGCATCTTCAGTTAACCTCCACAGAATAGGTTATGGGTGCTGAGCTATATTCAGAATCATCTTGGAGACAATTAAAAAAAAAAGACCTTTTCAATAAAAATAGAACATATCAGTACTCTCCCTTATAAAACGATGAAAATAAGTTAATTAACTCCAACATAGATCTGAAATCCACCAATCTAGTGAATGATGAAGTAAAAAAAAAACTTCCAAGTTTAATATTGAATTAATTTATAAATTCTCTACTTTCCTCAAAATGTTTATAAATTCTGACTATAAAAGAGCAACAATATAGTCAAATTATTTTAAGGGTTTCTTAGCTAATACAATATTTATTAACTCACACAAATGGACCTCAGAACCTGTTCTGAGTTTTTTCTCTTCTGTTGGGTCAAAATAATCTACTTCATTTCCCTGGGCTGAGGTTATTAATTGAACGGAATTTAGAAAGGTTGAAATAAGGAATAGAAAAAAGTGTATCCTTATTTTCATTAATGTGTAACTGAAGTTTAGTATTTCTATTATTTCTATTATAAAAATCATAATATACAGTTACTATAGAAATAGTAAGAGTATGTGTGATTATTAAATCAATAGAAAGCACAGATATTTTATATTGCATTTTAGTTATGACATATCTCAAATGATCATCAGACTCGCACTAGAACAAGGCACGTATGACAATAAGTAAGCACATTTTGCTTTTGTTTCTTGTTTAATTTGGATACACATATTTCCTTTTGTCTAATATATCCTATTCTTATTAATTTAAGTTATCATTCTAAATAGTTCCCATAAGGTTCATCTGACTCCCAAGGTGTCTAAGGAACCAAAAAATTTAAAAGTCCTGCCTCAGGTTTTAATCCTTGGCTTTGCCTTGTAACATAGACATACTCTAAGAACTGCATTTCTTCAAACTGTGATAGGTAGGTCTAAAGTATCATTGCCCATGCTATATCACTATTCGCAAAGGGCAGACTCTCTTTACTATAAAAAGTTAGAAATTTAGTAACTGTGTGCAGACAACAGGTGTTGGCGAGGATTTGGTGGAGGGGAATCATTTTGCACTGTTGGTGGGAATGCAAACTGGTGCAGCCACTCTGGAAAACAGTATGGAAGTTCTTCAAAAAGTTAAAAATAGAACTGCCCCATGATCCAGGAATTGCACTATTAAGTATTTACCTAAAGGAAACAAAAATACTAATTCAAAGGGATACATATACCGCAATGTTTATAGCAGCATTAACTACAATAGCCAAATTATGCAAACAGTGCAAGTATCTATTGACTGATGAATGGATAAAGAAGTGCTGTATATATATACAATGGATATTACTCAGAAATACAAAAGAATGAAATCCTGTCATTTGCAATGACATGGATGGAGCTAGAGAGTATTACACTAAGTGAAATAAGTCAGAGAAAGACAAATACTATATGATTTCACTCGTGGAATTTAAGAAACAAAACAGATGAACATAGGGGAAGAAAGAGAGATGCAAACATACATAAAACAGACTCTTAACTATAGAGAACAAACTGAGAGATGCTGGAAGGCAGGTGGGCAGGAGGATAGGTTAAATGGGTGGGTGATGGGGATGAGCACCGGGAGATGTATGGAAGTGTTGAATCACTATATTGCACACCTGACACTAATACTACGCTGTATGCTAAGTTGAATTTAAATAAAAACATTTTAAAAAAAGATGAAATCACAGCAAAAATGCTTTAGGAACTTTGATAATGAAACCTGAATTGGAACCAATTTTAACTAAAATAATAGAAAACCACTCCATACATATATGGGCAACCAGTTGGGAAGGTGGAAAACAAGAAATGGGTGCCTTCTATATTGTGTAGGGGAGAAAGGTGGCAGACTTTTCAGAATAACGAAGCAGCCTTCTAAGATTTCTGCATAGAAAAAGTATTATGCAACTTAGTTTCGTAATGTTACAGTATCTAAGCTGATTTTGGGGGTGCTTTTGTTCCCCCATGTGTGCATGCATATCTTTATGTCTGTGTGTGTGTTATCTTAATACAGAAATTTAAAAAATGGAATTTGAAATATACATATGCCCATGTTCTAAATTATGAAAGTAGAGCTATGTGAGCAAATAAAACAATATAATACCAGTAGCACTTAGCTGAAAGGTAAGCAAGATTTATTTTCCATGGGGAGAGAAAAGTATTTTACAGAAGAGTTGAACTTTCTAGCAGCAGTTCTGAGATGTGGGTTGGTGGTATGTATGTTCTAAAGCACCCTGAGAAAATGTTTTTCTAAATAGTTGGATCATTTTAGCTGAGACAAATGTTTTCCCCTCACTTTCATCAATCCCCCACTGAAGTCCTGCAAGGATATCTGGCCAAAGGGATTTCATCCAGATAGCTTGAAAGGATTGCCAGTGAAAAGGAGCCAGCACATATGAACATTGGAACATAAATTTGGCTGGCTCTCATGCCCTAAGCATAAGCATTTTGGATGAATATTTGATGGAAACAATTTTGGGGGGAATGTTTTACAGTGGAACAGCTGTTTAATTGAATTAAATTGTTGTCCTGTTAGGACATGCTCAAATACAACATTTGCTGTTGAAAGCATGACTTTAGAAAACATTGCAGGACTAAGTAGGATATTTATGTGATAGTGATATTTTTTAAAAATGAACTTAAACTTATAATTTACACCTATGTATAACAAATTGTATGAATAAAAAGTTTATTTTATCTAGACAGTTTAAATGCACTTGCCAATTAGGTATCTAATAGACGTTACTTAGTATTTGCTAGTAATATTATTTGTAAAGGTAGTCTTTGGTTTTGAGAATAATGGTTTAAAAGGAAAATTCTGATATAGACTTATCTAGGTTTAAATGCTAGTTAAAACCTTTCTAAATGAGTGAATTTGTATAAGGTATTTAGTCTTTCTTGAGAAGAATCAAAGTATTTATCTTATAGAGTTGATATGAAAATTAAATCAGTTTTAAAATTAAATGTCCTTAGAACTGTGACCATGGTTAGTTAGCACCCAGCAGTATAATATAAAATAGATTTAAAAATATGTATCTCTCTCTATATATATATATATAGCATTAGCTATTATCTCTGTTTTTCATCTCTAGAAAGCTAGACCTATCTATCCTCGAAGAGAACTCAGTTTCTTTTCTAATTGAAAGAACCGTTTTAATAAAAAGTTAAAAATTTCAGCCTTTAGCCCTAGAGAAGTGTGCTTTTCGGTTGCACCATCACTGAACTAGAAGGGAGAGACTTATTTGAGTGAAATGAGCATTTTTACATATAACTTACCAAGTAGGATGATGACACAAAGAAGGATGGCGATGAGGGCCCCCGTGCTCAGGCCAGCTGCTAGGACCAAGGCCTCCGCATTGCAGGACTGCATGTTTCCCTGATTATCACAGGCACACACACGGATAGTGAGTGTACCAGTGCTGCTCTGAATTGGATAATCATTGTCAAAGATTAAAATTGGCAGTAGATAGGTGCTCATTTTGTTGCGGCTGTATCCATCTTTTCGAGTCATGATTCCTGCTGTATTATCTAGGAAAAAAAAAGTGTGGGGGGGACTCAGACCAGTTTTTTTAATTTTGGATCTGAAAGTCTCAATTTTAGCTTTAAAAAATGTTCTATACCTTTATTATCTACAATGGTGAAGTTCGGATTGAGAGGAAATTCTGGTACTGGTTCAAAGAAAAATTTGTGGCCTCGGGGAGGATCATCTTTGTCCATGACACTGACAGTCTGGATCAACTGAAACCAAATCAGCAAATTAAATAAATGCAACTCTTGTTGTTACAGGACATTTTAAGTCAGTGTTTGTGCTTTAAGTATATCATTGGTATTAAAGAAACAAAAAAATAGGCCATTTTCAGAAATTACGCCAAAGCTTTTTATGGTTCTGTGTAATGTAACAATTAGTTAAGGATAAAATATGTTCATCAAGTATTACTGTGCAAGGTGTCTCTAAGAATCATTGTCTGATTCTCAGCCACTGGAATATCCAACCTTAAAGAAAAATTTAATCACTCCAACATCTATCCTCTTTTAACATTGTTAGAAAGCACCAGTCTGTTTTATTAATAATTGGTTACCAATCTGTTGCCTCCACTAAATAATGATTGTCTCAAAGGCAGAGAACATAACAGATGCATTTTTAAAAAACAAAAGTGATTAGCACAACTACCCCTACAGATCAAGAACACTATGGATATAGTTTTGGAAAAATAAGCAATATGCCACATTATACCAGAAAGCAAAAGGTTTTAAAGCTATGGGACACCCTAACTGCAATAATTTTGCATATTTTATCTAAAGTATTTGTTTTTCTTGTAATGGTATTTGCACAGTTTAGAAAGATATACAAATGAATGCTTTTCAAGTTTCATAAAACCAGTGTCGAAGTTGAGAAATTACAACACCTCTTAGCTGTGCTCACTGTAAGTCAGAGGTGAGCCATAGTGTGAAGATGGAGCAGCAAATAACAGGTCAGGCAGAAAATTCCATTGAGCATTGTATAGTGGGAAAAGCACTAAGCTATACATCGGGGTGCCTGTTTTTCTAGTCATGGGTCTGCCATCTGTGTAACTTGAAATCACAGCCATTTAATTACCCTTACTTTCAGATTTCTTTTCCACAAAAACAAAGTTGCACCACTTCCGGGTGTAAGTGCAACTTCTGTGATGAACAATTATTGGAATTTCACAGTAGTTTGACATACCCATTGTTTTGGTTATTGTGTACCTTCTGTAGCCATACTAACCTACATACTCACTAGGAAATACTTTTCCCTCTTTAATTTAATATTAACTATGATTTCATTCATTTTATTGACAGAGAGGCATGGAATCTTACTTTTCTTTATACAATGTTTCTGAAAGTGCACAATTATTAATACAAATTTAATGCACATTTTCTTCTTAGAAGTTGGATCATGACATAGAAAAAATACTTTTAGTACTTAAATACTTTTGTTTAACCTCCTGTTCCAGATTGGTGATTATATATCTAATTTTTAGTAATATTTTAAATCATAAACAACATTGGTCCTCTGGTTATATGGCTGAGTTCTTGAAATGCTTAAATGGGCCACTGTTTACACATATTTTAACAGACAATACATATCAGTAGCTTAAACTGTATTTTCAGCCTTGTTAATTTTAACAAGCAAATTGTTTTCCACCAAGTATATGAACAATGAAAGAAATTTTAGTAGTAGTAGTATATATTAAAATAATTATTAGTTAATATCAATATACATTATCATTATCAAATATTAATTTTAATATGTATCCATTACGCACATGAATTAACAAAAGATAAGCATATTAAGAGACAAATAAGTAGAGACTGTGTATACACTATTGTCAATTGATTTATGTCTCTCCAAAATATATGTTCAAATCCTAATTCCCAGTACCTGTTAATGCGATCTAATTTCAAAACAGGCTCTTTGTAGATGCAAACAAGTTAGGATGATGCCATAGCAGATTAGTGTGGGCCCTAAACCAGCGAATGGAGTCTCATAAGAAAGGGAAATGTGGATACAGAGAGAGAGAAAAAGAATGTCATGTGACAATGTGCACAGAGATTGGAGTAATTCTTATAAACCAAGAAATGCCAGTGATTGCGCAATTAGAGAGGTTAGGAAATGGCAGGAGTCCTCTCCTAGAGTCTTTACAGAGAGGATGGACTGCTGACACCATTGATTTCAGACTTCTAGCCTCCAGAGCTGTGTGAAAGCACATCTCTGTTGTTTTAAGCTCCCTAGTTTATGGTAGTTTCTCATGGTAGCCTTAAGAAACTAATACACCTGTGAAGATTATTTTTAAATGGCCACACATTTATGAAAAAATGTTCAGCCTGAATAATTTGGTAAGAATCCATGTTAAAATTATTGTGAGATGTTACTATTTGGTGAACACTTAAAGTCTAGTGTTCCAACAAATAGGCAATCATCCACTAGGTATATGACCTATTTGGGCAGCTGTTTGGAGAACTGATGAGTATTTATATATAAAATTTAATTATTCTTACTTCAAAGGTTATATCAAAGGAAAAGAATACGAGGTAGTGTATAATATAAATGTATTATAATGCTCATTACAGTGCTGTCTGCTAAAGTAACATTGTGTTTATCAACCAAATTTCTACTAGTAAGTGGATAGTTGAATAAGCTAATAAATGTATAGCTGTGCTACAAAAATTCAGCATCAAATTAAAAATAATCATTTAATAAATTGAGGGTGTGTCCATTACATGTTGCAAAGTAAAAAAAGAATAACAATTTTTAATCCAAATAACTGTGTAATGATTCTTTTTTGGCAAATAATGATAATACCCCATTTTTATTTTTGTGAATGTAAGTGGAATCTCTGTCTTAGTCTGCTTGTTTGAGCTGCCATAAAAATCACTGCAGCCTGGATGGTTTCAGTAATAGAAATTTATTTTCTCACAGCTCTGGAGACGGGAAGTGTGAGATCAAGGTACCAGCTTGGCGGGTTTCTGGTGAGAGCTCTCTTTCTGGGTTGCAGACAGCTGCCTCCTTGTTACATCCTCACATTGCCTTTCCTTTGAGTGTGTGTATATATACAGAGAGAGTGATCTCTCTCCGGTGTTTCTCCTTTAAAGGACAGTAATCCTCTCAGATCAGAGCCCCAACCTTAGGATCTCTTTTAACATTCATTGCATCCTTAGAAGTTCACCTCTAAATACAGCCGTATTGGGGGTTAGGGCTTCAAATGAACATTTGGTCCATTGCAAACTTCATTGGAATAAAAGGAGGGCAGTATTTCACTTTTATTTTCTGTATTTAAATAGACACGATGGAATTATATATGAGTCTTAACATCTATCTCCTTTTTCTTTAAAGAGTTATCTAAATAATTTGTTAAAATTTCTTTCAGTGAAAATTGTGCAGTTGCTGTCATTTGTAAAATACTATATTAGTGTCAAAAATGAACACATTCCTCATTTGCTTAAAGTTACTTTAGAGATCTCTTATATATGAGGGGGACTTTGCAAGAGGACTTTGTAACTCTTGTACAATCTCTTTTTATTTCAATAATATTAAAGTTGAATGATCACAAAGTATGATTTATCAAACCAAAATATCCTGCCTGAGAGATTAAAAGAGGAAAAATGTAATCAATGAGACAATTATTGTGATTCCCTTTATACTAACACAGAACAATTTCATTTTCATACTTCATGTTTTGTTTAATAATATATTTCCATTTCCTTCTTGAATATAATTCAGTATCAGCATAATTATGAATCCAGGGAGGAACTTACATATATATTCATTATATACCCCGTATATAAGTTAAAGCATGTATTATAACTTTTCCTACTACATCATGGGTTCCATAATAAAAACAACTTCAGAAGTCATCTGAATCACTGTGGGTGTTTTCATAAGGGGAGATGAACAGGCGACAAAGAGGATTGGCAAAAATTTTTGTGCAAGTGAATTAATCTAATGTTATCTGCCTTTGTGAAGAGGAAATATTTTTTTTAAAGTTTACAATAATTTTATTTACCTGCCCAGGTTTTGCATTTTCACAAACAAATGTTTCATAGTACATGGCAAATTCCGGAGCATGGTCATTTATATCTAGAATTCTGATGAAGACAGGGATGTGGCTACTTTGTTTTGAGTTATCTGCAACGAGAACATGTGTAAGACTTTAGTCTCATTTACAGAGAAGCGGTGATACCACTCACCCCATTTGTAACTTAGCAACAGATCATTTCTGTGGTATTCACTTTCTCAATTGGATTGCTGATGAATAGCTCAGCTTTCTTACATGGTCCAGATGGAAAGCATGATTAAAAAGAGGAGAATATGATTGAGAATGAAGTATTATTTGTAAGACATAATTTTATAGACAGATTAATTTATTTTTATGATGTTAGATTCTATTTCTATCCTAGAGTAAGGTGTAAAAGAAAATCAAGTTTAAAAAGTGGATATTTGATAATCATTAAAATAATATAAGTATCCAACACACTCTGATGTTGCCTATGATAAAATTACTTCACTCAAGAAATAGAGTCTACTTAATGCTATTATTTTACCACTTTGGTGTTCAGGTGCATGTATTTCCCACTCACTTATTTCTGTGGCTGTAACGGTGATGTTGTGCCAAGGAGTTGATTCCCGATCAAGGGGTTTCAAAGTGAATATAGAGCCATTTTCGGAGTGAATGCTAAAAATCCGGTCCATATCAGTATGCCGATCAATAGAGTATCTGGTAGAAAAGAGATTCATGAATCTAGGCATTAAAATTATTCTTAATTCATCTACTGTTTCTTAATGTTACAGGCAATTCAAGCAATGTTCTCATAAAGTCATGACCAGTAAAATGCTGACAATTTTCTTGAATTTTTATTTAATATGATTGTCATTTACACAATTTGATATATTCCACCTTTTCCATCATCACTATCCTATGATTATGTGTACTTTAGAGTTATTATTTATTCTTATGAATCCTGTGGAAACCTTTAAGTTAGTTTTTAATTGTCACTTGATTTACTTAACCTATCATAGACCTATTGAAGTGCTTGAGACATATTAAGCAGTTATATTAAATTTGATAGAGTCAATTGCATTAGATAAAGTGAAATTATGTTAAAAAACATAAGAACATGTGTCCACAGAGTCCTTATGACTGTAAGTGAATAGAGAGAGGCTGTTGTAAAGTATATTGCTCTTGAATGGCTCTCTATTGAAGGAACATCTCAGCTGAATCAAAGGTTATCCTCCAATCTATTCCTCTGACCTATTGCAGATAAAAATGAAATGACATATTGCATAGAGTTTTATGACTCTTTTCATCAAGGCTGGATATGGAAGATGTCACCATAAACTCTGTATCACTCCATGGTTGGCAAAATAATACCTTCCGGCCTCCCCAAAGGATGTCCACCTCCTAATCCCTGAAATCTGGGACTATATTACTTTACATGGTAAAAGTAACTTTGCAGATGCAATTATGGTTAAAGTCATTGAGAAGGGAGATTATTCTTGATTATCTAGATAGGCCTTAACTAATCATATGAACCATTTAAAGTGGAAGAAGAAGGCAGAGATGGGCTCTAGAGAAATAGGATAGGAGAAAAAAAAAGAGAGATTTAAAGAATGAAAAGGACTTGACCTCTCACTGCTGGCTTGAGGATGGCAGAAAGGGGCCACATGCCAAAGAATACAGGCAGCCTCTAGAAACTTAGAATGAACCTTGAGCTGACAGCAAGAAAATAAGAATTTCAGTCCTACAACTGCAAAGAGCTGAAATCTGCTAACTTGAATGAGCAAGGAAACAATTTCTCTCCTACAGTTTCCTGACAGGAATGTGGCCCTGTCCACACAAATACCTTGACTTTACTCCAGTGAGACTCATCCCAGATCTCTGACCTATAAAACTGTAAGATAATAAATTTGAGTTGCTTTAAGCACTAAGTTTATGGTAATTTGTTATGATAGCAATGGAAGGCTGCAACATACTAGTTAGAAAGATCTTTTAAAAGACTAGCTTATAAAAATATCCTTTAGTTATGTCAGGCCATATTAAGCTATACTAACACTTTACATCTGTTTGAGATTTCTGCTGCTGAGTATCGAATTAAGCCATATAGGAAAATAAGTGTCTCTTAAACATTAATTTTCATATGAATTATATTGGGATCTTGTTAAAAACAGATTCTGATTCAGTAGGTCTGGTGTTGGAGCTGGGATTTTTATTTCTAACAAACATCCTAGGTGAATTGCATGTTGTAAGTCTATGGACAAGGCTCATACAGCAAGGTTTTATATCATGGAATAAACTGATTAGAACAAAGAAAAAGGAAGAGAAAGGAGACAACTAACAGACTAACTAACATCTGGTGCAGTTCTCATTTTTCTAGGTATCTTATTAAAGTCACTTAGCAAATGAACTCCTTTTTGATCTGGTGAATTAGGAAATTACAACTCCATTATAAATGTAGTATGTTCACTATCAGGCACTAACTTTGACAAACATAAGTAATAGATATTGAGCAGCCAATGTTCTAAAGATTGGGAAACATCTGTAATTTTAGAAATATTGAATGAAAATCTATTTATCTAAATTCTGTGATTTTTTGTTTGCCTTGATTGTTTTAATAAAGAAGCCATGACTTAGTCTATTGCTATTAAGAACTATACTGAAATTAAATTTCCAAAATAATTCTAATAATTTAATATCATGGGCTGTGCTTAATTTATTTTCTGCTAAACTTTATCAAATGAGTTTCTGAGACTGACAGATAATATTTCAAAGTGAGTATTTGAGCATACGGAAAAAATATATATATATACTGGATTTTTTTAAAAAGATTTTATTTATTTGACAGAGAGAGAGAAAGAGAGAGAACAAGCAGGGGTAGCGGCAGGCAGAGGGAGAAGCATACTCCCCGCTGAGCAGTGAGCCCGATATGAGGCTCAATCCCAGGACCCTGGGATCATGACCTGCACCGAAGGCAGACGCTTAACTAACTGAGCCACCCAGGCAAACCCTATGTACTGGATTTCATCTCAAATGTGGAATAGCTAAAAGCTTTACATAGTTGGTTTTAGGTTCCTTTCTGTACCTAGTCTCAAAATATAAAACCAGTCCAGTCACCTTCTTGTCCTTTGGAAGGGTTGTGCATGGGCATTAGAGACACAGGGAAATGGTAGTATCGTTTCACTTCTTCGATAATCATAATTATAATTTTCCTACATGGTGTTATGAAAAAAGTTTGAGAGATTTTTGATATATGTTCCAATTATTGATTGTATGATATATGGTCACTGCTGAAGAGTAGCTATACTTCTGGTGTGGGAACTCCTATAGAGATAGAGGATAACTAAAAACTAGATACAAAAATAAATATGTAAAATCCATAATGGTGTATACGTATATCTCCTAGGATCAAAAATTATATCAGGCTTTTTTTTTGTTTTTTTTTTTAAAGATTTTATTTATTTATTCAACAGAGATAGAGACAGCCAGCGAGAGAGGGAACACAAGCAGGGGGAGTGGGAGAGGAAGAAGCAGGCTCATAGTGGAGGAGCCTGATGTGGGGCTCGATCTCGTAACACCGGGATCACGCCCTGAGCCGAAAGCAGACGCGTAACCGCTGTGCCACCCAGGCGCCCCAAAAAATTATATCAGGTTTTAACTAAAAATTCATTGTCAGACAAGGATCTGAGATAGATCTTATTTTTTTTAAAAAAACTATTGTACTAAAATTGAGGATGGCAGTCATATTAAATTTTCTCTTTTTAATCTCTATTGCTTGATAAATGCTAAAATGGAAAAAAAATACAGCGCTTCCTATCTCTAGGTGTCAGGCCTCCTACAAGTTCCTAATGTGGGCTAAGAAAGTCAGTAGAACATTTTTAAATGTTCTGTATTACTTAAATACTTACACCAAATTTTGCTGATGAATAAAACAAACCTAAAATGAACACAAAGAAAGCAGTGTAAAAAATATATATATAACTCAACCACATGTATGTATTGAGTGGAATTCAATTTATAATATTTGCCTGAATATATTTCTTTCCATTGTTGGAAAAGTCAATAGCTAGCCATTAGCTGTTGCTAAACAGACATTGGATTTCTTCCTACTGTTAGCATTGAAGATCAAAATAAAAACTAAAAATCCCTTTGTGCTCATTGCTACTTGCCCTATTTATTAGCATGGGGCTTTCTATGATTGAAGAATAGATAACAATTCTAACATTATGCAAGTCTAGCTTTGACATACTTGGAGCTTATGTGGGATCAGAGTAAGTTTCTGACTATCCTACTCATAGATTTAATCTTGAAAGGTACTACTTTCCCAGTGAAGAATTCATGTTGGAGAGCCACTTTGACAATTTAGAAATAGCTCACTTAATTAACACTAACACTGCACACTTCCAGGTATATATTCAGAAATTTGCCCTTGTGCAAATAATGTCTCACAATTTGTCAAAGCCCAGAGATAATTTTCTTTTATTTAGCAGCCAGTATTCTATTTTCAACACAGGATGGGACATTCTGGTTTACCTATTAATAATAAATACACTGGATTACCACAGATGACCAGAAAGAATCTTGATAAACAACACAGGACAAAGCTATCTCTGTGTTCCAGCAGATGGCCTACTAAAACAACACTGTTTTATTTATTTCCTTACATTTAATTTTGAGCGATAAGTTAAAAAAAAAAAAAAAAGACCACTGGCGTAACTCTTTAAATGAAACAGGATCTGCAGAAACAGCAAATAAATGAAAAAGAGCACAAGAGAACTGAGCCTGTGGAAGCTGAACTGTACTACTACTTTGTTTGCTTTTCTTTTTCATGTTCTGCCATCAAGAATCCAAAATATATCAGATCCCTGTATTTTCATCTATCACAATAAAACACGTAAATTAAATTACAAACACCGGAACAAATCAGTCCTGGATACAGAATGAGTGAAGGGTAGTACTCCTCTTCCTTTACTGAATTCCAGGTACATCTTCCACCGACTGTCAATATAATAGGCTATAAGTTTGCTCTTTCCTTTCCAGCTACTGCATTCCAGAAATGTGTTTTCTATCTATGAACTATGAAACTTTCATTGCCCTTTAAAAGGAGAGTGTGGCTATACAGTACTTGAGCAAATAGTTCAAATCTTTTTTTTCCCGATATTAATGGCATGATTTTTAAATAGTCATGATTTTTAAATAAATCAGTATTATTTTACTCTCTATAGTAAATTCAAGCAAGTATTAGAGAAACACTGATACACACACACACGCACACATCCATTTATTCACTCATTTCAGCTAGGGTGGAATCATGTGCATTTTATTGAAGCATAACTAAAAAAGCATTTCTTTCCAGCAAGTTTGTTGTGTACTTACTTTTCAGTTTGACTGCAGTAGAAAAGATTTCTTCTAAAATTTGTTGAACTTTAAATGTGTTGAGCATAAAATAGGTGCGGAATGAGACAACATGTTCTTTCAGAACCTGTAAAGCTATAATCAACCCTATAACTTGGGAAATCCGTGATTACTAATGAGGTGAAGCAGAGCTGACAACAGATGCTAATTGTAATCATAATCTCATGTTGCAAGCGGCACATGTATTTCAGAAAGTATGTTTGATGATCAGATTTACTGGTGGGTGAGAAACAGTTCCTAAGATTTCCCTGGAAAATATTTCTCCATGATGCTTATCATAGCCCAGTTCTGCTCTGGGGATCAGTCCTCCTTCTAAATTCTATAGGAGCAAACAAAAGAGTCACGCATTACAATGTTGTCTCCTTGTTGAATTATTGCTAGTTTCTCGCAGTGTAATAAAATATCTAAAGGTATTTTTTTTTTGCATATATCTTAATGCAAACAGGAACCAGCCTCTATACTATATTTTCAGGCATGGCCTTATATGTTGACAGAGTTGGGGTAGAAACATAATTTGGGATAAATTTGTTTCTTTCAATATTTTTATTTTTGTCATAATTTCTGAGATTTTATATGTAAAACCACTGTTCATTATTTCTTTATACCTGAGCACGTTATTAAACACAAATATTTTAGAGAGAACTATGAACTTAAAAATTTATCAGCCACTTTTATATACTACAGAGCAAGCCTGCAAATTTTGCTATCAGTATTTGACCTGAAAATTTTACTCCTAAGATTGTATCCTGAGGAAATTCCAGATATAGGAAAGGATATATTTATATAGATTGGGTGGATTATTTATCGATACCTATTTCTATATCTGTATCTATATCAATCTACATCGATATCTAATCTATATATATGTAAGATGTGTATAGATTGATAGACTGCAACTAAATTTCCAGCAATCATGTATCACCTGCACGATAGTGTGTTATTTATACAATACAATATACAATTTAAACAAAAGTTTATTAAGAAGTTTAATGGCATTATCAGATATTCACAATTAATAAAAATACATAAACCTATATGTATATTATAATGATCTCTACTTACTAAAGTTAGTTAGGTGACTGATAAATGGAAAGTTCTAATACCTGATAAAAATAGAATAAAATACCACTGAAGTATCTATTGAGAGGAGAATTTTATAGATGTCTTCTCCACTACAAAATTTCCTGTGCAAGAGGGACTAAATTATGTAATTAAAACATGTTTAAAATGATATTTTAAATGTCCTTTTTTAGCAACTATAGAATAACAAGGGATGGATTTACCAGCTGCCCCCCCACACACACATGCACACACACACACACACACACACACACAAAACTCACTAACACTAAATGAAATATATGAAACTAAATGAAAATTATTTTTGAAGGATTATACACCAGAGAACAATGGCAATAATCCCAGAGAAAAGAGAAAGCTATGATGCGATCCATAAAACTTCCTAGTTTGCTAGCAGGGAGAGGTTCCAGAAAATAATACAGGGAGTGCGATGCAAGATGGAGTCTGTCAATCCACTGAGTTCAAGCTGATAGTCCATGTCGAAAACAAAGTGTCTAGAATTTGAAAGGCAGAATAATTCATGGGAGAGAGCTTCACCAAGAGAGAACTACTGAAATCTGAAGAAAATAGTACTCAAGTTTTAAGCTGAGTACTGACTAGAACATGTTTGGAAGCAGATAAAGTGAAGCAATGAAGTAATCAATCACAAGGATTAGGAGGGAGCAAAACTATGAACTGGCATGTTACTGGGAATAGTTCTAATTTCCACCAACCAAAGAGGAGAAATTCATAACTCATGGGGCTTTGGTAGACTACTCAGGAAGGTTTTACTTGATTTATGGGGCAAAATTCGGTCTAGAACAAGGTCCAAAAAGATTAAGATGTGAGTAATTTAAACACACATCTGAGGGGCACCTGGGTGACTCAGTCGGTTAAACAGTTAAGTGTCTGCTTTCGGCTCAGGTCATGATCCCAGGGCTTCCTGCTTAGCGAAGTGTCTGCTTCTCCCTCTGCCCCTCCTCCTCCCCCTGCTTGTGTGCTTTTCTTCTCTCTCTCCTGCTTTGTCTCTCACTCATGCTCTCTCTCAAATAAATAAATAAAATCTTAAAAAAAAAATTAACAGACATCTGAATGCAGCTCAAGAGTATTTATGAAAATGCAAAGCTAAAAAAAAAAAAAGAAGAAAAGAAAAAGAAAATGCAAAGCTACCTAGCACTAAACAGTAATAGCACAATGTTTGTCATCCAATCAAAAATTACAGGCATGCAAAAAACAAGAAAATATGACTGCCAGGAAAAACCTGTCAATTGAGGGCGCCTGGGTGGCTCAATTGGTTAAGCATCTGCCTTCAGCCTAGGTCATGATGCCAGGGTCCTAGGATCAAGTGAGCCCTGTGTTGGGCTGCTTGCTCAGCAGGGAGCCTGCTTCTCCCTCTCCCTCTGCCTGCTGCCCCTCACCCCCAAGCTTGTGCTCTCTCTCGCCAAATAAATAAAGTCTTTTTTAAAAATTCTGCCAGTTGAAAACAACCCAGAAATAACACTTCCAGAGAAGAAATTATAATCTATGAAATGAAAAATACTCTAGATGGAATTAAAGTAGGTTAGATATTGGGGAAAAAAAAAAGATTAGTGAACTTGAAGATGAAGATGAATGGGAACTATTTAGAATGGCTAAGAGGGGAAAAAGACTGAACAAACAGCACCAGTGCATTGTATTGTATATTTAGGAGACCTAGCATAATTAATAATTAAATGTCCTTAAAGAGAAGAATATAGGGAAAAAAATATTAAAGAGACTGGCTGAAAATTTTTCCAAGTTTGAGGAAAGCCATAAAGTCAGAGATCTTTATAAACTTCAAGTACAAAATAGTTGAAGCACATTATAGAAAGGTACATTATAATCCACTTGCTTAAAACCAGTGACACAATTTAGAAGTGTCCCGAGAAATAACTGACAACGTACGAAGAAAAAAATAAACATTAAGGACAGTGCAAAATTTTTATTGTATTGGTACAAAAAAACAACAACACATCTAAAGCTGTACCTATAGGGAAATTAAATTATCATTAAAATGTACATATGAGAATAACCCTAGGTCTCAAATCAATGAACTCGGCTTCTGACTCAAGGACATAGACAAGAAGAGCAAATGAAACTCGAGGTAAGCAGAAAAAGAATGAAGATCAGAGCCAAACAAACAAACAAACAAACAAACAATAGAAAACAGACTATTGAAAAAGCAATTAAACCTGTTCTTTGAGAAGATCAATCAACTAAAAAAGTCTAGTCACACTGGCCAAGAAAGAAAAGAGAAAGTAGATACAAATTAACAATAACATCGATGACTATCACTACTAGCGTATCAAAAGGATAATAGAAATATTATGAACAACTTTCTACAACTTTGATGAAATTAAGAAATACCTGAAAGATGAAGAAAAAGGAAAAAAAGTCAAATCAGGTCACGCAAGAATTAAGAAAACCTGAAGAGCCTTGCAACTACTAAGAAAATAGAATTTGTAACAATAACTCATGTAAAAAAGATAATACAGTCTTTGCTTTTAAATTTTACCAAACATCTAAGGAAAAATACTTCAATTCTATGAAAACTCTTCCAAAAAATTAAGAGAATCTTACACTTCTGACTGCATTCTGTGAGACAGTATTACTGTGACACCAAATCCAAACAGACATTACATGAAAGCAAAACTGCAAAATCATGTCCCAATAAAAAAAGGTGCAAAATTATTTTTAAACTTTAGTAAACTGAATTCAACAATATATAGTAATTATAGTATAATTTTGCTAAGTGGCATTTATCCCAATAATATGGAGCTTATTCAATATATGAAAAATAAATCAAATAATACATCATTTTACTATATGGCCATCTCAATAGAGACAGAAGATACCATTTGACAAAATTCAAACTCTATGGCTGATAAAAATGCTTAAAACAAAAGGAATAGAATAAAATTGTCCCAGCAGATGGCATCATACTGAATGATGAAAGACTAAATGATTTCTTCATAGGACAAGGAAGTAGGCAAGGATTTCTGTTCTTATTGCTTCGGTTTAACATTGTTTTGGAGATTTTTGCCAGTGCAATAAAGCAATAAAAAGAAATATAAAAAAATGTTTTTGTAGACATAAAAACCACAAAACACAGCTGAAAAAAATCCCTGTATATGCAGAGAAAAATACATTATTTTCTGTTAATAGATTCAGTAACATTGATAATGCCTACATTAATCTACACACTTAACACAACTCAAATCAAAATTCTAGCAGACACTTTTGTAGCAGTTGATATATGAAAACATAAAGGGCCTAGAATTACCAAACAAATTTCAAAAAGAAAAAAAAGTTAAATGACAAATAGTATTTATTTTCAACACTTTTTATAAAGCTACAGAAAACTGTGACTTTGGAAACATATAGATAAATATGTAATTGGAATAGAAGAGAGCCCAGAGTTAGATCCATATATAAATGGGCAATTGAATTTTGACAAGGGTATGAAGGCTCTTCAGTGACAAGAATAGTATTTGCAACTCATGTGGTGGAAACATTGGGGATCCATATACCAAAAAGCAAAGGAACTGATCTATACTTCATACAATATAAAAATTAACTTAAAATGAATCATGAATGTAAATGTAATACTGAAACCAATAATCTTCTAGAAGAAAACATGGAATAGGAATTTTGGGATCAGGCAGATGTTTTCTATATAAGGCACTAAAGCCCAATCCATAAATTAAAAGTTAATAAATGAGATTTCATCAAAATTGAAAACATTTGCCTTTTGAAAGTCACTTTATGGGAATGTAAATACAAGCCACCAACTGGGAGAAAATATTTATAAATCACGTGTCTGATAAAGGACTTGTCTCCATTGTGTGAAGTGTGTGTATGTGTGTGTGTGTGTGTATCTCCAAATCAATAATAAAGAAATAACACAGTAAAATCTGAGCAATTATTGAATAAACCCTTCATCAAAGAACATGTATGGGTGGCATATTAAGCATATAAAAAAATATTCAACATAGTCATATAGGCAAAAAAGATACTATTATACACCTATTAAAATGGCTACAGTTAAAAAGGTTGACTTTTTATGGTCCATTCGTATCTCTTCTAGGTATTTACTCAAGAAAAGTGAAAGCACATAACTATACAAATTCTGATGCACAGATGTTTGTATGTATACTTATATACAAATGTGTATAAATGTATTGCAATATCCAAGTATTTGAACCAACTGAAAATGTCAGCTGATAAGTGAACAGATAAGCAAATTGTGGTATCTCTATACAATGGAATACTTTCCAGCAATTGGAGGAATAAACTATTGGTGCACTTAGCGACTTGGAAAAATCTCAATAGAGTTATGCTAAGTGAAACAAGTTAGACAAAAGAGAATAAATACTGTATAATTGCATTTATTTGTACAGATTCTAGAAAACCCAATCTAATCTGATCTATATTGACAGAAACCTGATCAGTGTTTTTGTGGGGGTTGGGGAATGGGTATTCGGAAGTGTGGGAGGGAGGTATTAAAAAGTACACAAGCAAACTTTTGGGGGTAAGATATATGTTGATTATCTTGATTTTGATGATGTTTTAGTGAGTGTATGAATATACAGATTTTATCAAATCATACAGATTAAAGTTTTGCAGTTTATTGTTAGTCAGTAATGCCTCAATACATTAGTTAAAAAAAACATAAAAAGGCTGCAATTTTCTATGCTAGCATGTCTATAGTTGGAGCTTATGAAATTCCCTATTGTGGGCAATTGGATAAATGAAAGGAAACTCGACCAAATTCTGAGGGACAAAAACCATGTTTTGCCCTTTGCATAATTTTATCATTGAGGGATCTGCCTTGTATAAATGAAGTCAGTCCAATTAGTCTACAAATGAGGAACATTATATTAATTATCTCTAATTAGTAAACAGGTCATTAAGAAAGCAGAGTATGTCTGCCAAAGAATTGGCTGTGCATTCAGATCAACAATAGTTTGAGTCCTCAGTCTGTTAATTATTTGTACTGTGTCTTTTAACCCTTTGCATCTCGATGTATTCTTCTGTAAAATTTGGGTGATAACAACTGTACCTGCCTAATTAAAGTTATGTTGAGGCTTAACTGAGCTAATAAATATAATCTCTTTAGACTCTCTAGCTTATAGCAAGTGCTCAATAAATTTTAACAATTATTTTACAGAAGAAGGGATAGGCAAATGTTTGACAGTCTCGTGTCATGAATTTAATGTCACAATTGGACGTAGCTACCCATCTTCACCCACCCATCCTATCCATTCATAACTATATTTGCATTCCCCTTAAGAACCACATGTAGTAATCACTGAAGATTCTGGCATATTTAGCTTTGAAAAGGTGGATACAATATTCAAACTTTGGGAAAGTATCATAGTATATTTCACAATACCATACTAAGTTTAATGTTTGCCATTCTCAAATATCACACTCTTTACTAATTCTATTATCATTAGAATATAATTGACATACCGTATTTTCCCAAAGTTTTAATAGATGGTATGCAGAGTGACTATTTTTAAAGGAGAAACCAGTATTACACTGTATGTTAACTGACTAAAATTTAAATAAAAAGTTGAAAAAAAACCGTAGTGTAAAAACAAACAAAAAAGATGCTTCAACATTTTCAAATTACCTCTTAATAGCATTTCTAGAACTTTTTTTTTCTAATTCATTTGTTTATATCCCTTATTATTTGAACTATGATTTCTCCAAGAGAGACAATGAGATAAGAATCACAGCAACCAGAGGATTAAAATCACAGACTCTGGAGCCAGATGGCCTGATTCTCAAACCCAGCTTTGCCACTCACTAATTGTTTTGAAGGTTATTTAAATGCTTACTACCTTAATCTTATGACTTGCAGACAGGTATAATAATAAGATCTACCGTGTAAAGTGATGAGTCAAACGCAATAATATATTGAGATCACTTAGAAGGCAGTCCAGCTAAGAGTTTGTGCTATGGAAGTGTTTAGTCTTGTTACTGTACTTAATCACACGTAGTATAATGTAATTTTTTCACACACACTTATAAATAGTAAGAAGACTATTTTTCTGCAGACTTAAAGTTTCATAAAATACTTACTTTATTAAGTTGTTCATGGCATCTGGGTCATATGCTGTAACCTGTCCAATGATGCTGCCCTCCTTTACATCTTCATCTACTTCTATCAAGTAAAAAAGTTGACTGAACACAGGAGGCTCATCTATATCTTCCACAGATATTTTGACCACGGCTGTGTCTTTGAAAGGTCCCAAGTGTAGGAATCGTGGATCAGGGTGGGTGTTACTTGCATCCACTCTTAAAGTGTACAGCATTTTGTTTTCAAAATCTAAATTCTGAAGTTAAATAAGAAAAATTAGTAGAATATAGAAGACATGACAATGGAAGACAATATTAAAATTTAATAACCAGCTCTGTTAATAATACCAGTAATTGTGGTTAAAAAACTTTCCCAATTATTGCTTTATAGGTATGTCAAATAAATTAGTAATTTTTTGTTTTGTCTTACACTTATTCATAGAGGGTAACTGAATATAATGCTATGCACATTAGGATCAATTCCCACTTGGTAATGCATTTCACATTTTGATGGTCACAGGCAAATGTATTATCTAATGGATATATAGATTATTATTATCAAAGTTATACAAAGTTAAAATCAGAAAAAAACAGAACAAAGTAGAGATTTAGTAAACTATTCATATAAGTTGCTTCCTTTGGTCCAACATTTCTAAAACTGTTATTTTAAAAAGAAAAAAATCATATTTCATTAATCTGAACACTGAAAAGCAAGATGTGAATAAAAACACAAAAATTAGGAAAATAGAACATAATCCACATTTAGCTGGATTATAGTATGTAAAGTTTCACAATATTCTCTCCCACTGCATCCAACATAAAACATGCAGCATCTTCAGGTTTCATCTTCTTGAAGAGGCTAATTTAAATATTTTGAAAAGTGCATGAGATAAAGTTATGGCTGCATGCCTATTTTGGGGGCCACAAAAATCTAGAAGAAGTACTTTTGAGGCTATCTAACCCTGGTCTGTCTACTATAAGCACAAGCAGTTAAGGTTTTGTGTCCCTTTTAAGTATCAGTGATGATGATGGTTCACTTATTTGAGGTGAAACCACAACCATACCCACTTCTATGAAAGCTGGACAGTGTGTAAAGGATGGGAGAAATAAATCCTAGGCTTTTCTTCCCTTAACTGAAAAGCAAAAATAAACTATAAGCGCTCAATGAAAAAAATGAAGACAGCGTAAAGAAACCTGTTTGACAGTTATAATCCCTTCCTGTGTATCCTTGTCAGTGATGACATCAAACATGTCTGCTCCATCTCCTTCAGCAATGCTGTATTCCATCTCAGCATTTTCCCCCACATCAGGGTCATTGGCTTTTATCCTTCCAAGATGGGTTCCAAGAGGTACAGACTCGGGAGAATTAAATTGATACGTACCTGAAAATTAAATCAGAGGTGTTTTGACATTTCATCTCTAGATAACAAAAATCTGTGTTTCTTCTGCCTTTTTTACTTCAATAAATTAATATTAAAGTTGGAGAGTTTTTCATCATATTGAATTGATCATTTACTACATATCTAGAACTTTCAGTATTGTCATTGTATATTTTTATGTAGTTTAAATTATTTAAAAAACATGGACTTATTCTTATAACCTAAGTCAGGGATAGAAAACTAAATCCATACACAGAAACTTTCCTTCCTTCCTTCTTTCCTTCCTTCTTTCCTTCCTTCTTTCCTTCCTTTTTTCCTTCCTTCCTTCCTTCCTTCCTTCCTTCCTTCCTTCCTTTCTTCCTTCCTTCCTTTTTCCTTCTTAATTAATGCCTTAAAGTGGGATATGAATGTTTCCTTATCCTGCAGTTTTCAGCCAATCATTATATTGCACTTTGCTCTCCTTGAAAGGATTTTAGTTTGTGACTATTTATTTAAGAGACAATACGAAAAAGTTACAAAAAGAGTTAATGGAAGTTAGAAATGTTTTTAAACATTTAATATGTGCTGAACTCTGTGTAAGGCCAAAGGCTCTCTGTATTAATTTGTTTAATTCTAACACTTGTTTTCAAAAGACCAAGGTAGTAGGTACATGATCTTCACGGATAAGGCTCAGGGAAATCATCCAGTGAAATTGAGAAACGCAGGGTGATTAACTAAGTCTCTCTGACTTCAAAGTCTATACTCTTTCCAATTTGCTTGGTGATTAAGGACTTCTAAACCCAACTACCTGGATTGGAATTCTCATGAGTGGGCAAGTTAAATTCTCTGACCCTTGATTTCCTATATCTGTAAGAACAAGGTGATAATGACAGGAATTAACTCATAGGGTTTTTTTTTTTAATGAGAATTACATGAAATTATGTCTTTAATATGTTTATTCCATGGCTAGTTCATAAACACTTTTATTATTCTTGCTATTGTAGCTCTAAACCTTTTGCTAAGATTATTAAAGAGCATGGAATTATAGAGTGGCAAACCATTTGAGAATTCAAGTCCTACTCTTTCAGTTTATAATTAAGGAAACTGAATGCAAAGCTTAGATTTATGTTAATTAAGCTTATTATTTATATTCTCAGCAAACTTTTTAAAAACATTTATCAGATGTATATATCAAGCATCCAATGTTGAATCATCAAATATTTTAAATTTGACTAGTTTGGAGAATGCTCTAATGTACTGGATTCAATATCATAAATTTAAATTTGAAACCCCTTAATTGAACATTTCAAAATAGGGAGCTTTATATTTTTATATACCGTAAAAAGGAAACATTGGCAGCAAAGGATTAGAATCTTTTTATAGGAACTCATGACATGCAAAGCATCCATGGTTTAACATATATGCCTAAAATGGTGATAACTAAAACAGTATTGACTAATTTAATCTTTATAAGTAGGTAACAGATATTAGCAAACTTTAACATGTTTCAGATGCCATCAGAACTAAGATATACCATAACTCTATGGGCCATTAGGAAAAACAACTGCTGCCAATTAAACACAACTTGCATTGATTTTGATACAGTATCTGATTTCTGAGACTTTAAAACATTGAGTGTGTGTTTTAGAATCAATTAAATAAGGGGATATTATTCGTATACACAGACAAGATAACTGAGGTCAGACAAGTGACAGACATGGATTTGAAACTAGGAAGTCAGAACTGAGAGTCCACACTGTGAACCATAAAAGAGATAAGAAAAAGAGTGAGATGATCATAGTGAATACTGGGAAATCAATTTGTGGAAATTGTGATAATTTACTGGGGGGACAGGTTATGGATTTGCCTTTCTTCATAAACTAATAGTGAAAATACCAGTACAAATATTAGCCTCTGTTTGTAGTGTGTTGGAGAAGGCTTCGGACATGAGATAAATAAAACCTTCCTTACTCTGGGGAAATCGAGGAGGATTGTTGTTGACATCCGTCAGAGTGATGTTTACTGTGGTGGTTCCAGAAAGGCCTCCCATCTGGCCGCCCATGTCTTTGGCTTGTATAACCACTTGGTACTGCTCTCTGTTTTCTCTGCTCATGTCTGGTAGTGCAGTTTTTATTATGCCTTTTAGAAAAAGTAGACAAATATCTTACAATTCAATCACTGAGTTTTAAGATTAACCTATGCAAGATCTATTGATATGATGAACAGAAGTTCATCATAACAGATAAAAAGTTGGTGTACCAAATGTATGAAATCCATAAACATTAAATTGTAATTTACAGAACAGAAAGAATTCTTCCACTGTCTATTACACAGGGAACAAGGTTTGCTAAATCAATTTAATTATCTTTTTGATTAAAAAATAAACTTCATTCAAAAATCTTCAGATTGATAAGCTTACTTGATTTTGATGATTGGTCACATTCTTTAGGTTTTGAGTATTTCCTCTGACACACAAACTGCTAAATCTCTGAAATTTTGTATTTGGTGTCATGAATTTAAACTCACTAAATAATAGTCTCAAAAGCTAACAGTTCAAATAATCTATTTAAATAATAGGAAATTTGCTTTTATTTCCATGGAATACCTGTAGGGTATAAGTAAAAGCATGATACTGAATCGATAGCTTTTAAAATTCAGAAAAATCTATAATTATGCATCTATATGTATTACAACATGAGAAAGAGACCAAGTCTTAAATGTTATTACCTGATTCTGGGTCCACTGAAAAATATGGCTGTCCTTGCAATATGCTGTAGACCACTTTGGCACTGTTTCCATAGTTGGCGTCATCCGCATCTGTTGCGGTCACTTGTATAACAGATGTACCTACACGAATCCCCACCCAAACACAGACACTTAAATACTTCTAACTTCAAAAACTGTCTTTCTGAAAAATTACTGCTAGTTGTGTGGTGTGTTAGACAATGGTATATGTCTAAAGAAATTTGTTTAAATGATGCTGCCTCAAAAAAACACACTTTTATTTTTCATTCTTTTTTTAAATTTCAATATCCCTTAATTTTGTGGTTTGAGCTATCTGAGAAAAAATCAACAACCTGTTTTATCATAAAAATGAACATAATTAGACAAATGCCTTGCACTTTTAGCTGATCAAAAATATTGTAAGGAACAATTTTTCGCTGAATACAGTGCATATGCAATTTTCAACTAATGCATTTATTGATAACTGGAAATGTGTATTCAAAGATAAAACCAGCATTGGTAACACCCAGGCTTGCTTTTTACTCTGGTAAATTATTGTGTATTGTAAACAGAATAAAAAATAGAGGGGCCCTGTATTTATAGAAAACAAAATGACATAAAATTGACCTGTAACTTTGTGAGTGTTTAAGATATAAATGATTATTAAGTATCTGTATCTCCCTTTAAAATGTAGTTACCAAAGTCATATATGATTATATTTATTGATATGATACTTATTATTTGCTGCACGTAATGAATTCAGTAGATATTTCCCCCAAAAGTTAAGAAAGTATATAGTTCTGTGACATGCAAAACTGTAATTTAACACTACTCTCTGTTTAATTTTATTTTATAAAACTTAAACCATTTTCTTTTTACTTTATCACAAATTATCTTTAAAAAGATAAAAAGACTTTAAAGGGGCTAGTTTCAGGAGCTTAACATAATGTAGTATATTAATGGGCTTTTCTGATATTTCACTGATCACTATAAAGATTCAAAGCATGGTTGTAACTAAAACCTACTATGTATCCCTTGGGCAAAACGAGTTTATATGACATTTTCTAGTATACTACATACAATTTTCCAAAGTTTGACTCTGATTCTTACATACATTTTAAAATTCCTTAGGAAGAGCTAAGTTCCACCTTGGCCCTGTCACCTACTTTAACACCCCATATGTTACACACTCAAAACTTGTCTCATTGACTCTTAATGAATGTTTCTCAAAATTTGCATGCAAATCCTAAAAATTAATTAATTGTACATTAAGATTAAACTAACAGCTCATTTCCCATCAATGTATCTGAATACTAACACATGAATTTAGCAGCAGTCTTTTTTATGTTTTTTTCAAAATTAATTAACATAAGAGAACTTGAGCTGTTTCTCTTGAGGCCTAGAATTGATACTTGGTTCATTCTGGGTGAGGACTCACTGTGACTTATTCCATGGATCCTAGGTTGTTCTTTGTCATTTAAAAAACACCTACTCACGTCCTAGCCAGGCCAAGGCAGAAATAATAAAGTGATCTCCACCTCCCCACAATAATGTTTAGAAGTTAAACTAAAGTGGTTTTCTGATTTATATTGAATGTTTTAAATAAACCTATGTGAACATATGTTAGTTAGAATAAGAATTGTTTTCATAGTTGAGGATTATTTGAAATATGAATTATTCAGTGTAATCAATATGCTAAATGCAAGTAGTTAATTCATCAATTCCATGGCATGTATTTTGCTATAAGTTTCATTTTTCTTTTACTGAGGATATCATTTAATAATGAAAACAAGGAAAAATACTCCTCTATACCTTTTGACATTTATAATAATACACTTCGTTGTTAAATCTGTTTTCTGTTGTTTGATTTTTATTGTGGGTATGTAATCTTAGAACATATCCAAAAATACTTGACCTAAAAAAGACAAATAATTTAATCTAAAGAATAAAAATCAATCTTGTAATGTGACTAAAATGTTACAAACACTCGTATAATACTAGGACTATTCCTTCTCTTAGAATCATGGTAATGATTAGGAATGCCGTTAAACACTGATGAACACTGACAGCATATTATTACAATATTTATAATGGTAGAATGAAAAAAGAGAAGCACCTAGTATGTTGGACTTTAGGGAATGAATAGAGGTATTTCTTTCATAGGTTGTATTTTTTTCATAAACTTATTGCACAGTTAATGCTATTTAGTAATAAAATTAGAAAGTAGTTTCTATGTTTTTTGTAATGATTTTATAATTGTGTGTTTATAAAGATGGATTAAAAGATTGTGATTTTTATATCCCTCTGAATTTTCTGAAATAGTTATAATTTTCATTTGTTCTCAAATAATTTAAAATAAGTATTTTACTTTTATATTAAACAAAGATTAAAAAATTAAGTATAGTGAAACCTGAGCAACAAATTTATTATATTTGTTATTTGTAGGCTTTGTCCTGTGTGATATAAACTCTCCAAAGGCAGAGGCCATGTCTGGTTTTATTCAACATTTTATCTTTGAAGCCCAGCAGAGTTTCTAGCAGAGAGTCTTAATGAGAATGAACATTTACAGAATGCTTAAGGTAGGCTAAGCAAAATCCTCAGCGCTTACTTTATTCTCATGAGAAGCATGAGATGAAGGCCTTGAGACACAGAAAGGTTGCTCATGGCCACACATCTAGTAGGTGATAGAGATGGTATTCAACCTAGCCAGTCTGAGGAAAGCAGCACCATTCTAACTACTTTGTTAAATGGCTTGTCTGGCATTGTGGCTATGATTAGACACATTATTGAATCTACAGTCTGTGAACCCTAAGAAAGGGCTTGGATTAAGTCGTAAAGGATTCATTGGTGAGTTCTACATGTGAACTGTGAAAACTATGGAGGGATTTCTTGAGGAGATGGTGCGGGAGGGGAACTGGATAAGTTTTTGAGAGACCGTTTGGGGAAATACCCCGTCCATGAGAAAGTATGCATCACACCCTGCAAATCTACACAGTAGGATTTTGCCTAGATGAAGATGAATACATGCAAATATAGAAAGGTGATAGATAATCTTTAATCAAGGTATAATGACCACAAAAAAATAAAAAAATATAAAAAGTCGGGTCTACCATAAATATTTAAATCAGTGTATCCCATTTTCCTTCATTATATATCCTTATGTATTATCCAGATTATATGTTCTGATGAGAAGATGCGAATGCATTTCAGATTTCAACAATTGGAGTCATTTGATTTTAGCTTTTGAAAGGGAGAGAAGCATGTGATTCTGAGAAACACAATGGAATATGGCATATGGTTTTGACAGGAAGAAGCAGGGCCAGAAAAATAAAACAAGGAGAGGAATTGGTGAGAAAGAAAAGGAAGAGACAATTAGGACAAAAATAAACAGGGAAAAGGGGACAGTAAAGAGGAGAACACTAGAGGATATTACTGGGGAGAAGGGTAGGATAATAACAAATTTCATTTTATTTCATAAGACTTTATTTACCTCCAAGGTTAACACTAGTTTTGTTTTTTTTTTTCTTAGCTCTGATTTAAATGAAAACCACTAATATAATGAAAATAATAATAGAATCGAATTGTTGCGTATTACTTCATTTATAGAAGCATTCTTTATTATTTGATTATGTATGGGCCTTAACTCTTAGTATATAGGTTACACATAGCTTGAAAAAGTTCGCAAGTACCACCCTTTAGTTTTTCTCTGTAATTGATTAGCTGCGTAGGTAAAAACAGAGACAATCACATTTACAAAATCATACTGAGTTAATACTAATTTTCCTTTAAAGGAAACATACAATAAACCAATATAATTTTTAAATATTAAATACATAGACTTTTTATTTAGATATTTTATACATTAATAGATCTGAAATCTTAATGTAAAATGCAGTCACTCCCCTTCCTGTTATTTGTATTTAATTTTGAGAAGGACGTTTGAATTAAAAGAACAAAATAAGAAAAATACTATGGGGTAACTAACAGGGTGATGGGCATTAAGGAGTGCACATGATGTGATGACCCCTGGGTGTTATACGCAGCCAGTGAATCAATGCACACTACCTCAAAAACTAACGATGCATTATACGTTGGCTAATTGAATTTAAATAAAAAAAGAAAAATGCTGCTTTTGAGGAGTTACTAAGAGGCTAATAAAATTAGAAGTTTTCCATAATAAGCACAACTATTTTACAGTGGGGGGAAATACTAAGGGATTAAAATTATCCAGTTTTCCCTGCTTTTATTATTTTGTTTACAACTAGTACAGTAATAATTTGTGTGTTTTGTGGCAAGTCAGTCTAACTCTTTTGGGCTTATTTTTACTTATTTATTAGAAGAGGTGTAATGTGGTGTCTTCCGTGTGTGTGTGTGTGTGTGTGTGTGTGTGTGTTTGCGTAAAATATGTACATTTATACTTAAAAATTGTCACACATACAAAGTCTATCCATGGGTCAAACAGGAAGCAATTAATGCAGTGATGTCAATGTTAGTAGTAATAATAACTATCCTCCATAAATAGGATCAAGATTTACCTGTAGTTTTTATTTACTTATTATTAAGTATTTATTTATTTATTTTTATTTGAGAGAAAATCTTGAGCAGACTCCGAGCTGAGTGCAGAGCCTGTCACAGTGCTCCAACCCAGGATCCTGAGATCATGACCTGAGCCAAAACCAAGAATCAACAATTAACCACCTAGGCCCTCTGGGTGCCCCAAGATTTATTGGCAGTTTTTAAATCTTCTTTTGTTAATATGAAAAGCTGCAACCAGAGCAATACAGCTACTTGCTATATGTTTCTTCCTTTTTTCAGTTTTGTTGGAATTGTAGGCACAGAGGCAGTGCAATTGACAATGACCTAAATTCTCATTTTTAAGGCCTGCAATAACCAGAAATTTTGCTGCCCACAATTTATAGTTTATATAAATGAAATATAGATTGCCTTACAGGAAGGGCTTTTTGGACAATGTAATCTGCAAGCCTTCTTTCATGTATACACTTATATATTCTGTATTTTATTATGGGTATTGAACAAGTAAAGTCTTTTATTTTTAATAAAATATTCAAGTGCTTATTCTAGTGCTGATCTTATTACATACTTGATAAATATTAATAAAACAATGATGTAGAATACATTTAAATTAGGTAGATGATAGGAATACAGAGTAGAGAGTTAATAATATTCCATTAAACAGCACAAAATAATATGGGGAAAATACAGGTTATTTGAGTTTTAGTATTAATAGTCTGATAAGTAAATATTCTGGTTTTTAAAACGAGGTAATTCTTTGAAAAATTTAAAATTTATTCAAATATAAATCAGTTATTATCAAAATGTGTCATATTCAAATATCTGTCATCCAAATTACGCTTTTTATTCCTGTAGGTATATCAAATCTGTTTCCAGAAGGATAAATGGAAGTTTTTGTACTATTAGGTCTCAAAATATCTGACAAAATAGGGGTGCCTGGGTGGCTCAGTCAGTTAAGCATCCAACTCTTGGTTTTGGCTGAGGTGATCTCAGGGTCCTGTGATCGAGCCCAACCCCTCAATGCAGAGTCTGCTTGGGATTCTTTCCCTCTTCCTCTCACTCCCCCTCTCTTCCTCCCCCTGCTCGCACTCCCTCTCTCTTGTCCTCTCTCTTTCCCTCTCTCAAACAAATAAGTAAAATATTTTTTTTAAATATCTGGCAAAATAATGTGCATACAGAATAAACAATAATGTTTTATAAAGGTTAAAGTGTGTTAATCAGAAGACCAAACTACCTTAGAATGCTCAATAGGAAGTTGAAATGGAGAGTACAATTTTAGGTGTATCTTCATCTCAAATATAAGTCCATAAAGAGATCATGATATATATCCATCTTAGCCCACTGGTCGACCTATATGGACCAGTGCAGTACTTTCCATGGAACTATACTGGGCTAGCAGATATTTTAAAATGTTAAAGAAAACACAGCCACTCGTATTTCATCTAGGCTTTCTGATTTCATCGGACTCCTGTCTAATTTGATAACTCCCTTTCATATTATTGGAATGAATACCTGAAAAGGCAGTAGAACTGCACTTTTCTCAGATGGAAGAGTTTTCAAATGAGGTTAGAGGAAATAACTTCTTTACAAACCCCTGGTTTTTCTAGCTAGATGACACAAATAATTAAGAAACATGTTGTATCATTCACTCAGTAAAGACGGATATAAGTTTGCTTTTCCTCATAAAGAAACCGTTTTAGACTGAAACATGTATTAATTGTAATAATTTCAAAGCTAATCTCTGAAAACTGATTTTGAGATAATATTCAACTAAAAAGTTTCAAATTTTGAAAATCGGTTGCATATGTTGGATATTAATGTTAAGTTTATATCACTTCTTTTTTAATATGTAATGACTTGATAATAGCCCTTATCTCATTAACAAATCTAAACTTACACATACAGGTAAAAAATTGCATAATAACAGATGATATTTAAAATTGTAAACAGCCTTAAAAATGAAACAATTATTTTCAGTTTGCATGATAAACTATTATTCGGTAGTGGAACAGAGCTAAAATAACATTAAAACACTTCGAATATGGTTATTATGCTACGAGGTTATTTGATCTTAATTCAGGTACTTAATCTTTCAGAATCCTGAGTTCCTAATTAATAGAATGGGGATTTAAAAGTTCTGTTTCCCGTGCTTTCCACATAAAGTTGTTTCAATGATCAAATGAGATGATCAAAAGAAATTTGTCAAATGCAAGCATTAGTTTTTATGCAAAATAATGCAAGCAAAACTGTCCAAAACTCTCCCAAACTGCTGACACTATTTGATATCCCTTTTCTATTTCAAGCAAAAATACATTCAGCTTGACTGCCATTTGAATGGCAGTTGAGTAGAGGTGAAGATGTTGGTTGAAATGCAATGGAATAACTGTTCTCAGTCATCATATTTTTTAGATATCATTTTAGGTAAAAGTTACAACCTAGGAATCTTTAAAAATATATAAAATTGAAAATAATTAGAAGTGAGATAGTTAAAACTAAATAGTTTTCAGTTATATAATATATATAATTCTTATCTTGAAAGGGGCTACATATGTTAAGTATATGTCCATAATAATCACCTCAGCAAACAAACAAATAAAAATGTTAAGTTTACATAGATTAACATATACCTACCGACTCCAGACATTTCAGGAACACTCGCCGTGTATAAGTCTTTGGTGAATTTTGGTTCATTGTCATTGATATCATGGATTTTAATAATAAATTCAGATTCAGGTTCCACCTGCCTCCCGGTCTTTCTGTCTATAGCCTTGGCACGAAGAATGTATAGGGATTTTTCTTCTCTGTCTAATTTCTTTGCAGCATGAATATCTCCTGTATTTTCATCTATAACAAATAGACTGCCAGCTCCATCTCCTGTTAATATGTATTTTAAATTTCCATCTCCTTTATCTTGGTCGGTGTGAAGCTTCAGAGAGGCAGAAAAGAAGAGTTCTATAAATACATGCATTGCTAATACAGAAAAAATTAATTTTGGCACATATCAGTTTGTCTCCATATAACATCACTGAAACAGTGATTGCAATGGTTATCTTAATTTTCAGTGTGAGGATACTAAACATTTCAGTTTTATCATTCTCACCCACTTCATTATCATTCTGTACAGACCATTTGTATTGTTTTGCCTTGTACTATCTCCTTCATTTCCAGAGGACCTATTTCAGCTTTAATACTTGATGTTTGCATATTTTCCTCTTACCTTTAATACCCTTCCCCTTCTCTGCTTTGTCTCCTAACTAAATGTTTATCATAACTCATTTAAAATAGGGATGACTTCTCTGAGTCTCTAGATTAGAACAGATATGCCAGCTATGTAATTACAAAGTACATTTCAGTGTCCTATCATGATATTTATCACATTTGGTGAAATTGTTTACCATGCCCACTAAACTGTAAAATCTAAAAGAGAAAAATTGATATTTTTCTTTTAAATTGCTATGATTTCATTGAAAATGACATTAAAATGGAAAGGCATTCCATGCTTATAGATTGGAAGAACAAATATTGTTAAAATGTCTATACTATCCAAAGCAATCTACACATTTAATGTAATCCCTATCAAAATACCAACACCATTTTTCACGGAGCTTGAGCAAACAATCCTAAAATTTGTATGGAACCACAAAAGTCTTCAGTAGCTAAAACAGCCTTGGAAAAGAAAAGCAAAGCTGGAGGTATCACAATTCTAGATTTCAAGTTATATTACAAAGCTGTAGTAATCAAAACATTATGGTACCAGCACAAAAAAAAACCACATAGCTCAATGGAACAGAATAGAAAACCCAGAAATGAACCCACAACCATATGATCAGTTAATCTTCAACTAAGTATTCAGGAATATCCAATGGGAAAAAGACAGTCTCTTCAACAAATGATGTTGAGAAAACTGGACAGCAACATGCAGAAGAATGAAACTGAATGACTTTCTTACACCATACACAAAACTTAATTCAAAATGGATGAAAAACATAAAACCATAAAAATCCTAGTGGAGAACACAGGCAGTAACTTTTTTGACATTGGTCATAGCAACTTCTTACTAGATATGTCTCCTGAGGCAAGGGAAACAAAAGCAAAAGTAAACTATTGGGCCTACATCAAAAAAAAAAGCTTCTGCACATTGAAGGAAACAATCAATAAAACTAAAAGGCAACCTTTGAAATGGGAGAAAAGATATTTACAAGTGCCATATCTGATAAAGGGTTAATATCCAAAATACATAAAGAACTTAAAAAATTCAACACCCAGAAAACCAAATGATCCAATTTAAAAATAGGCAGAAGATATGAATAGACATTTTTCCAAAGGAAACATACAGATGGCCGACACATGAAAAGATGCTTCACATTGCTCATCATCAGGCAAATACAAATCAAAATCACAATGAGATAGCACCTCACACCTATCAGAATGGTTAAAATCATCAACACAAGAAACAGCAGGTGTTGGTGAGGATATGAAGAAAGAGGAACCCTCTTGCAGTATACGTAAGAATGCAAACCGGTACAGCCACTCTGGAAAACTCTATGTAGTTTCCTCAAAAAGTTAAAAGTAGAACTACCCTATGATCTGCTAATTGCACTACCAGGTATTTACCCAAAGAATACAAAAATACTGATTCACAGGGATACATGCACCCCGATGTTTATAGCAGGATTATCTATAGTAGCCAGATTATGAGAAGAGCCCAAATGTCCATCGACTGCTAAATGGATAAAGAAGATGTGGTGTGTGTGTGTGTGTGTGTACATATATACATATTTATGATGGAATATTACTCAGCCATAAAAAAGAATGAAATCTTGTCATTTGCAATGACATGGATGGAGCTAAAGACAGCCTGAGAAAGGTAAATACCATATGATTTCACTCATATATGGAATTTAAGAACTAAAACAAAAGAACATGGGGGAAAAAGAGGAAAGCCAAGAAACAGACTCTTAACTATAAAGAACTAAGTCTGTATCTTATTCAGAGTCCCTTACTTTTCATCCAATATCTTCTACCTGATCCACATTACATGTAGTCTTCATGCTCCTTAGGCTTCTCTGTACTGTAACAGTTTCTCAGACTTTCTGTGTTTTTTATGACCTCCACAGTTTTAAGGAGTATAGTATATTATCTGTTTAGTAATATGTCCCTTTATTGGGATTTATCTCATGTTTTTTCTCATGTTTATACTAGCATTATGTGTTTTGGGGAGAAAGACCACAGTAGTAAAGTGCCATTTTTATCACATCATATCAAGGATATATATTGTCAACATGATACATCACTGTTGATGTTAACTTAGTTGACTGGGTGTTTTTCCAGTGTCTCCACTATAAAGTCACTTTATTTCCCCCTTTTCTTACTGTGTTCTTTAGAAGGAAGTCACTATGTTCTGCCAACATTTAAGGAGTGGGGAGTTATACCTCTTCAAAGGGGGGGGTATCTTCATATATCATTTGGAATTGCTGTACCTGGAAGACCTGTTTATTCTCTCCCATTTACTTATTTATGATTATTTATTAATATCAGTCTGGACTCTTGGATTCTTTTATTTTATATTTTGGGTTATGGTCTAATACCACTGTATTACATTGCTCTGATTTTTTCACCCTTGCCCACGGGGAGCCCTTACAGTCAGCTCTTGTATCCTTTTGCCGCATTCCTCTTTGTTGTGTGTTTTTGCATGTGTGCATTTCCTAATTTCTGGCAACACAAGATATTCCACAATCATCTTGTGTATTTCCTGTTCTAGTTCTAGAATCAGCCAGTTTTTCAAGGAGCCCTGCTTCTTTTTACTGGAGAATGACATTAGAAATCAAGATCTGAATGCTAGATATGCTTTTGGTTGTTGGTGCTTTTAGAATCTCTCACCTGACAGAACAATGAAATATATGGCTGAATACTAATCTGCATACACACACACATACACACACACACACACACACACACACATATATATATATATATATATATGAAACCACTTGTATCAATATAAAGTTCATTCTGGTATTTCTATATTTGGATATTTTAACATACTAATTTCAATAATTAGAGAACAGAAAGACAAATAGTAAAGATATAGAATATTTGGGCAATGCTATTAACAAAATCAATCCCAATAACATTTCTATAGCAAATACCTAAGATATCCATTATATACATTCTTTTCAAGTACATATGTAACATTCATCAGGTTATACTATATATTAATTTGGGTTGAAGTTAACCAAAATATATTGCCCACAGTCTATTGATGTAGTCTCTGTATTATGTCTATTCCCATATATATATATATATATATACACACTCCCATCCATATATATATATATATAAATATATATATACTTCTGCAGAAGAACCCTCAAAATTCTTTAGCAACTCAATTGATCAGCAGTATTTAAAAAATGAAGAAACTTCATTCATACCTCACATGATCCACAAAAATTAATTTGAGATATATTATAGACTTAAATATAATAGCTGAAAGAAACAAACAAAAAACCATCTTGGAAAAAACATGACCTTGACTTCATGATGTTGAGGTAAGCAAATATTTCTTATACAAAATCAGTAGGTGCTAATAATAAATATAATAAAAACAATATTTTTATTTAATAAAAATTAAAATATACTCATCAAAAGACAGTGTATTTTTTTAAAGGATTTTATTTATTTATTTGACAGAGACAGTGAGAGAGGGAACACAAGCAAGGGGAGTGGGAGAGGGAGAATCAGGCTTCCCGCCAAGCAGGGAGCCCGATGCAGGGCTCGATCCCAGAACCCTGGGATCATGACCTGAGCCAAATGCAGCTGCTTAATGGCTGAACCACCCAGGCGCCCCAGAAGACAGTGTATTTTGATGCTCTGCTGTTAGGTGCATACACATTAAGGATTGTTGTCATTTTGGAGGACTGACCTTTTTGTCATTATGTAATGTTTCTATTTAACCCTGATTAATATTCTTGTTCTAATATTGGCTGTATCTGAAGTTCATATAGCTACCCCAACTTTCTTTAGATTACCATTAGCTTGAAATACCTTTTTCCATCTCTTTACTTTCAATCTGTCTGTGTCCTTATTTTAAAGTAGGTTCATTTTAGACAATATATAGTGAAGTTTTGTATTTTTTTATCCACTTTCTCTACCATTGGTATATTAAGACCATTCACATTTAAAGAGTTTGGTAGCTGATTTAATATCTACCATATTTGTAATTATCTTCTTTTAAAAGCTGGTTCTTTATTTCTTTGTTGTTTATTTGTTTGATCTTTTTCTGCCTTTTTCCGGTTTTATTGAGCATTTTCTGTATTCCATTTTCTCTCTACTTTCAGCATATCAATTATAAGTCTTTTAAAAAAAAACATGAAGGAACTTTAAATGTATATTACTAAGTGAAAGAAGCTAATCTAAAAAAACTACACACTGTATGATTTTAACTTTGTGATATTCTGGAAAAGACAAAACTTTAGAGATAATAAAAATACCAGTGGTTGCCACGGATGCAGGAGAGTGAGGGAGGGATGAATAGATAGAACACAGGGGATTTTTAGGGCAGTCAAACTACTCTGTATGACACTATAATGGTGGATAAAGGAAGCCATTCACTTGTCAAAACCCATAGAACTGTACAACACAAAGAGTGAAGTCTATTGTAAACTATGGACATCAGTTATAAGGTAACAAATGTACCACACTATTGCATGGTGTTAATGGAGAGGGAACTCCACACATTCTGACCCATTTTTCAGCAAACCCAAAACTGCTCTAAAAATAAAGTCTATTATTTAAAAACAAAACAAGAAATACAAAGTTATAAAAAAAGTCCATTTGAAGAAAGTGAAAATCAAGCTATAGGCTGCAGAGTATATGATAGCAAAGGACTCATCTCCATGAATATGAAAATACTACAAGTCAGTAAACAAAAGACAAAGAATCCAACCAATACAAAGTGGGTCAAAGGACAAGAGGCATTTCATAAAAGTAGATACTTGAATAGTAGATAAACACATAGAATTTTCTCAATGGCATTACTCTTCATCAAAATGCTTAACTGTGAAAGCTCAGTGGGGAATAGTACACGTATTCCAGAATACCTGAAGTTAAAAGTTAACCTGATAAGTTTAGGCTGTGAAAAACACTGTTCGATTTGAAGGGTAACTGGTATCATGATCTGATAAACTCTTCTGCATTTTCTAATAAAATCAATTATATACTTACCCTAAGATGAAGGGTATGCATTGTTATATATCCATGTATGCCAATGCCCCCTTCAAACACTTGTATAAATTTGTTCATATAGGTTTTATTTATAATAGTCTGACAACCAATAGTAGAAATGGTAAACAAATTATGCATATTGATAAAATTCAGTACTGCTCAGCATCGAAAAACAAAATGCTGATGCATTCAGCAACATGTATGAATCTCAAATACTTTACAGTGACTAAAAAAGTTTTAAAAATACTTATAAGTTCCTTTATAAAAAGATTAAAAGCAAGCAAAATTTATTTATGATGATATAAATCAGACTATTGGTGTATTGATTTGAAAAATCAAAACAACACTTTCAGAAATGGTGGAGATTTTTTATACCTTAATCTGAGAGGTAGTCACTAATGTGTGTGTATGTGAGCGTGTGTGTGTGTATGAGTACATACAAACATATATGACATCATCAAGCTCTTAAGAGTAACTTTACTTTTTATTGTGTGTAAATTATGACTAAAAATTACTATAAAACGTTGTTCCTTAAACAACAATAAAAGCAGATAACAGCCCATAAAGGCCATGAAATACCAAGACAGTGCCTTAGTCAGATTTCTGGAGCTAGCTATCTGGGTTTATAAAATGAAAGGACATGCTGGGGCTCAGCCAGTCACTGATGTGCGGGGAGATAACAAATGCCCTTGGCATCCAACAAACTATCTAATGTGTCCGGAAATCCATCCAATATCAACAGAAAAATAATTGCTTGAAATGGCTGTGGCTAAAGTTCTGAAGTATTAGGCATGACATCGTGCATACTGCACAACCTCTATGCACAGCCCTGGGGGATACAAATATGTTATCAGGGCCTGACACTGATTCTTAGTTTTGTTAATCACATAACAGATATGGCATCAAAGGATACATTTAAAGGATTAGAATAGCAAATTCCATCAATGTGGACTACAGGGGTATATTTCTTCTACTGAAGTTACATAGTTTTATGCTGTTATAGATAGATCACAGTACTTATTATGCATAGAGAAGTGCTCTATTCAGTAAGCAATTGAAACACTTGTTATTCAAAACAGGTGACGGAAAAGTCTTTGGGCTGTCTTACTACTTCAAGTGAACATGTCCTTACGTTTGAGTATGAGAGGAAGTAAAGTGAGATCTTCACAAGAATTGTTCGTAGACTCTAGAGGTGGGAAGAGACGCATGGGGACATTAAATTACAAAGCACTTCGTCTTTCCATCTAAGAAATTTTTTCTTCCATCCTTACTTATCCCGTGATGTCAGACCTATTTAAAAATGTGGTATATGTAAAGAACGCCTAAGACTTAATTTTAATGTCACTGAATTTACCAGGCATATTTTTAAAGGTATTTTAGGATGAGTCATAACATCAACCTTTGTGGCCTAATTATGAAATTCAATTTCATTATCAAACAGCAGGGTTTGTCCAAAATTGTCCAATATTCTCTACCTCCAATATTCTCTACCTGTCAGATCCCAAATCTGTCTAGAGCTGGGGGCAGGGATGGATAAGAAGTGTTAATAAAACAACTTTTAATACCAGCTCTGTAGGTAAATAACATGCCTGCTAAGTTTAAAAGTCAACCTTAGGTGGAAAAGTAATAAATATAAATGGGAGACATACGACGAAATGGAACAGTTATCCTTAAAAAGATTAATATACCAGGAAGGAATGCAACTGTACAATTTCCAAGAGAGCATCTCAGAGCAAGAGAATAAACTTTTAGTTATCCCTCTCTGAGCTAATGATGACCATTGGTGGGTGGAAGAAGAAACCTCAGGACTTATTATTCCCACAGAAGAACTATTGAACTCTTGCTCATTACGCTCTGGCAAAAACATATGTGCTGACTTGTAAGCACTGGCCTTGTTGTTTTAAATGTTCTGTGGATATGTTAGAAGCTCACCTGGACATTCTCAGTAGGATTGAAATAACATTCCTAGAAAGTTGTCAGCATGATGAAAATATCTTGCTTATCCAAATAGGAACATTAGAAAATGCTCTTTTCCAGGAGATTGGCAATGGCTAGAAATTGGGCTTGAGAGAAGACAAAGCTCTAATTATATGGCTTAATTTAATAATAACTTTAGCAGAGCTGTCAACAACGAGAGAGCTTACTCAGTACAGAGAGCTTATTCATTACAAGGAAAGACTACCAGATACCATAATCTCTGATGCTTTTAAAGGTCGATGACTTTGTGGCGTAGAGAGGCAAAAAAGGAAGTTCAATTGTGTGAATACTATGTTAAATTTAAGTAATAGTGGGGTCATCACAAAGAAGTGTGGTTTTTATTGTTGTTTTTTGATGGCCTGAATATTACAAAAAAGAGTGTTCACTGTGGTGCAACTCACTGAGTTTGAATAGAGGGGCGAAATTTAGTTAGTCATCTCTACTGGGTACGGGTGGAGTAGGAGACAATAGTGCACAGTGCTGAGACGTGAAAGCCAGTGTACCTTTCCCATGGTAACTGAAACATTTTTATGTCCACAAATCCAAACATAACCCAGAATTCACAGAATAGTGTTCTTTGGTCACCATCTCAGTCGGTCAGAAAGTATGGGACATAGGGAAATTACGACATTAATCTCTCTGACAGAGCTATATGATGAACACGTGATTTAGAGAATTAAATTAGAGCCAGACTTATGTAAATAATAATTCTCCAGGTGGAGAAAATATTTTATGAGCTAAACTGAAGCCACCACTTGATGAAAGGACTCTGAAAATGATTCTCCAGAAAAGGAAGTAAAGTTGCTTTATAAAAATTACACATTCAATAAATGCTTACATTAATGTATAAAAAGTTCAAATGACTGTCGTCACTAGGGGAGTAAGAGTAATTACACTGATAAAAGAATATTAAAACAACTCAAAGGGGATATCATCATGTTTAACAAGATTTGCAAAGGAAATTCTTATTTAAAATTGCATGAGTCAAATCCCATTCATTGTCACGTTGTTAGTAAGATTAATCTTTGTAGAAAATATAGCACACACTATAAAACAGATAATAAAAATGTATCTTAGAAATATGGAGATATTGACTGAGGACAGAGATTAGTCTAGGAAGTTAAACAGTTTACCTCAAACTTGTTTCCTCTGCATTATTAGAGAGACCCTCTTTAGGTTGAAAGAAGGCATGTGAGTATGACCTAACCTCAATGTAAACACGTTAAGAATAGAGGTCCTAAAAACAAACTAACGGTATTTAGTAAGAGGAGAATACTTCTCTTTTAAATGCTTTAGTGAGCTATCTCTGGTTTAGGTTTGCCTATAGTTATTAAATCAATGACAAAAAAATCCATGATTAATGAGACATGTTGTCTGGAAAATGTCTCATGTGAATATATGTGAGCTATTTGCGTACAAAATGGAGGTGCTTCGTAACCTAAATACACTTGGTTTTCTAGAGCAGTTGACTATTCTTTTCACTTAGAGACCTCTTCTTTAGACATTGGCTGGAGATGCATCCTACGGGGATCTGGGTTGCTGCACTGAATCCTTCCACCTCTCTCTCCTTCATGTATTTCTATAGATTGAATGTATCCTTGAAATTATTAGTAAGGCTTGATATTGGGTAATATGTCTGATCAATACAAGTCTGATTTGACAATTCCCAATCACTTGTCTTAGCTCAGAAGAGAAGAACAGTTACTTATACTTCCTTAATCAGAGACACCCTAACGCTGTTCTCACAGGTATCTTTTTCCTTGGTTCAAAAGTCTTCTCTAAACTTTCATCTTCAACACATAGGTTCAGTTTAAAAGAAAAGAAAATCCGTAGGAATTTTGTTGTTCTAAAACTAATTCTCATTGTATTAAACCAAAATATCTCCATTTCCTGAAGAACACACAGTTTAAGGAGAGAACAAAGTTGAGTAGTGAGGAGGTTTTAAAAACAGTAAAGAAAATTTGAATAAATATGTAATTAGGAAGCATGTTATATAATTGATATTCTGTGTAGTCTCAGAGTTAAACATAATTGCCTGTGGTAGATTCTTCACATTAACTTCGGTATAATCTCAGTGTTTGTAGAAGCTTTTATAATTCTGCAATATATTTCCTCATTTCAATTAAAAAAGATTAAAGGCCATACTTAGTAATATATCAAACATTCTTTTTTAGAAAACCTAATAAGTCAGTAACATGATATATATAAAGGCATTATATAGTTTAGGTTCAGAGTAAATTTGAAATTTTAAATATTATTCTATTAAATTTTCTCCATTATACATCAAAAATTTTATTAAAAATAAAACTTATGCACCAGTATACTACAAGTGCACTCACAAAGCATTCTTTCCTAGACATTGCCATGGATGCCACCCTAACGAATTTATCATTATCCTTATCCCTGTCTTCTATTTATACTTTCTTCCTAAGTGGTTTACTTAGACAAATGACTTTCCATGCAAATTATACATATCTTCATCCCTAATTTTTCCACTGTCTTTTCAAATCTAATATTTAAATGGCTGCCTTTTATATTTATCAGTGTGTCAAATAAACCATTTAAAATGTTATATGGCCAGGGCACCTGGGTGACTCAGTTGCTTAAGCGTCTGCTTTGGGCTCAAGTCATGATCCCAGGGTCCTGGGATCCAGTCCTGCATCAGGCTCCCTGCTCAGCAGGGAGTCTGCTTCTCCCTTTGCCCTACCCCCTGCTAGTGATCTCATTAGTTTTTGATGTCTGGGATGACTTGGAGAACATGCAAGAGAAAAGTGATGGAATACAGGCACTCTTGATAATCGTTCAGCTAGAGAGGGCTTTGGATTTTAGTAATACAGTAAAAGGGGATTTGTGCAGTTTTATCTAAAATATGAAGGTCTAAAATATACCAGCTGATACCCAATTTACAATTGGAGCTATAATATATATTTGAAAATTAGTGTCACCTAAATAACAAAATATTCAAAGCTTCAAAATCATATGAATTTTCTTCTCTTCCTATCTACCAGTTATTAAAACCATGCTACTACTAGTTTGTATTCTAATTGATTTTTGTTTGAAGTAATTTGTTATTTTCTTTTATGTTGAGAAAATTTATAAATACCATTCTCAACAAAAAGCCTCCTGTAGGGGCGCCTGGGTGGCACAGCGGTTAAGCGTCTGCCTTCGGCTCAGGGAGTGATCCCAGCGTTATGGGATCGAGCCCCACATCAGGCTCCTCCTCTGTGAGCCTGCTTCTTCCTCTCCCACTCCCCCTGCTTGTGTTCCCTCTCTCACTGGCTGTCTCTATCTCTGTCGAATAAATAAAATAAAATCTTTAAAAAAAAAAAGCCTCCTGTAAATTATATTATTTATTATTAATGTAATTATATTATTAATTATATCATTAATTGAAAATCTAATATGATGTCTAAACTTTTCAGTTGTTTTATGAATGACGTGTGGGTGGCAAATTTTGTGTTCATGCGTGGATTATCTTGATTTTACCCTCACATTTAATTAATAATTTTATTGAGTATGGAATTCAGTTTCAAAATAATTTGAACATGACTATGAGCATGCACAACAATGAGCACTCGTTTATCTTTTTAGTGTTCTAGATTGTTGATGAGAAGTCTACTGTTTACATAATGCATTCCCAGGCAATGTGAAAACATTTAGGATGTCTTTTCTTTATGTAGTGTTGTAAAAGTTCATGATAACAGAAAAGAAAGAAAATCAAATTAAAGAGGGTCCAAATTATTGTTTCACCACTTTATCTCTCTTTAATTTTTTATGCAAGTACTGCTAACATAAAATTAACCATTTTGACATATATAATTCAGTGGAATTTAGTACACTTTCAACATGCAACTATCACTTCTACCTAGTTCCAAAACATTTTCATTACCCCAAAAAAGAAAACCCATACTCATTAAGTACTCACTCAGTAGTCCCCCTGGCTCCAGTCCCTTTCAACCACTAACCTATTTTCCGTCTCCAGAAATTTATCTATTCTGGGGATTTCATATAAATGTAATCATATATTATGCCATCTTTTATTTCTGGATTCTTTCACTCAGAATAATATTTTTGAGGTTCATTTACACTGTGGCACATAGCAATATTTTGTTTATTTTTCTTTTTATAGTTGAGCAATATTCCATTGTAGGAATATACCACGTTTTGTTTATCCCTTTATACATTTATGGATTTTGGTTCCACCTTTTTGCTACTGTGAATAATGCTGCTATGAGAAGTCATGTATGTTTTTCAAAACCTAGAATCTGTGACTTTGGTACATTTATGTGGCAAAAGAGAATTGAGTTTGGTTATCAGCTGACCTTGAGATGGCTGGAGGGGAGTAGGGAGTTCGGAAAGATGGAGGGAAGAAGGGAGGGAGGAAAAGAGAGAGAAAGGAAGAAGCACAAAAGTTTCAGAGAGCTACCATGTGAAAATCACTTGACCTGCTATTGCTGGTTTTGATGATAGAGGAGGGACAGAGCCAAGGAACCAGGGTGCCTCTAGAAACTCAAAAAGGTGACAAAATAGATTCTCCATTAGAACTTCCAGGAGGGAATGTAACCCTACTGATATCTTGATTTTAGCCTGATTAGACTTGTCAGACTTCTGACCTAGAGAATTGTAAAAGCTAAAGATAATAAATTTGTGTTAGTTTAGGCCATTGAGATTGTGGTAAATTGTTACAGCAGTGACAGGAAATTAATACAGAGTGTAACTAAGGACTTCTGAATATTGTAACATTTAGCCTGAACCTTGAACAGCAATCAGAAATTAATACTGCAAAGAAGTGAGGATGAGACATTTCAGATAGTGAGAGCTAATGTTTGAAAAGAGAGATGAAGACAACAGCTAAAAAAAATAGTTGAGGAATGAGAGATTATCGATGTTTGGTTTTAGTTTACAGTGAGCATTTCACAGCTTGTTATGAACATATTCTAACAGTCCAATATAAATTATTTAAAATGAATTTTATGATGACATACATGACATAGCCAGAGTCTGATTTTATGAAGTTTTGTCACTGTTATTATAATTTAAAAACTGTCATTTATTTTTCTTCCTTACATCACTACTTTTTATCTTCACCACAGGAGGGGAGTTTTTAAAATCCAAAGTGTGATGGTTTAGTTTTTCAAGAATGGGAAAAATTGGGCAGTTACCAAAGGGAAAAGTGCTAAGTTTTTCAGAAATCTAGTTAGAGAGTTAATTCATAATCGATAATTAATCACAAATGAAGGAAGCTGTGGTGAATGCTGTTAATTTGAATTTAGGTATTTATAGAAAAGAACAAACAATGATAAGTCATCTTTCCACAATAAAAATCTAACATGACTTTAAACAAGATAATTAATCTGTCATTCTAAATCGAAGTGTTTGTGATCAATTATATTGAATTCTACAGTGAAAAAAGAAAGCAAATGCAAGTGTAGTTCAGTGAGTGAGGAGGAAAGTATTGACTAGATAAATTTGGAGAGGTAGAAAGAGGCAAGGTGAGGTGGGTTCTTGAAAGCCATGGCAATCTACTGGTTTTCTTTGTGTTTTGTGTTTGTTTGTTTTCATGGTTTTTTTTTTAATTGATGTGTGTGTACGTATGTGTGTATACGTGTGTGTAATCTAGTTCAGTGAAAAGCCATAGGTGTGTTTTAAGCAAGTGATTCATATAAACTGATTCTATTTTAAAAAAAAAATCAGTCTGGTTGTTGTGTGGAACATGGATTCTAATGGAGAACGAGATTCAAGGACACTGAACAGGAGGCTACTGAGGTAACTAAGGTGGTCAACAGCACTGGAAAAGATAAACTAAGTTGAACTAAGATATTAACAGAAGAGTTGAGACCATAATAAAGATAAAATAACTTTAGTGTGATCAATTGTAAAAGGATAGCTCTATTTACCACAGTGGAAAAAGCAAGGTAAAGGGATGAGTAGTGGATAGCTCAGAGAGAAATATTCATCTGGCCCAATAAAGTTTTATTTTATTTTTATTTTTAAAAAATATTTTATTTATTCATTTGAGAGAGAGAGTGAGAGAGAATGATGTACTGTATGGAGACTAACATATCATAGTAAAAAAAAAAAAGAAAAGAAAAACAGTTAACCCACTTAATTTCTAACCAAGCTAATCAATGAACCAACAAACATACCTACTAACAGATCCATTTACTATTTTTATTTTATTGGAGGAGATATTTATTTATTTATTTAATAGGGTCCAAAAGCAATAAAGGGAAGCACAGGTGAGTGCAAAATCTTGGCCAGGCCACACTGAAGACTAACCCTCTAACTGACGCTAATAACCAGGAGACTCTACATCCACTCAAGATATGACTTTAGTTAGAGATGTTGGCTGAAAAGCTTAATGAGGAAGCAGAAACTTTTCATCATGTCTTCTGAAAATGTCCCCTTCTTTGTAGCAACTCCATTTATTTTAGTGTTTTCTGTTTATTTTTGTCCCTAACAGACAAGAGTTAGAATCATTTCATGTGTGAAAGATTATTAAGGTACCTCAATGCAGAATATTTCTCATTTTGGCATTATGACCTTCTTATTTATACACTTAATTATTTGGGGCATATGAAAATAAAAGCTTTAATAGTATTAAAGCAAATAAGCAGACCCAGGATTTTTTATTGTTTTATTTTTAATTCTCAAGCTTTTTATTTATCAGAAATTTGTGTCTCGCTTTCATTTTTTTTAACTCTTGAAAACGCATGCAGCGTATTGTAACATTTCATCATTGATAGTTATTCAAAATCAGATTTATCATAATAACAGAGTAAAATGCATTATAAAACAAAACCAACAAAAAAAACCCTAAAAGGACAGTAGATTTATTTATTATACAAAAGACTAGGCACAGTCACTTTGACCACCACACAGAAGCCTAGCATTCACTGTATGTTCAGTATGTTAAAGCCCCTCTTGCTATCAAACCCAAGGTTTTCTTTCTGACTTTTACTGACTTTTCACCACACAGAACAGGTAGCCTCCAGTCACCAGTAATCTCCCTGATCTCTATCCCCCTTTTTTGGACAAACCATCAACAGGACAAAAGCCCCAAACTTTATCCTTTTAACAATGTTTCATTAATTTAGATTCTGCCCCAAAGATCTCACTCTGTAATCAGTTTATCAAATATTTTATAAACAAAAAATTATTTTCTTAATAAAAAAGAACCTTCTTGACAGCTAAGTCAATATATTTCCTACCCCCCTAAAAAAACTCCTCTGAACAAATTAATCTGCACAGTGATTTCATGAGAATATGAAAGAAGTTAAACAATTACCCATATTACTATTATTTGCGAAAACAATTACTATAATACATAAAAATACTCAGTGACAATTGATCAGAACTCATTAAATCATATTAGAATTCATCACTTAGAATTACTGGTGGTGATATGATCTTCAATCTATAGTATTTGGACTTTGTCCTTTTTCAAGGATAGTGTTTACTTTGCTTAGAGGAAAATGTAGAAAATAAAACAGTATCAAAATAATTTACATTCCTTTGTAGTTTAGCAGTGGATCAGCTTCTGGCTGTAATCCCCTGTGAGAAGCTATCTACTGGACTTTTAAGTTAATTTTGATATGTCACTTACATCTTAGACTCTCTCAAAATACATAGAAAAAATAAAAGTAAGCACAAAGACATTGAATGCCAATTCTATGTTTCCTAGTGTATGCTTAAAGATTATTAGAAAGAAATAGCACTGATTAGGAATTTGAAAATCTTTCTGAATAAATACTAGTATGATTTTGGAAAGGACATTTAATCCATCTCACTAAATTGAAGGGCTTTTACCAAATTATATTCAAGGTTCATGGCAGCATTAATATTATGATTTTCCATTAAAAGGAAAAAAAAAGGTATGAGTACCTATGCTAAATGTAATCAAGAAATTGTGAATGGTACTTTCACAAGCTTTGTAATAGAGCTGTCATTGTGTTTTGTTTTATTGTTTTGTTAAAGAAAAGATTCTCTTCATAAAACTTAAGTTCAATATAGAGAAGGCCTCTATGATGATTCATACACACACACACACACACACACACACACACACATACACATACACACATTTTAGAACATGAGGATTGAGAAATATTTTTTAATTCTACATTTCACTAAAGCCAAACTTCTAAGAGCATCACAAGGAAACAGTTATTTCTACTCTCTAGAAATTTGGTCTACTGAGTTAAGGCATATCCTTTCTCAATGAATACACAGGAATCAAAGTCATAAAATATATAAAACTATAAATTATGTGCTATTTTTTGTCCATTAATCTTTTTCTGTTCCCAGAAAAATAGTATGTTGATTGAATAAAAGAATTTCACCTTCATGAATCAAATAGATTTCTCAATGCCATTATATTGAGGCCTTGTAATTTTTTTGTAAGAGATAAGTAGAACAGCTTCTGATCCAGCAAAATTCCAATCACTTATTCCCTTGGTAAGAATTTCCAGCTAATAACTTTAATTCTTATTGGTCTCCTAGTGATTTTACTGGGACAGACAATGAAGAGATTAATCAGTTACTAGAAACTGTTATTATATCCTTTACCCATGATATTCCTTTCTAACAAAACAGTTGTAAATCTATCCCCCCCAAAATGGAGTCTCTTATAATTAAAACATCCAGCAAACATTAACTTCTAACTTGACTATATCTGTAAGTAGTTTTCCTATTACATCATTAAAATAAAATGTCTCTTTTTTGTAGTTGGTGATACACTTATGAGCTTTATGAACAGGAAACAGTAATTGGACAACTAGAAACTGAATTCATTATTTTAGCCTAATTACGTGAACACTTCTGGATTTGTCCCATAGTGACAGAAAGAGCTAGAGTACTAGATTTTTTGGTTTATTTTCTCTCATGTTCTATGTAGAACTGATTCAAAAGCATTGCAACAGTAGTAACAACAACAAAATTAAAGGTTTTAAAGTAATTCTGTGACAATATAAAATAACAAAACATTTTATATTTTCATAAGCAGTTAAAATGTTAAACAACTCTATAAATCTTTTTGGTGGGTTTAAATCTATGTATACTACTATTATATCATAATATTATATACTGTTTTGCCAACTGAATTTAGTGCTCTAAGCCAGTACGTTCTGATCAACCTGTTCTCCTCTTCAGAACTAGGGCACTCTTGCCCAGGTCACTGATAAAGTTCTATTGTTATTGCAGCTTAGTGAAAGGAAACCACCTCACCAAAGGTTAAACCCTTTCCCTTGGGCTCCCCACAGCCAGTGCTTGATTCACAGTACAAAGTCCCACACTCCTTGTTTCAATTTGGGGTAGCTGTGAAGGGCAATTCCAGATCTAGAACTCTTCATGGAATTGGCTTTTGTACCATGGTATTGTTCAGCTTCCTCTGTCCAATCCTGTATCTTTACTTCCACTTTGGTTCTGGTTCAGAGTGTTTCCTGAGAGATCTTCATACAGAGCTCTCTGTCTCAGGATGTGCTGTTGTAGGAAACCATCGAAGATGCAATCCATATTCAAATATTCTTCTAAACATATATCATCTGATTTCATCCACTTACCCATCCAAAGAACAAAATATTTAATTTCTGTAAAGCTACCACTTGTTTTTCCTTTTCTTTTTTCCTACAATAAATGAGAGAGTCTCTACTAACTTTTTCCACTTAATTTTCTAACATTCCCAAGAGAGTTCTTCACAATTTGGTTTCTACCCACAAAATTGAAATATTCTTTTACAGTTAACAAACCCGGTATTTCTCTTAGCCCAGTTAAATAAGTGCATTGCTGTGGCATCATTTACTACACAATTATTGCAAATTATCCTTGCTGGAGCTTTGCAATATGAATTTTTCTGGTTCTCCCAAAACTTGTCTTTATCTGCATTTTTCTGACTCTTGGTCTGAAAATATATGCCTTCCTTAGTTTCTGTCTTAGAGTCTTCTTCTGTTGTTTTTTTCTAGTGTTCTTTTCTCTTGTCTTCTCTCCTTATACTTGTTACCCTGGTCGTTTAATTCCTGTCGCTGTCATCAAACACCGTATTTGCCTGAGTAAGTTTGTCTAAGGAGTAGCCTTGCTCATAAGATTCAAGACCAAGTCAATAACAACAACAACAAAAAGATTCAAGATGAAGCCCTGTTGGACTGCTTCTCTGGAAATTAAAACTGTATCTATCCAAATTTAAATTGATTATAAATCAAAATCCTTGAGAAAGTTACTTAATGTCTTGAATTATAAGTTTCCTCAGAAAGAGTACTTATGAATGTGTCCTTTGTTTAGTATCAAAATATATTCCAGGCACTTTTTTAGGCACTGTGCATATAGCAATGAACCACACATGTGAAAACGCCTGCTAAATGGAACTTATATTCCACTAGGGAGAAACAGCGAGAGGTACTCACAACCTAGTTTACATTATGTCCATACTTTTCAAACTCTTATTTTTTATTTTGTGTTATCTTTATTTTACTTTTCATTAGATACAAATTATAGACCCACTGTGAACCATCAACTATACAATACATTGTATCTGAGAGATAATAATAACATTCATTTAATGGATTTACATTACATTTGAATGGAATGCTAGGTATTCCAACAAAGGAAATACAAAATGGTATTATTAGAGTACATATAGAAGTATGTTCAGAAAAGAAAAGAAACCTGGAGAGATATCAGGGAAATTGTTCTGGAATTGATTGTGTATGAGGTGAGTTTTGATAGATGAATAGGTGTTATATTATGTAAACGGCAAACCAGAGAGATGGGAGGTGGTTTAGAACACTTAAAAAAATAACAAACCATTTATAAAATGCCAGAGGTATAAGAACATGACATGATCTGAAGACATTAATCATTTCAGTGTGGTCAGGGGTCTAACCTTTGGCAGGGGTAATGGATAGAATTTAAAGAGAGTGATGGGGCCAAGTCTGGACAGGTTTTCATGCCATGCAAATTAGATACAAGTGTTAGTACTTTGTCTTACTATAAAAGCAACATATGAAAATGATAAAGAATTGAGTTATTAGACAAGTATGTAAACCAAAGTAAACATTAAAGATCCCAACTGTCCTCACCTCACTGACTTGAAACACAGTCTAATATATCAGAGGTATAAATATGTAACTATTAACTGATGTTGTTTATCCTCCTGAAACTTAAAATCCCTTGGCACTTTTTCAAAATTTTTTACTAATTTATCTCAGATAACTTCTTCTATCATTTTATATAGCTTCATGTACTCATTTTCCACAATGAAGGAATTGTTTATTCTTGTTTAAGTAATCTTCACTGAATGGACATTTAGTTTGGTTCCTTTGTTGTTATTGGTTATTATATCAAGTGCTATAATGAATGCTTTGGTCCATATATCTTCATATATGTCTATGAATATATCTCCTGGGAAAATTTGTAGTGGGGGTATAGCTGAATCAACTGTTAGCTATTATTTTATTTTTTTGTGTCAGTTTTGGATACTTACAGCTACAATGTACTTCGAAATATCTTGCCAAGTATCAGGCTTTTTCATTTTTACAAGGCTCATTGAAGAAGAACCTCATTTCACTATCGTTTTGATAGTTGTGGGTTGCCTTTGTATGCTCCTACTCCCATTGCTATTGAACTATGTGATTCTTGTCAACATTCACTGTAAACCTGAGATATCCTAGCATAGTGCCTAAAACTTACAGACCAACAATACATAGTTGTAGAGTTGGATCGTATTGATACTTTAAAAATTCAAAATTTGGATTGTACTGATACTTCAAAAATTCAAACTTTCCTTCTCTTGATATCTATACTATATATCTATTATTTCTTTTAATTATTTTTTCCTTGTTTTATTTCTGACATCAAGAACCCTAGACTTATTTTTCTTGTTCTGCTAATTCCTCTAGTAGATTTAAAAAGAAATTGTATGTATGTATATAATATATGTATACATGTATATTTATATACCTTTTTCAAAGTAAGTCTTTTTCATTTCAAAATTTCTTCATAAAAAACCAATTTTAAATCATTGAAAATTTTAATACTTTTTAAATTTTTAATTAAAAAATAAATTTTAAAATGTGGTAGCAAATTTTGAATTCTAGTAATTCGAGGGATGTCAGGTTTTTGTTTTTATGGAAATGTCACAAAACTAAATAGTCATTGTCTTTTTCTTTATACTACATACAATTTAAATTATAGTTACTGACCTTAAAGTTTTTACTAGCCAATTACACTTTTTCAAATAGCTTAATGAAGAAATGAACATAAAGCACACTGTTTTAAGAGTAAAATAAATCCTCATCAATTTATTTGTTTTTCTAACAACTCACCTAACTTTAGAAATGTGTAAAGAGAAGTAACCTTAGTGAGGATAATATATATACATATACATGATGAATGTGGTTCCTTATTCAAATAAATGGTTTTCCCAAAATTGAATTGCTTGGATATTCATGATCAATCTTTTTTCTTCAAGCTACATCATACTTACCAGGCTTGTTAATCTAAAATACATATAAAAAATAACTAAATAATTTTAACAACTCCGAAGAAGTATGATAGAATAATTGAGTACATCCTCAAGTTTTTGCACTAGTAATCAGAACCTTCATTTCTCTGCCTTCACTGAATTTTCTTTCCATTGATTTACGTGGATTAGATCTTATTTTTTGAGAAAAAAACTCATTTTGGAAATTTGACCTTGTCTTGTATACCTGTATACATGTAAATAAGATGACTTTTCTCATACATATTGCAAGTCCTTCAGTGACTCAGATGTCTAGTGTGAATATAATAAAAAATGGTCCTGGCATCTTTACCTATAACTCAAATTGAATACTAACTTAAACTTCCATTTCCTTTAAATTTTCTGATCCATAGCGGGGAAAAGAATGTTAGCAGTAAAAACCTCAGAAATGCTTCTGACATAGAAGGGGCCATTCTTATCACAATTCACACATTTCAGCTACCTTTTATTCTATGAAGTTCCTTTGACATAAGTGAACTCTGTTTCTTTTCAGCTTTATGCAAAGCTAAAACGGGAGCCTCTATTTCTAGCCTTGACCACAAAGTCAGAAAAGAGAATGTGTACTGTATGATTCCAGCATTATTCACTATGAAAATGGTCAAGATGAAGCACATATTGCCAGGAATGAAATGACATGAAAGAAAATTAGGATTCACTCATTGGTCATATTATATCTCATAGAATACAAGTGAAGGTTATTGCCTTGAACACATCATTTTCAAGAGGCAATTATTATACTCTGGGGAGTGCTAACTACAACAATGTATTATCACTCCCACTATTTCATTCCAACTTTAGAGAAATACCTCTTCAGTAGGAACAATTTTAAAGGGTATTGTCCATTGTGTTCTCAATAAACAAAATTTATTAAATATAAGTCAGAAAGAAGGGTGTTTAGAGTGAATTATTTTCATGCAACTTATTATTTGTATATGTTGCTAAAATGAACTAATGGCTGAAATACACTTTGACAACAGGAATTTTCCTTAGGATATTTGCTCAAGATATTTAGTCTCTTTACAGAGAAAGCTGTTCTTATTTCTCTAACAAGTGTGTGTGTGTCTGTTTGTCTGTGTGTGTGTGTGTGTGCACTCACGCACACACATGTATGTATCTGCTTGCACTGTGCCAGGGCATTGGAATGTAAAAGATTAATTTTTCTTTTCATAGCCTGCACAAAAATCACTCACAACACACACGAGTACAACAACTCATGCCCATGCACCTGTGTGTACACACATTCACACAGATACAACTGTGTGATACGAAGATATAAAAACATTATAAAATAAAGTGGAACAGGACAAAGAATAGCAACCACTGACTGGCAGATGGGTAGACAGCTCATAAGAATGATATCAAATGTAAACCTTTTAAATATGAACAGGATTTAATATGCAGGGAATAAAATAGAAGGCATAAATAAACTGTGGAGTTGTGGGGATTAAATGGTAAATTAAATATGGTGTGATTATGCCATGAAGAATTGTGAATGCCCTGTTGTTAATGGTTTTAAAATAACAGTAATCTCAACATATTTGAGTTTTCCCTAGGCAAGAACCACTAAAAATGTTTGAAGAGGATAACATGATATAGAAAAAGTACTCTCATAGAGTATATAAAGGTAATTTGAAAAACAAAATGAAAATCAGAGGGAATAGGACCAGTTAGAGATTTAATATAGGAAAGCTGACAAGAGACACTGAGAGACTGCTTACAGCAGAAACAGATATGTCACCACACTTATGAGTTTGGGAGATAAATTAATAGAACCAGATCAATCACAGAAGAGGAATAAACTCATGCATTTGTTTTTCTTGAATCTATTTTGTGTATTAGATGCTTTACCATGGCTGTGTCAGGCTAAATATTAAAAGCATATTTATTAGGACTCACAGCATATGGTCACACATTTAAAAATGTCTTCTAGTTCTGCACTTTAGTTGCAGGTTGGGGGTACGAGGAAGAAACTAAGGAGTGAGAATGATGATTCTTAATTTTAGGATTGCTAACTGCAGCAAGGTAATAGTAACCTTATATTTTTATCTGGTTTTGAAATGATACCTGGTCATGAGATGGGCTTTAAATTGATTGTTGAATGTGCTCTATTAGCTGTATACTGTGGCTTCACTTAATGGCTTAAAAATTTGGAAAAGCTAAGCTACCCATGGTCTGTAACCTTTAAAATATTGTGCTAGGTATCTGATTGCATAAATACATCATTTGCTTTTGTTCTTTACCTTGCAGTCACTTTTATGGCAACTATTGTATCTTGTATTCTCTTACTGAAGAAAGTTCCTTGAAGATTAGCAGTGCAAGCTGTATTAACTATTGATATCCAGCACAGACTGAATTTAAATTTATCACAAGTATATAATTATAGAGTATTATCCATCAATTTCAACCTCTTCATGATTGAAGCATTTCAAGTGATTCTAACAATAAGTTTCACCAATTTGAGTGTCTGTCTCTCTACCCTAATACAACTTAGGGAATATCTGTTAATGGATATTTCTTTGAATGGATTTTTTTTCATTTTGTATTGTGCTCTCACTTTTTAATATAATATCATTAATGAAATTAAGGTCCAGAAAATGTATACAATGCATTTTTATAATTTAAAATACATTGAAAAATCAACCAACCAATATGTAATATTTCTATTACTTAATATGGCTCATTTTTGCCTAATTATCTTACATAATATTTTTTAAAACTTAATTTATTGTCTTTCTGCTTCATTTTGTTAAGATCATGTCTTCATGTTAAGGGCATATTTAGTGAGCAAAATGATGATTTTTTTACTTATGAAGAAAACTTAGTAAATAAGCATGATATATAATTTTTCCCCTTTGCAAAATTCCAGTAAAACAGTTCAGTGAGTTTGGAAAATATCTGCCTGTTTAGTTTAGCTCTCTCTTGTGCTTCATGAGTGCAGTGATAATGGTATTAATAATATCACAGTCCTGTGCTCAAAAACGTGGATTAAAATAAACATTGAACTGAGTGCTAATATGTGTCAGTCACTGAACTATAAGGGAAAAAAATCTATATTTTCAAGGAGTAAACCATCTGAATAGATAAGAAGGGTTTTTATTAAAAAAAAAAAGAAGGGTTTTTATAAAATGCAGTAGAAACAAATTGGCGATGTTGGTATTTGTTTTACATAATTATGTTATGTAAACAGTAGAAGGAAAGATTAGATAGTTCAAAAGATAAAGGCTAGTTAGTGACACCTGAGTTTTTGCCCTCACAGTCTCGCTGATGGAATGAGTGGAGGTGTTCAAAATTGCCCTGGAAAGAAGGGTCACTAATCACTGATCTCACAAGGCATTTGAGATGCTGCGACTGGAAGAGCACAAGTATAACCCTAAAACAGACTTGCTGGTCCATACAGGAAATGAATAGAAAATGTTTACAAATGGCCACCATAGATTTTCATTTGAAGATGAGTTTTTTGCCTAGAAAGGAAAGAGTGAACATGTTTCTTAAGAAGCTAGAAAATCTCAAAATATCAATGACTTATCCTTTAGAGTGGCATTAACACTATCACCTATGATAAAAAAAAAACACTCTGAAAGTTCTACCTAATATAATAAAACAAGAAACAGAAATAATAGGTATATCTTGGAGCATCTGAGTGGCTCACTTGGTCAAGCATCTGCCTTCGGCTTGGGTCATGATCTCGGGGGTCCTGGGATCAAGCCCTGCATCTGGCTCCCTGCTCAGTGGGGAGTCTGCTTGTCCCTCTCCCTACCCCTGCTGGTGCTCACTCTCACTCTCTCTAACTCTTTCTCTTGCACTCTCTCTCTCAAATAAATAAATAATAGTAAAAGAAATAATAGGTATATCTTATTTTGAATAGGCACATTGGAAAAATACTTAAATCTTACAATATTTTAAGCCTTAGTGGTGCATGAGCCCTGCATTCACATTATGAAGTGTTTCTTGAAAGCAATCTTGGTATTTAGCTGCATTGGACAAATACACCCACTGGGAATAATTGTGAAAACATGATCAAAAACAGATATGCAGACAGACAGACAGACAAAACTGATGACCAATCAAAAGAGGGAGTATTGCAAAGGATATGACCTTGAATTATGCTTTTTGTAGCCTATTCCATTACCGGACTCTTCCCCAAAGGGTACTCTCCAGTTACGGAGTTAGTGATGATACGGGGTTAGAGCCTAGGCAGAGAGAAGTGGCATTATTTGGCTGAGAAGACAGTGGTCAGAATTTGGGTTTGTCAGGGGGCTAGAAATTGGAGAGCACAATCTTAGGGAGGAGTCACAGGGAATGGAGCCCCCACTTCTCTGCTGACATCTCCAAGTTGATGTCTGAACTTCATATGCTCAATATCCAACTCCAAAATACTTCCTAGAAAATGTCAGCAAGAAGGCTAAGAAACTGAACAGATTCCATCAGTAGGAAACAGAAATTAGATTTCAGTTATTGCCAACTTTGTATACGTTTGCAAATACTTCAGACCTCCTGGAGAGCTCAAGAAGGGAAACGTCCTTGAAGTAAAGACAGCATTGAAATAGTTCTGCCATAATATGAAATCCGTAAGAGCAGAAAGAGTGACAAAACAAATTAGCAATATCGATAATTGCTAAATCCTGCTGAACGGGGTATGGAAGTTCTTTGAACAATTTGAGTGACCCTCTGGAAGTTTAAAATTATTTCAAAATAGACTTAAAAGAAATACACAGGGATATTGATTGGGATGGCATTTAATCTTCAGACAAATTTTTAGTCTTCTAACATCAAGGCATATTGTATTTTTCCAGATAAGTCTCCTTCAATGTTTCTAGCATTTGTAGTTCATTCTGAATCTGTGAGAGTTCCAGTTTGTTCGTGTGATCACTTCCCCTTGGGATTTATTTATTTTTTTACTCCTAGTCATTCTGGTGTTTGAGTGGTTTAAATCCTCATTCCCTAATGAGTTGAGCACCTTATTATATATATATATGCTAATTGGCCACTTTGGTATCATCTTTTGTGAAATAACTGTTCAGTCATTTTGCTCATTTTTATGTTTGCCTGTTCTTCTTTTCCTATTGATTTATATACTTCTGTAGGTATATGGTATTTGTCATACCTATTATGGCATGTAGTACACGTATTAAAATTGCCTTTATCAATTGGTAGACTTTTTATCAACTTATACCTCCAAGTAAATATTTCAGCATCCATAACCTAAAAACAAGAAAATCGTCTAATATAATCATGGTATAATTATAAAGTTAAAGAAACAATAATATAATAAAACAATTTAAATTTAACATTAAAATAAACAGTCCCTCTTCAAATATGCCAGTTGTTCTAATAGTGAATTTATGATAATATGCTACCAAAATTTAGTATTCAATCCAAGGTCACACATTTCCTAAAACAGGTATGTTGTTTTAGCCTCTTAAATCTGAAACTGTTCCTGAGACTAGTGGAAACTGACAAGCTAATTATAAAAGTTTATGAAAATGCAGAAACCACAGTGATCTTGAAGAAGAGGAACATGGTTGAGGGACTTTAATGACAAGATTAAAAAATAAAACAATAATGCTTTGACAATTAACACAACCTGGTATTACCATAAGAATAAACGAAAAGATCAACAAACGCATGCACACATAAACAGCCACATGAATTACACAAATGTGACCATTAGAATTAGATACAGAAATGGTCTTTAAAAAAACAATGCTGGAGCAAATCTAGGTCTGTATCCGCTCTTTGATCTCTACTGTACATCTAGTCCATAAATGAATTTAAATTGGCTTATAACCTAAAAATGGTGGATAAAACAATGAAGTTTCCAGAAAAAAGCAAAAGATACTGTCTTAATGATAGGCAAATGTCTCTTCAGTAGGGCACCAAAATTAATAAACTCAAAGGAAGAGATTGATAAATAGAAGCAAATTAAAAGCAAGAGACTTTCTTCATTAAAAGACGCTATGATGGTAGTGAAGAAGTAAGCTCAAATTAGGAGAAAATAATTTCAGTATCTCTCAAAAAAATGACTTGTGTATATAAAAACCTTTATAAAGTGTCAAGGCAAAGTTAGCAATAAAAGTATTAATAAGTAAATGGAACACTCACAAATTCCTGGAGGAAGTGTAAGTTGGTACAATCTCTTTGAAAACACTTTTTGAGCATCTCCTAAAGATAAATCTATGCCCATTCTGTGATTCAGCAATCCCGCTTTTAAAATATACCCAAAGGAAATGAATCCACATGTGACAATAAAAATGTGCATGAATCTTTATCACAATTTTTATATATAATCACGTCCAGTTAGAAGCATATCAATCATTTATCAATAGAATAAATAAATTGATTATGGCATATTTAAACAATGGAGTACTGTACAATCATCAGCAAAGTGGTAACCTCTGGGAGGGCATTGATTAGAAAGGGCTAAATGAGAGGGTGTCTTCTTAGATGCCAAACATTGTTTATATTGTGATCTTGGTCATATTAACATAAGTAAGTAGAAATGGCAAATAGGTAAATAAATTTCTCATTGAGCTGTACAATTAAGATGTGCATACGTTAGTTTGTACATGTACATCTTAAACCAACCAAGTTGGCAACACAGACCCATACAAACACACATGCATTCATTAAAATCCTTATCTGTTGTTCCAGAATTATTTATTACAGTCATTATTTTATTATTTGTATTGGGGTCCTTCATAATGTTATTTCCTGTTTGACACAATGTCACATAGCAACTAAAAACTATTTCTAGAAAATCATTTAGGACATCAAAATATGCTCACACTTTAATCTTAGGTACACAGGTAGAACACAATTTGTGCTTTGCAGATATCTACTACATACAAATTTCATGATAAAAAATATTACCAGAGGAATTTATCTCATCATAACCACAGTTATCAGTGAATTTGGGGGTTACATTTTCTTCTTTACTTTTTTCCATCATTTATAAATTCCCCACTATCAGCGTACATTTATCCCCTCCTTCACACTTTGAGAGAAGGAGTGTTATTACTTTAGAAAGGAGACTGTTTTATTATTGGTCAACTCTAATTATTCACAATTTTCTAGCTGAACTTTTTGCACTCTCATTCCAAATCTTAGCATTTGGTGTTACTGCCTTTGACTTAGAACTTAAAGAGAATACCAAAGGACACAGTGATAATGGCTGAATGATCCAAGGCAAAGAGAATAAAATTAGCAGGCAAAATTTGGAGAACAAATATGGAACACCAATTTCCTGGCATCTCTAAGAGTTATTTTTAACTGTGCGTTTATGCCTCACCAACTTTCTTTCAATTTCTCTAAAGCTTCTAATAAATGGTCAAAAAATAATCTTCATGAAATTAATTCTAAATGTTATTAGTTCTCATAATCAACCACTCTAGCACTGTTGTCCTGAACTTAATGGCACTCTGAATGTCACACAGTTTCAGTAAATTAAATATGTTATTGAAGTATAGTTAACATACAATATCACATTAGTTTTAGGTATACAACATGGTAATTTCACAATTCTGTACATTACTCAATACTCACCGTGATAAGTGTTGTCACCATCTGTCACTATACAGCGTTATTATGTTATTGATTCTGTTCCCTATGATGTACTTTTTATCTCCATGACTTATTTATTTTATAACTGGAAAACTGTACCTCTTAATCTTCTTCAACCATTTTGCCCATTCCCTCCTACTTCCCCTCTGTATTTGAGGGCCTATTGTTTGTTTTGTTGTTTAGTTTTCACATGTAAGTGAAGTTATATGGTATTTGCTTTTCTGTGCCTATTTCACTTAGCATATCATCCAGGTCTATCCATGTTATTGCAAATGGCAAGATTTCATTCTTTTTACGGCTGAATAATATTCCATTGTATATATGGACCTCATCTTCTTTATCCATTCATCCATCAGTGGATACTTTTAGAACTAATAAATGAATTCAGTACAATTCCAGGATATGAAGTTATTATACAGAAATCTGTTGCATTGCTATACACTAATAACAAAGTAGCAGAGAGAGAAATTAAGAAAATGATCTCATTTACAATTGCACTAAAAAGAATAAAATATCTAAGAATAAGTTTAGCCAAGGAGGTGAAAAACCTATACTCTGAAAACTAAGACACTGATGAAAGAAATTGAAGATGACACAACTAAATGAGAAGATACATGATGTTCATGGATTGGAAGAACTAATATCAATAAAATGTCCATACTGCCCAAAGCAATCTACAGATTCAATGCAGTCCCTATCAAAATACCAATAGAATTTTTCACAGAACTAGCATAAATAATCCTGAAATTAATATGGAACCACCAAAGACTTTAAGTAGCCAAAGCAATCTTGAGAAAGAAGGACAAAGCTGGAGGTATGACAATCCCGGATTTCAAGATATGCTAAAAAGCTATAGTAATCAGAACAGTATGGTACTGGTACAAAAACACACACACAGATCAACAGAAAAGGATAGAGAGCCCAGAAATAAACCCATGCTTAACTGGTCAATTATTCTATAGCAAAGGAGGCAAGAATATACAATGGGAAAAAGACAGTCCTTTCAATAAATAGTGTTGGTAAACTGGGCAGCTACATGGAAGAGAATGAAACTGGGCCATTTTCTTATACCGTACACAAAAATAAACTTGAAATGGATTAAAGACCTACATGTGGGCCCTGAAAACATAAGTCTCCTAATACAAAAGCAGGCAGTAATCACTTAACCATCAGCCTTAGCAACATATTTATAGATATTTTTCTTCAGGCAAGGGAAATAAAAGCAAAAATTAACTATTGGGACTATATCAAACAAAACAGAACAAACTTTTTTGACTCAAGCATTTTTTGTGTGTTCTTCCCATAAACACTGACCAGACAAGGTACTTTGTGGAGATAAAGGCCAGGCAGTGCCTAAGACTATATGTACCTTTCTCATCTCTGACCCTGTCTTTCTTCTCTGGGCTGGGGATGGTCAAAGATTTTAACTTTCAGTTTGATCTTCCAATTTATCACCAGCAACACAAGTTGTTCATTGCTAATATCAGACTAACAAGAGTAGGAAGAAAAAAACAATGAAAATTTTCCAGTACCTTCAGTCCATGTAATTTGAAGACAGATACTGAAGTTTCCTCACTTACTTCAGAGCTGCCATTATAATGAATTTATGGGAAATATTGACATAACTTTGTATTTGTGACCTTTCATTATATTCCTTTTAATGATTTCCCTAATACCCGTTTTATAATAAAATTTCACCATTCCTTTTTTTACATTAATTTTGAAGTAAAACATGTATATTCATTTGTGTGGAAATCATATTTAGCTCCTTGTAAATTAGAATTTAAAATTTATTTTAAAAATGAATATATTTCATGACAAATTTTGGGACAAATGGAGTATAGTCTATCTTATTTTGTTGTATATTAGATAACTGGTTTCATAATACATGTAAACAAATACCTTTTTGTCTGTGATTTGACCAAGACACTTTTATTTTTTCATGTACACATAAAAAAATGACTTCACTTACTTGAAGTGAAGACTTTCTTTAAGACAGTTTAAGACATGCTTTATTGGGATAAGCATAGAAAAGTCAATAATAAAGCTTTTTTTTTTTCCCAGAAATTTGTGAAAATGCTTATCACAATAAGTAAGCAAGTATTTGGGGGCTTTAAAGATATTTAATATTGCATTTTTATTGTTATTAATATGAAATGTACTACAGTGACTACAAAGAGTGATTTTGTAAGCAAGAAAGAACTTAAAAAATGTGTTTTCACAACATAAATCAACATAATTACTGGAAAATAGTTATTGATTGAAATAGAGTTGCTTGTGACATTTTTTCCCCTAAAAGTTTACTATCCTTTAACTTATTAAGTATACTGGCTGAATTTCAACAGTGGTTGACCAATGAAGAAACAACAAACCCAGGAAAAGTGGTGAATATAAAGAAGGGTTATATTCAAATACATACTTCTGCCTAGTCACTGCCATTATTCCCATATAGGGTTGGGAATACTATATGCTAATGACTTAATATTCTCCTCAAGCAATTTGCTTCCTTCAGCCATCTTTCTTATGACAATACTATTTCAATTAAAAATCTGAAAAAAGTCATTTAAAATAGGAACTTAAAACTTATGTGGTATTCTTAGGGCACTTTACAAGAATGCCCAGGTCCTTTTCCAGTTCCTCCTATGCTGTGGAAAAGAAAAATTACTCAAGAAATGAAAATGGAATGAAATAATTTTTAACCTATAGGCTTTAAACCACATTTGCATTGCTGAATCTATCTTACAGGACTTCATTTTATACATACATTCAATCATAAGACATGTATTTACAGGAAACACAAGTTTTAATAAGGAAAAAATATGTAGGAGTTCTGATTCCAGTCATGGACCATAACTTGTGTGTGAACAATACTCTTACTGTTGAAATAATTAAGTCTTTAGAAAATAGTTTTTTTAAAAAAAGACTTTAAAGTCAGTAGATAAAAACCAGGTACAGAAACTGGGAGGATTTCTAGCAAATAGGGGATAAAGTGATTTCTATATTAACCCTCTTTCCTTGCAAGTATATCTCATTTCATGTGTCATTCAGAAGGCAGAGAAAGTTCAAGCAGAAAGCGGCACTCTTTATAAATTGAGAAATCAGAGGTCAAGATTCATGGATGCCATAATGACTAAAAATTGAGAAGAATTCTGGAAATAGAGGAAGCCACAGAGGAGAGAGATCTGAACCTTGAATGCATGGTACATGTAACATGTAGCTGACTTCTAAACTGGCCATGTATAGACTAAGACTCCAAGGAATACAGAGAAGAGGAACAGTCTGAAAATTAAAAATTAAGCAGAGATTTTAGCCATTTCAGAGACTAGGAATGAAGACTTAAGATTAATGCTCCTTGTAGGTAAATGTGTTTGGTAAACACTTTGCGATATCCAATAAAACAGCAGAAAAGTGATAACTTAGGAGCTAAGACGATGTACTAGGATTTAGGGTTACACCACAGGACTAGAGAATAAACAAAACAAAAGAGTCTGCCATGAATTATAAAAGCCTACATAGAATCTAAGTAAAATCCCACAATTTCACTTCCTGCTAGGACAAAACTCAACAGTCTTCAGAGGAAGAAAACAAAATCCAGAATCTCCACAGTATGTTACTCATAATACCCAGTATGTAATCTAAATTTTGAAGCTATTTAAAAAGAAGAAAAATATAGCAAGAGAATAATCAATAGAAATAGATAAAAATAGCTCAGATGTTAAATTTAACAGGCAAAGACTTTAAAAAGAACTGTCATAAGTATATTAAAGAATTTATAGGGCATACTAAAATAATGGGTGAGTGTATAAGGGATTTCATAAATTATATGAAAAACCAGACAGAAAAGGAAACCTAGAACTGGAAAATGTAGCTTCTGTAATAAAAACGTGTAACAGTAGACTGGACACAGAAACAAAAGAAACAAGTTTGATGACATTATATATAAATTAACCAAATTAAAGCACAGATATAAAAATATATTGAAAAAATATGTAGTCTGGTCTCAGTGATGTATGAGAAAATGTGGAATGCCCTAATATACTTGTCTTTGGAGTTCTCCCCTCCTCCGCCAAAAATAGAGCAGACCATAAAAATAAAAATTGCATACAATTTAAGAATTTGATGAAAAAAGACCCACTGATCTAAAAAGGCCAGTGAATCCCAAGCAGGTTAAACAAAAAGCATCTAGGGGTATCTGGGTGGCTCAATTCGTTAAGCATCTGATTCTCGGTTTCAGCTCAGGTTATAATCTCAGGGTTGTGAGATGAAGTGCCCCATCTGGCTTGCGCTCAGCATGGAGTCTGCTTAAGATTCTTTCCCTCGCTCTCCCTCTGTCCGTCCCCCCACTTGCTCTCTCTAAATAAATGAGTAGATAAAATCTTTATAAAACAAAACTAGCACAGACCCAGGTATCAAAGTACAACCCCAATTGAAATAGAGCATCAGAGAGCAAAAGACTCAGAACCTTAAGAGCAACCAGAGACAAATACACATGACATATAAGGCAACAATGATAAAGAATAATGACTGACTTCCTACTACAAATACTAAAATCCACAATGCAATGCAGCAAAAATTTTAAGTGCTAATAGATAAAACAAACAAAAATTATCAGATCAATCTATATTCCTGTAGCCAGTTAAAATATTTTTCAAAAATAAAAGTGAAATAATGATATTTTCTGATTTACAAAAAAAGCTGAGAAAATTTGTTTCCATCAGATCCAAACTACAAGTTATGCTAAAGGAAGTTCAGATTAAAAGAAAATGACAGCACACAGAAATTCAGATCAATATGAAAGACTAAAAGCACTGGCTAGAAATGTAATTACATAAGCAAATATAACATAACATAATACAAAATTATATTTTTAAGTCTTTAATAAATAATGAAATGCTTAAATAATAAAATATTAGCAAAATATGGTACAGTTTACAATATATACAGACAAATATATATGACAAATATAGAATAAAGGCTGACAGAGGAAATAAAATCATATTCTTATAAGATTATTGCATTGCGTGCTAAAATATATCGTATTCATTTGATTTATATCATAATCGGTTAAAGATGAATTATACAAATTCAAATATTAAAAAAACACCCAATTGACCGAAAACATCGTAGGAAAGCAAAAACCAATAAACCACCTTTTATTTATATATTTATCAGAGTACAAGTAGGGGGAGCGGCAAGCAGGGAAGGCAGAGGGAGAAGCAGGCTCCCTGCTGAGCAAGGAACCGATGCCGGACTCGATTCCAGGACCCCGGGATCATGACCTGAGCCGAAGGCAGCCACTTAACTGACTGAGACACCCATGCATCCCACAAGAGCTGTGTTTTAAATAAAATTGCACAAAAAGGCTGAAAGTAAAAGGATGTAAATTATAAACTGTACAAACATAACCACGAATGAATTGGTGTGGTTAAGTTTGTATCAGGCAAAGTAAACTTCAAGCAATTAGTATAATCAAAGATAAAAGGTGATATTTCATAACAACAGAGCATCAGTTACTAAAAAAGATAATTGACCATGCATTTAATAATTGCATAAAAATAAAGAAAACTTGGCAGAGGTAAAGAGAGGAATTAAAAATGGAACTTTTTAATATTCTTCTCACAGTAAGAATTGGAATAAGGAGACACAAAACTTGTATTTGTAGAGTATCTTGTATTTATGGAGTAAGATCAATAGAACATAAACCGTGGGAGAATCTTTTAATTTTTCAAGAAAAGCTTTTGTTATAGAAACCATCGAAGAAGCTAAAACTTCCACACAAAATTGCCACCTACAAATATCTCCCTTCCCATTTTAGGAAAAAAAAAAGCCCTCTTTCCCCTTAGATTTGCCAAATCATTTATTCATTGATCTGAAATCATTTTTGTGCATCCTTTATTGTATAGTTCTGAGTATGATGATTTATTATAATCACATCCCTAAAAAATTATGGCTATGAAATAGGATATTTACTGAGGGAATTCCACTGAGTGTATATTCAATGGCATATCTAGAATGACCTCAATTACAGTATGAAATCAAATAATAAATATAAATGTATATTTATACATTATATATTATATATTTAAATAATATTTATTTATATATAGTATAATATATAAATAAATAAAAATAATCAAAAACTATATATATGATACCACGTGGCTAATACTGAAATACTATATTTTGAATGGTTTAACAGTTGCTATATTCCAGAAAAAAGAAGTTTACTTAAATTTTAAATGTAAATTTTTCTAGAAGTAGTTACAGTTCCTTAATCAAAGTCAGAATTTATTTAATCTTATCTCTTAATTTTTAATACCTGTTTCAAATTATCTGTATTAAGGACATAGAGATTATTTTGGAGTGAAAGTGATTCTAAAGTATGTGCTGTTTGAAGGCATAGAGCAAAATGGGAGGATCCTGGGTTGCAATTATGGGCCTCAAGTATAATGGAAATATAGGAAAGGAATTGACTTTGGTGCAACATGTATCAGGAAAAGGGGAATTTAACTTTCTCTGCTCTTTTAGTGTTTCATAGTGTCAATATCTCAGCACCCAGAGTAATAAATGCTCAACAGAGATCTATTGGGATAGCAATTGAATATTAATTTTGAGTAAATAAATACATATGTCAAACATTTCGTGGAAGAAAAAATTAAATAAAATACAAATTCAGATTCCAAAGGTCACAGATTCTAGATGGTAAAACATTAGACCAGAGTAATTAAAATTATGCCTTGAATAAGTTGATAGCTGGTATAATTTGACAGGAAATTCTAGCTGGAGAGAGTGACAGTGGGCGTTTTGTAGGTGGATGCACGTGAGATAGGAATGAAAGCAAGGAGAAGAGATGAAGTTATGACAAGGGGGTGAGATACTCCCTGAAAAAGGCCTTTGACCCTGATAAAATAGAAGTCAAGCATACGGAAGAGAAAAAATTTCCCTTTACCCAGAGCTAAAGCTGCATAGTTGTGGGGACATTGAGCGTAGGCTGGATATCGAATACTTGGGGTTCTACTTAAGTGAATCTGGGTTATTTTTCTATAGATACGTTGTCCTGGAGATTGGTGTCATGCAAGAAACAGTGTATCATATGCTTTTAAGAATTGCAAAAATAATGAAGTCAAGTAAAAAGTCTACTTAGTGAGCTAATGCAGTGGCGCAGTGGAGTGGTGATGGAGTGCCGGCAACGAGGGAATTGGCAGTCGGAATTAAATGATAGCACTCTATTGCAAAAGCAGAGTTTTAGAGAGCTCAGTGTGAAATAAGCCTTTGTCGACGTTCCAGAGAACCTAGCCTTAATGCTTAATATTTTTCTCATGTGTTTTTAGCTTTAACAGCTAACCTATAAAGAGAATTTTGGGATACAATGTGCCCGTAAATCTGAGACGGCTCCCACATGAACTGCAGCCCAAGTAAAGCTTTATAAAGATAATTTATTTAGATTCTGAAAAACACTATAATATACTATAAAAATTTATCAAACATCTTTCAGGAACTTTGAGACTTTATTTCTGTTTCTGTACACACCAACCTGCCATTTTCTGAAAGCCTAAGAGAACATTGCCTATCCAAGTACATTATTTTATGTATGCTTTGGGGAAATATCAATATTTAGTGCATATGTCAATAACCGTAGGTACAAAAGAGAGTCATCCCACAGTTTCATCACTCAGTCTGATAGAAACCAGACTCCTATCCGTTTTCCTGTGGGTACCTGTATTTGCCTTTGTTTTAGTTAACACCTCAATCAGTTGTACCCAGTTGTAAACAAGAGCTTGATAAATGCTAAAAATCCTCTTCCATTCTGGAATTCTTTAATTATACTCATGATGATTTAAGCTATGGAATAGTAAAAGTTTTTGAAAAAAACTATAAAAAATTTAGAGCTAACTCTATAAAAAATATATTGTATTTAAACGGTGCTTAGTTACAGGCAGTTGCATGGCACGATGTTGTTCACTCTGAGCAAAGCAAATGCTTTGAATTAAAATGTAATAATCGATTAAGCTGATATTTCAAATTATTTTATGAATACTAATGTTTTCCTTCAGAAGAAATAAACACTATACCTGTAAATTTGGTATCACTCTGTGTAATAATTGTGTCTTAATAACTAGATATCAAACATCAGTTCTGCATAATAGGCATATGATCAGTTAATTATTAATCCACAACAACTCGGGATTGTCCTGAGGACAGTTCGTCAAGATCTAGATCTAATGTGTAAGAAATCGAATGCATATGAAGTTTCTCTAACAGAATAGCAGGAGCCTCTGCTATACTTCTTGTTAAATTTATTTAAATTCTTCTCTTGAGCAGTATTACTCTTTTGCCTAAGTAATTCAGCCACATGTCTCTATTCAGACTACAGGGAAACTACATGGCAATTGTCATAACTTTGTAATCCTCTTAAGAAAGAACCAAAGAATTCCCTCATTACAGAAAACGGAATTAATAAATCTCTGATAGCTTCCACCAAAAACGAGCAGCCAAACTCCAGACTGCATGATTGTGGAAAACAAAAATTACTCATAATTTAATGTTTTAATTTTTTAATTTTAAATCCAGTATCGTTAAAATACAAAAGTTACTCTTAATTTCAGCATTCTTCACTTTTCTGTCCTGTATTACAAAAGTCTGAAATGACATACAGAAATATACTCCGGTTTTTCTTATAAAAATATCATCATAATTCATTTTGTTCCTCCTGCAGTCCATCTTGACAATGAAAGCAAAGTGAGCATCCCACACTTGTGATCCATCGATAATGAATTAGTACAAAAGCTTTCAACAGGACTCATTTTCCATACTGTATGTAAAAACAACTCAGCAGGGAATTCTGGGCCTTTTACAGTAGTGTTCTAACTTCATCTTATTAAGCTAGTCTCGTGTGTGTGTGTGTGTGTGTGTGTGTGTGTGTGTATGTGTTTGCATGCTTGTTTCATATGCCATATGCAATCCCACTTCCTTAGATTTATCCACATGCAAATTTCATTAAATTTTTACTAGCTCTTCTTGCCCTCAAATGCAGTTGCATCCACAATCCTAGAATACATCAGAATTTTGCAGTTAAAGAAATCTTAGTGACAATTTAACCTAAAAAGAATTTGCAATTTGGAAAGTTTAATTAACTTGTAAGTTCTGCACCATTACTGAATGGCACAATCAGAACTGACCCTTGTAAGTTTCATGTTTAAGTGCATGCACAAGTATATTTTATTAAATTTTGCTGCTACTACTTTATTATTTGTTTGAAACTTTTTCCTTTAAATTCAGAATCAAACCCTGAATTTTACATGCAAGGCTTACATATCCTTCCAACTTTATACAATTTTATATCACCTATAAATTAAAAGAGGTCTTAACATTGTCTGCAATACCAACCTTCTGTAGAACTAAGAAAAAATATGAAAATCTCTTTACATTAGAAGCTACCTATTCTCTTTGAATCATGGTGCATGGTAAATATGGTAGGTCTTCACATCACATGAAGTTCGCCAATGCAGTGGATCCTAGAAGACTAGGCAAACAGAACAGTGTGGCCAAAAAGAAAACAATCTGGCATTCAAAAAGTTAAGTCCTCACGAAAACTCATGTTTGACCAAGTCGAGGTGTGAAGGCCTAGTTAGTCTCTGCATATGCAAGTGTTTAATGAGTTCAATAGCTAGAACAGGTTAGGAGAATTCATAGACCCTTAAGAACTTAATGAATACTAAGAAGTAGTTGGAAGCCCACTTTATTTTTTTTTTTAAGATTTTATTTATTTATTTGACAGAGATAGAGACAGCCAGCGAGAGAGGGGACACAAGCAGGGGGAATGAGAGAGGAAGAAGCAGGCTCGTAGCAGAAGAGCCTGATGTGGGGCTCGATCCCATAACGCCGGGATCACGCCCTGAGCCAAAGGCAAACGCTTAACCACTGTGCCACCCAGGCGCCCCTGGAAGCCCACTTTAAGAGTGAACTAAATATATGGTACATGGCACATCTAAGACAAGGCCCTATCACAAAACAGAGAAATCTTTTTTTTCCCCAAGAAAGTAATACGTGTGTTTTATTTTGTTGAAATTTCTCTTTCACATACATGTTGCTTTCCAAGTACAATATGAAAATAGTTGACACAGTTTTGGTTTGATTATCTTTCTGATTATTATAATGGGTTTGCACTTTTGGTTCATAATCTGGTTGTCAAGGATAAATAGGTACAAAAATCGAACACTTTAACTTGTCCATGGGTTAAAAAAAAGGTTATTTTCCAAAGACAAGTGATAAGATATTTTATGAAGACTAATTAAATAAAACTATGCACACATTTAGTAACTATTTTTGAGATTATTGAACTAATTAAAAGTAAGCAGGATGGTACAGAAAGATCTGAAGCTTAGTGTATATTTTTTAAATGTCAGCCTAATAATGGTCTGTTAATCAGTGCACACTCAATTTTTAGAAGGAAGCATTTTTGTTTACAGCTTAAAATAAATGCTTGTAGTAGAGACTTGATCGCCTTGCGATTGAGTATCTCTCTTTATCTGTGGCTATTCTTCTGCACCTGTGAATCTCCAAGGACGAAACCTTCTATGTGAGACCTCCTGAACTGGATGTGCCCTTTATACACTGCCTTAGAAAAAGAATCATAAGGCAATTTCAAGTCCTTAGACACAAACACTTGTCAGTTGAACTTGAAATATCCCGATGTTAGTTATTAACTGTAGTGTGGAAAGTGATGTTAAATGAGGGATGCAGGGGGATGCCCTATGACTAACCTGAGGAGAAATAAGAGGGAAAAAGGAATCAGCAAGTGAACTATATGGGGCAAAATGAGTATGACCTATGGAACCAGGGGAGAGAGATATCTAAAGAAGAGGAAATAATAGGCTTCCAATAAAAGAAGCTACATTTGAAAAAATACACTGTCACACACACAAAATGAAAAATTAGATCAAGATTTTGGCAGTTTCACAGAATAAATGTATTTCTGGTTTAAAAGCAAGAGGCATGACTTTTGTGATATCAGGTACTTTTTCTATTTTTATTTTTGGCCTATTTTATCCTATCTGCCTTGTGTTTCAAGTAAGTCAAAAAATACTCAGACCATCACAGTCACTTCTAGTATCATGTGCAAAGAATCAAGAAAACAGTATATATGATTTATGGGCAGTGTTAGTATTCATCATTGTTTATTTAGTTTTATTCATAGAATTTGAAAATATCTCAGCATTAGGCACGTATCTGGGACAATGCAGTGAACAAAGAAATTGTCCTGTACATAGAATGGTATGAATGAGATTGGTATGGGGAAGATAGATAATAGAAAATTCTGGACATTGGAAAGATGGTGTCATCTATTTTGAGACAGAGAAGAAACTGGAAGACAAAGGTTATGAATCTAGAATGGAGAGTTACATATTCTCTGTTGCCGTTTGTTCCAGACTGCTAATGAGCACCTGTTGCTGCTGCTGCTAGGATGGCTTTAACCATCCTAAAGGTACTGCCTTCGTTCTACTTCTGTGTTCTTTCTCCTTCTCCTAGAATTGTTTGGTCTGGCTTACAGGCAGGAAGTAATTCAGTTTGACTGATATTAAGAAACAGACCATCTAGACAGAAATATTTGTACTTATTCTCATGCACAGCATACTATTCAAATTATGATAAATTGTTTATTAGTAGAGACCAATATAATTTTTGATACATTACTGTACTTTTTTACCTCACATAGCACACTAAGTTATTATTTATACATGATGTTAAATTTCGAAGTAAGTTTTTAAAATCTTCTAGATGCACGCAGATAAAATTAAGTCATATGTAGTTGATTGATAATGAATCAAGTCCACAGATGACATTTTATTTTGAGGCTTGCTATGGATACTGACCTGCATTTAGCTACATGAATAAATCACATTCCCCATTCTACCCTACTGCAGACATTTGCAATATTATGCCTTCTGCACATCATAATTAGTCAAATATTTTTAAATACTCATTATTTTAAACAATTGGCACAGGAAGTTGCTATGAAAATAACTGACTTGCTATCACTTTCAGTTTCTAAATTTATCGTATAAAAATTCTTACCTTGCCAACATATTGTGTATCTGTACCTGTGTACTCTTCCAGCAAGAAGAACTGATTCCACATCCAGCCACGCTTGGTGCGATGTAACAATTTACCATCATCTTTTGTCGGATCCACTACCCTTTTGCTTGGTAAATCACTATTAGCTTTTTCTTGTAGTGGGATAGCATCAACTGTATGAAACATATAGGTCCAGATGAATAGTGATAGGCAGTGGTAAGTCCTCATTATAAGCAGCTTCAGCAGGATATCAAATTCAATATACTGTCTGATGCCCCTGAGGAGCAGAGGGAGAAAAATGGTTTATTAGGTTGTGTTTCATTTTCACATAACCTGTAAACTATAAAACATTTATAAATGTTGTCAAAATTTATAAATAATATATTATATATACATTATTTTTCCATGTTACATCAGTGAACTATCATTAAAACCTCACATATCACATGGCTAAGTTAGGAGACATGTAGCACAAATAAACAGGAAATTAAAGGCTGACTTTAATATCACTGTATTGCAGCATATGAATAAGAACACATTTGTAATTTAAAATGCTAAGTATTTGAAAAAAATTAAGCCCTACAATATACCAAAGATTATATCGAGTGTTCCTAAAGTCTTTAAGACCAATAAAACTAGTGTATTTATTAATATATATGAGCTTATATATTTTAAATAACACTTTTCTGTGCACAATATATCAACTTTTACAATCTGTTTCTTCTCCCCCTCTTCCTCTTCTTGCTCTTCCTTGTTCTTCTGTAGCATGATAAGATGTTCCCTCAAGGCAAATTAAATTATACCAAATGTACTTTGGATTGTGTCTTGCAATACCTAGCATCATACTATGTTGATCCTTTATAAAATGATATAATTACAATATAATATAATTATAATATAACTATAACTGTATTTTTTCTAACAAGCAGTTGAATTAATTGCTCAAATTTATTACAGCCTGAAGAGAGCANCAGCCTGAAGAAAGCATGCTCTAAATAGAAACATATTACCTGATAATTAAAAATAACAACACATATTTATTTCCTAAAATAATAGGAAAAACTAGCACACAAAATTGGTATGGTAAAATTAGATATGGGGTCTCAGCTATGGGGTAATTTGATCTGGAATTCTGCAACAATGTCTCTCGGTCGAGAGAGTAAGTTGATTCTTCTTGAAGTGAAAAAAATGATAGTGTGTTTGGTATTTCAGAATTAGTTTTATTTATTAGCAAATTGGTTTTATTTGTGACACATTTCATTCAGAAGACGTGAAATTATAATAATGATGCTGCTGGTAGTGATTTGGGTAAGCAGTTGAGACCCATCAAACTAGTATAGGCAAAAGAATAATTCATTGGATTATCAAATCAAATTATGTGTGGAAAGAAAGGAATGAAAGGAGCAAAGAAGCAACTGGGCCTTTTCTGCTCATGAAAACAAGAATTAGGGGCTTGGGTACTTAGTACTGTTCTCTCTCGCTCACTCCTCTCTCCTCTCTTGCTTTCAACTAAGCCTCCTCAACCTGATGGGATAGAGGAATATATAAAGTTCAGATTTAACATCTTCCAATCCAGAAAACAACTGATAGTATTTTCTAATTTGAGTCTGAAAAATTCTGGGAATGGACTCTAATTTACCTGTCTTAGTCCAGATGCTTAACACTAGACCATACATCTTTGGAGTCAGTTGTTGTTATCAAGGCATGCAAATCAAACACATGCCTCTAGCTTGGCCTTATCCCTTATTATCTGTGAGCTCTGGAGATGTTTACTCGGTCTCAACTACTTATGAAAGGAGGATAATTAGTATCTGACTCACAAGGTATTGTTACTTATTTTATTTTGAACTTTAATCAATACAAAGTAATAGTTATTTGTATCACAAGGACTTTATTTATACAACAGCATGTATCTACAAGAAAACTGAGCTGTGAAGAATTTAAGTAATTTGACAAATGTACAGTTAGTAAGTATTGGAACTAATTTGTAGACACACAGCCTTAAATGGTAGGCTTTACAAAAGATAATATATGTAAAGAGGTTAGTATAGTGCTATCATAGAAATTTTCAGCATGTTAATGTCATCATCATCATCATCAACCATGGTTGCTTCTATATAACCATATGTGTGTGTGTGTGTCTGTACACACACATATATACATCAAATATATCATATGTATATGTATATATATCAGGTAGGGAATGGTGATTGCCAGATAATAGTATGGATGCTTGCTATTGACTCTGTCCAGCACATATGTGCTCTAATTTCCATACCTGTTATTTAAAAAGCATCTTACTTAACAAAGTACATGTGTATGGTCACAAATCCACACACTCTGAAATGAGAGAAATCAAAATCACATTACTTTTTGACTCTGAAATCTCAGGTGATGGTACTGACTTTATGTGGCTATTCATAATCCTGTAAACTACAGGAAATTGGTAAATTTAATCACAACAGATGTAAAACTCTGAAATAAATACCAGAAAACTACAGTGTCAAAAAGTGCTTGGGAAAAGTGCAATCGCAAAGTGCCCTGTAGTAGCCACTGGCTCAGAACATGCCCTGCATTTTGTTGAACAGTGATGGTGTGGTGGGAAATGAGCAGACAGAGAATCTCAAGAAGAGCTGATGTCTCACTTTGATAAAATACAACAAATTCCTAAGCTGACTGCACTGGTCACCTGCTTTTTACCCCCTGGGAGATCTCTTTTGACCATCATTCTTACTGACCACTCCTGCAAGCAAAATTGGAGAGTCTTCTTCCTTTCCTGTGGTCTGTTCTAACTCTGATGCCCATTTTGGGTGGAATATAAGCCTTTAAGCAGAAAAATCCAGTTGTATTAGATGGAGCCAGAGACTTAGGCAGAGGCCAGTATGCTGGAGGTCTTAATGAGCTGAAGTAAAAAAAAAAAAATAGCATTCATTTTCAGTGCAATGGAAATCAGTTCGAAGATTTTAACACAAAATGTTTAGAAAAGATCAGCTTGACTTCAGAGTGGAAAATAGTTGTAGGGTAGGCAAGAAATATGGTTAAGGAGCAAGATCAGTTAAAGTCTATCTCTCTAGTCAAGAAAGAGATGGCAATGGCATATAGAGAAGTGGTTCGAGGTGGACACTGATACTGTATTCAGGTTCTCTTTCATTCTTTAATATGCACACACACAGGCACACACTCTATGTGCACTACAATTTCTGCATGCTTTTGCCTCTAATGACCTGCACCTGCAACTCTCTTTGGAGGACTTCCCTTGGCTACTGGAACCACTTTGTTCACATGCACAGGGGGCCTAAAGTGCCTACAAGTTTACAGTCATCTCCCATGAAATCCCTCAGCCATTGTCTAACAGGTGCAGAAGTATGGAAATTCACACTTTATTTACATCCCATCGTTCCCCTACAGAATTATGCTGAGGCTGGAACTTCAAAATCACACTCTGTTTTAATTCTTCTTTCTGTACTGCTTTCCCATGCTCCCTCTCACTTCCTGACCGGGAAGCAGTTTATTAACCAATCACTTGCATACAAATCCTTGCCTCAGGTTCCACTTCTTAGGTCTTAGGACCTAAGAGCTGAATATAATCCACATATTGACGTATCAAGAAAAGTAGATAGCACCTTCTCATGTATTAATTATGGAAGGCGCCAAAAAAAGACAACTAAAATATAACTTTTAGATTATTAGTTTGTGAACGGAGAAGATTATTGTACTATTTTGGGGAGTGTTGCTTATAGCAGGGAAAAGTTGATCTATTAGAAAAATGAAGAATCAAGTTTTTTGCTTATTTCTGGTCACTTTTATTCTGCTGCTACTAATAACATTTCTGCCATATTAATCATAGGAAGCAAAATGGTTCACTGTCCTATTAATCTAATTTAATTTAATTTATATATTTATGACAACTCTTTAAAATGGGTTGGTTCTTCTATAATCCCTCATATTATGATAAGGAAACTGAGGCACAGGGAGGTTAAATGACTTGCCCAAGTTTTTGTAAGTAGAGACAGAAGAATTGAGAATTAAATCCAGGTACGCCATTGCCATGGGCTCCACTGCTCCATCTGTATGGTTGGCAACCAACATTTATTCAATCTTACATTCTGTGTTCTAGACACTATTCTGAGTCTTTTTTCAAGCATTGTTTCTTTAACTCCCATCACAGAAATGCTACAAGGAAGGTATGAAAACATTAGACAAAGGAGTAAACTGAGGCTTTGCTTGTTAAAGTAACTTGTTAGTGTCATAAGGGGGTAGGCACTTGTGGGGAAGGTGGAAGGCATCCAGGATCTGAATTCTGCTGGACTGATGTCAATGCTCCTGATATTAATTACACTGCTGCTAAGTAATGTTCCTCCATATGTGCCCACCTGGGGCCTCCTTCATGTGCTTTAAGTGCTTGCCCGATTCAGGGTCTTTATTCACAATCTGAGCTGGAATGATCTTATTTGGTTCATCCAGAGCCATTTCCATTTCATTATTTTCAGTCTATCATATTCTGCTTTCTTGAAGAGTCTTCTATAACAACTTTTTCAAAAATAGCTTATCCTATTTTGGTTTCTATTGATTTCTTTCATACCATCCATTTATTTACTACATATTGTTTACCATGATTTTAATGATATCTTTCTTTTAGTGGATCGTATGCTTATTGGCTGTTTAGTTATAGTGTAACTTGTATGGTGGTAGGATATTTTGTAAATCACTGTGTTCTGCATAAAAGAATTATTGATATACAGTAGGTACTTAATATGTATTTATAAAATTAATTGACTCATGCTTAAATAGATAATCCTCAACTTGAGTCTGAGATCACAAATGAGATTGACTTAATAGTCCATTGCGTAAACAAGCTAATAGAGATATGGAAAGAGCTGAACTGGGAGGAAACGTGCCTTTGAAAGAACTCTAGTGGGTTTTTTCCTAGCAAATGAACTGCAATCCTTATTTCCAGTGAAATAAGAGTAATATGCATAAAAATGTGCGTAACGTGGGATTAAGTATGAACTTCAGTACAGGGTTGGTATAAATTATAGACTGTTTGAACTTAAATCCTTTTCACTAAATGTATTCTTTATTTTCCTCATAATTCTTGGCATAATTCTTTCACATTTAGGAAATAGTATACTCTTCCTGTGGCCAATTTAACACCCATACATTCCTCTGCTCTTAGACAAAAGTACACATTATAAACATTTTTTATTGCATTTTGTTTTAAAGTTAACAAGCTCTTATCTCATGGGGTTTATTAAAAGTTCTTCCCATCCTTTATTCATTCAATAGCAACAAGCTGATTACTAAATTTTCTATGCTTAATTATCTCTATCAGCCTTAACTGTTCTGCATTTTAATCATATTTTTGTTGATAAATAAATACCATCAGATGCATTATAAAGTACAATATTTTAAATTTGCTTTAACTTTGATTTTGTAATCAGGGAAGTCACTTGAATCTTGTTAACTTTAAAAACTGAAAATTGTTTTATTATTATTCCCTTGTTCCCATAATTATATTTCAATTGCACTTGAGAAAAATGGCTGTTGGCTATTTGTGAATCAAAAAATGTGCATTATTATAATTAAGTAGGATGTTCAGCATATAAAATCCACATCTAAACTTAAATTATATCATTATTTCTTATCCCTATAGTGTAAACTCAGATAAACTATTTTAAAAATTTCATTCTTGTTTTTCAGGCAGTTTCTCAGATGAAATGTACATATAACACAAGTGTATGTGATTAATTGTATTATACTGTTTGTAATCAACAGAGTACTTCCACATACATTAACTTATCTATCTTTTAAAAAAAATGTGGATATGGTCATATAATTTGAATCTTTTTCCAGATAAGATATATGAGGATTGATGGGGCGCCTGGGTGGCACAGCGGTTAAGCGTCTGCCTTTGGCTCAGGGCGTGATCCCGGCGTTATGGGATCGAGCCCCACGTCGGGCTCCTCTGCTGTGAGCCTGCTTCTTCCTCTCCCACTCCCCCTGCTTGTGTTCCCTCTCTCACTGGCTGTCTNAAAAAAAAATGTGGATACGGTCATATAATTTGAATCTTTTTCCAGATAAGATATATGAGGATTGGAGAGATGAAGAAAGCTGTTTTGATTACCCAATTATTTTATGGCTTGGGCAAAAGTGATATTCATATTGTTTGATTCCTTGGCTAGTGATCATTCCAACATACTATGGGGTTTTTTTAGTATCAGTTGGAGAGACAAGTCTGAAAGCTCAGTTAGGTAAATGACACATATATAAAGAATAAATTCTATAAATTTGAATAGACATTAAAATTACGAGTTGTACATAATCAAGGAACTATTTAGGGATATATGTTTTAACATATTTATTTTTCATAGTAATTCATGATTCATAATTATATAAATATATGTGTGCATACATGTGAATATATAATTGATTATTAGTTTGTTATGTTTATTCAATATATATTTAAGGTCTCTAAAATCATTAATGGATTTTTTTCAGCAACCTCATATTCAGTTATGGTCACATTGCAATTTGGGATTTACCCTTACCTCAATAAATGTTATACAATGATCTTAAGAGAATCAGAAATTGATGGAAGAAATATGAGCTGCCACCTTTGTATAAGGAGTTCTGAATAGTTAGCATAAGTAAACTCTCAGCTTTTAGTATTTGGTTTTAGGTCATTAGAAAATTGGCAGGATAGACTGGTATCAGAAGAGAAGCTCTTGAATCAGGTTTTGCCAGTGTCCTATCAAAAGAACAATAATAACATGGTACATAATAGAATGTAAAGACATATACAAAATATATAGAATTATACAATATAAAGAGACATAAACAACCTATTTCCAGAATCTGAGAAAAATAATCACAATCTATACGGATAGTGAAGCTAGATTAGGAAAATAAATAATGATTGATGATTCTCGATGATTTATAAAAAAAATCCATCGACTTTCAGTGAAAAAGAAATAGACAGGCAAGTTTTTCTCAGTATTGGTCCCCTGAATGGGGATCAAAAGGATCAAAACTTTTGTATAATCTTTTTCTATGAAGATACCCCCTTAGGAGTTTGCCCTGATACTATTATATCTATTCCATATTTCCGCCCCCTGTAATATAATAGGACCAGGGAGGAAAGGAGACAGTTTGGGGGGGTACTATTTTGTATATTAATTTGGAGATATGCCTTACAAGTACATCATTTTAGTTAGTGTCAGAGATGGAAAAATTAACAGTTAAGTGAGAGCTGTCCATGTTCAGGGCTTAAGAATGTTGGCTAATGTATTAGTGGTGTAGGGGGGCACGTAGGATTTGATAGTATCATAAACAAATAGTAACATTTTTAGTCAATGTGTTCTTAAATGCTAGAAACTGATTAAAAAATTTTAAAATTGGTGTGGGAAAATGACATAATATACAGCATGAAATTGGGCTATAACAAAGCCTGTGGGAATGCACACCATCCTATCACACAAGCACATGCAGTAACAATGTCCCCTGAGGGTAAAAACACAAACAAAACAAAACAAAACACCTCACAAAGCACAATAAAGAGTCTATGAAGATGTAAGAGGTCAGATGCAGAGAGGGCTTTAAATGAGAAAGAGCAATTAAGCTAGCATAGGAGCAATTAAGCTAGCAGAGTATAGTCTTAAGAGCACTAGAATCTCAGCACCTCTCACAATCAGGTGAATTTCTTAAATACCTGACAAAAGGAGGAAAAAAAGACAACGAACTTTATGGAGAATAAGTGAATAACTCTGATATGTAAGAAATATTCTTCAAAGCTAGTGACAAAATAGTGGACTTAGGTAAGTATTTAAAAAGAAGTACAAATGAATTGTGGACATGTATCCATTCGTTGTCTAAACAAATTGATAAAAACCACGCCATTTGCAAAGACTGTTCTAGGCACTGAGGACACAGCAGTGAATTCAACAAAGTACCTTACCTTGTGGAAATGGTAGCAGAAGATAAATCATCATCGACAACAAACAAACTGGCCGATAATTTCTAAGACTTACTGTAAATTTACATTGATCAGGACAGCATGGTTTTGCAAAAGAATAGACACTACATGGACTGAGTAGAATAGAGAGTACAGAATTCGATTCACAAAAACTTAGTGAACTAATATTTGATAACAGGGCAAAGGCAATTCAATGGAGAAAAGGTAACTTTTTCAACAAATTTTGCTGGCACAGCTGGACATCCACATGCAAAATTTTTTAAATGAATGTAGATACAAATTTGTATCTTACACGCAGTTTAACTCAAAATGGTTTTAATTCAAAAACTGATGTGGATGTGGAAACACTCTTTCATTGCTAGTGGGAATGCACCGTGATACAGGCACACTGAACGACTGTTTGGAAGTCTTTTACAAAGCAAAACATAGTAGGTATATCACTAATTGACTGAAAAATAATGTCCATACAAAAACTCACATTAATGCTTATAAAAATTTTATTCATAGTCTCCAAAAACCAGAGGGGGTGGGAGGGTGGAAATTAGTAAGTTGTAGTGTCAGCCCAAAAGTTGGATTTCCTTTCATTCTCTCTCTCTTTCTTCTTTTTTTCTTTTGTAACGAAATTGTGTGACTATGCACTGCAACTGTCATTATCTCAAATAAACACTTGCCAGTCACATAACTAGATAAAGAACAGGATTCCCCCTCACCCTCCTCTGAGGATTCTTTGTTTTAGAGATGGTGTTTGATTTAGATAACTGATTATTTAGGCTGCTTGTTTTTCTCTTCACTAGTGTTAAATTCCTGACCTTAATTTTTAAACTCACGAATAAATGGTGAACCTGAGAAACCCTGGGCTCTCATCATCAACTATAATAAATGCAGAACTTCAGCACCCCCCCGCACTTTCTTTCTCGCCATCCACCTTTGCCTCCTCCCCAGGACCTCATTTGTGCCCCAGGTGCGTCTTGCACATTCAAGGAGCTGCGAGTACTAAACCTTTTTTTTCCCCCTAAAGTTTCCAGATGGTTATTGCTGAGGGCGTGTCTTAATCATAAGAGTCATAGGGCCTGGTCAGTTTACGATATTGGTTACAGATAGGTTGAAAGTGGCACAAGACATAGGTGAATGGATAAATAATGGTATATTCACTTAATAGAATATTATCAGAGATAAAATGAAATGAGCTATCATGTATCACCAAAAAAAAAAAAAAAAGGAAACTTAAATAAATAGTGTTAAGTGAGAGAATCCAGCCTTGAAAAGGCTATATACAGACGGATTCAAACTACGTATATGATATTTTGGAATAAGCAAAGCTATAAAGACAGTAAAAAGATCAGTGGTTGCCAGTGGTTTGGGTTGGGGGTAAGTAGGGGTATAGGGATAAATTGATGAACCAAGAGGAACTTTTGAGCAGTGAATTCTGTGTGATATTATGCATTTGTCAAAACCCACACATCTTCACAACACAGAGTGAACCATAATGTACACAAATAAGAAGAAATCACTTTGGAGTTGGGGGCTGGAGGAATGCAGCTCCAAGAAGGAATGCAGACTGTGATAAGAGAATCTGACTTATTACAAATGTTTGAAACAACTTCACTGAAGGGAAGGGGGAAGAGAATGTGTTGACTTAAATGACCCTGGAAGCGAGTGGAGTCTCTAAGACTAAATGGAAAGGGATTGCACACATGCACCGCCTTCTAGTTAATAAAGGTGTGTCTCCCGAAGAAATAGGTTAACAATTCTCGTACTGCTGTACATGGATACTGAAACTGAACAATTAAGTAAATAGATGACAGCTATTGGGAGTCAGGTTTCTTACTGTTATTACAGGAATTTACAGATAAGCAAAGGGAGGAGAACAGTACAATTCTTGTGGTGATGGATTGGAGTTGGAGGCATTAATGAAAACTCATATACTTTGATATACTTATAGATGGCTACATATTGAAATAATTATAGATAGGTACATATATACAAGTTAATATGTACACATATATATTTTTTGTTCTATCAGCTGAAATGGCCTAACAGCAATGCTACCCAGTACCAATAAATTCACCTAGCACCCAGATCTTGTTTCTAACATAGTTTTCCAATTAAAGGAACCAGGGATCCTTGGAGGAAATAGCTGATTTTAAGACTAGGGCAGGTGACATACAAGATGAGTCAGGAGCATCTTGCAAGGCCAGAAAGTAAAGGAGTACTTAACAAACACACAAACACACACATTACATTGACAGGATGTGTCAAAGGCTCACAAAACAAAAAAACTCTCAATGGCCAAAACTGGATTAATTTGAGCAAGAAACTAAAGTATTGCATTATGATTGCATGGGTAATATAAATATTCACTAATTCAGATTGATATAAATAAATGATTCAATCAATACATCATTGAGGAAGAGAAGACAAATCTCCCTTAAGTATGAATTCCAAATAATTTATATAAAAACTGCCCTCAAGCAGGGAGAGCCTGTATTCCTACTTCATATGTGTGTGAAGCACATAGTAACTTCTTTCCAAGGAGTATAGCATAAAAATTGGAAGAAACAAGTATTTTTTATTTATTATTATTATTATTATTAATTTTTTTGTAGTTTAGAAACCTGAAATATACTGTCTCAGGTGATCAAAGTCAATATCAACAATATTAAATCAAGCAGATATTAATATCTTTGATATGGTATCATGAAAATGGTCTCCTCCAAGCCAAACACAGGCTAATCAGAGCAGAACATCAGACAGATTCCAATAGAGGGGCACCCAACAAAATATCTGGCCAGTGCTCCCCAGAACTATCTAGGTCATTAAAAGAAAGAGAAGTCTGAGAAACTGTCATTGCCAAGAGAAGCCTAAGAAGACATGACTACTTAATGAAATGTGAGATCCTGGATGGAATTCTGAAACAGAAAAATTATTAGATACAAACAAAGGAAATCCAGATAGACTATGGACTTCAGTTAATAACAATATATTAAAATAGATTCATTAATTGTAAAAATGTATTATACTAATATCATATGTTAGTAATAAATGAAACTAGGGTAAAGCATGTATTGGAACATTATGTTGTGTTCTTAATTTTTCTGTGAATCTAAAACTATTCTAAAAATAAAATCTAAGAAAAATAAAGTAAGTTTAATGGATAGAGAGGATAAATTACGTGTGTTGGGGGAGCTACTTTTACTTTCGATAATATGGTCAAAGTGGGGAGTGTCGATTATGGTGATATTTGAGCAGAAAGCAGAAGGGACTTAGGAGTGAGTTATGAGGATTTCAGTGGGAAGTGTTCTGAGAAAGGGACTAACAAAATGCAAACACTTAGCATGGAACGGGTGGGAGAGGAAAGCATGTTCATGCTAGAAGCCTTCAAGTCATAGAAAGGACATAAGTATATCTATGGCTGAGTGAACAAGGGGGTAGTTACCGATGGTGAGGTTTGAGAGGCAGCAGACTTCTAGAGTCTTACAAGCCATAATAAAGAGTTTTAAGCTTTGTAACATTGAAGTCACATGAGGGTTTGTGGCAGAGGAGAATCCTGGCATAACTTAAATGGGTAACTGTGACTGGCATATGAAAAATGGACTTTACAAGGCAAGAAAGGAGACAGAGAAAATGGCGATTAAAGTAATCCAAATAAGAGAATGTTCTCATTGGGATGAAATTAATGGAAATGGAAGAGGTAGGAATGAATCCAAACTTTGGCTTGAACATCAGATTAGAGCTGCCATTTGCAATTAGAGGCATTGGAGAAATTCAGGTTGTATGTGGGAGTAGGGAAACAAGGTTTTGATTTGGAACATGCCGTATTCAGTATCCAAGTGGAGATAACCCATAGGCATTTGGACATTCAAGTCTGGAATTTAAGGAATTGTCAGGACTGACAGAATATTGAGTTTTATCAGTATATTCCAGATGTGAGATAGATCTTATTCAAGATACGAGAGTGGTTAAAATTCCACATGAAGTACAAAAATAAGAACACAGTGTTGGGGTGCCTGGCTGGCTCAGTTAGTGGAGCACACAAGTCTTGATCTCAGGTTGTGAGTTTGAGCCCCACGTTGGGTGTAGAGACTACTTAAAAATTTTTTAAAAATATTCAAAAGAATAGTTTTAGTTTCAATGGAAAATAAGAAAATGCAGATTCTATATTTAAAGTTATAAACCTTTTAATTAAGGTTGAAGGTTACATGGCTTTATAGTTGACAATGAAAGCTTAAACTCTGAAAAAAAAAAACTAGGATAGTGTTCAGTGCTATTAAGGGATAACAGGATGGGCATAGTTCTTGGTATAAAAGAGGAATATTATAATGAGAGTAAAATGCATAAAATTTTGTTGAAAGTAATTTGTCAGGAAGCATCAAAGCCTTAAAATGGTTTACAGTGTTTGACTAAGTTAAGTCAAATTCTAGGAAAGTTTCTTAAGAAATTAGGCATTTGAAAGAGAGATTTGGGTATAAGCATGTTTATCAAAACATTATTTATTATTGGATGTACTGGACATTTTTTGTTTGCCCCTTCAGATCTACTCTCAGTTCTTTGCTCTGTACAGCAGGAGATAAATTTCTAAGAACTATATCAGTGGGTTCATTGGTCCTTGTTTGAATTTAGCCGGTGTGAGGCACAAGCAGGAGATGAAGGGTGGAAGGAGGGAAGTTGGTTCCTCCACTGCACCACAGAGTTGGTTTCTTTTCTCTACAATGGGCCACAGCTCCTTTCAGATAGCTGGTGTCTGTTAGAATAACCAGTACTCTCTCTGAAGTAGTGTTTATCCAGCACCATGCTCCTTTAGGGCCAGGACGGATAATAGGTTTATGCTATTATGAATTCCTGCTATGGCACTATCCCTAATTAGTTCCTTTAAACCTGCTCACACCCTCTATTAAACCTTTCCCAATCACTGATTATGTCATCTGTTTCCTGAAAAGATCTTGACAGAAACATTGGAGAAAAGTTGGAAATGAGTTAAATGTCTAAGAGTGGGGGAAGGATAAGTAAATCATGCAACTTACATGTAATATAATGAAATCATGAAGTCATCAGAAAAACCTACATGCTTATTTTTTTTACCAAATATACACAAAATGCCTACTCTTCTAGACATTTTTCTAGATGAACAGAATAGCAGATTCCTTGAGGAGTTTACATTCTAGGAATATCGTCTATACGTATATAACCGGAGTTATTTATGACATACCTCTGAGGAGATCACTGACAATAGAAGCATTTTTTTTCCCTCTGTATCTATGAGTCTCTTTCTTCTGGGTTTTATTGTTGTTGCTGTTGTTGTTTGTTTTGTTTCTTAGATTCCACATATAACTGAAATCACACAGCCTTTATCTTTGTCTGACTTATTTCACTTAGTATAATACTCTCTAGGTACATCCATGTTGTCACAAATGGCAAGATTTCATTTTTTTATGGCTTAATGTTTCACTATATATGATATATATGTATCACATATATAAATCATATATATATCTCACATCTTGAATTTATTTAATAATATTTAATCTATTGGGAAAATGAAAGAAAAACTTATATTTATATCTCAAATTTATAATTAGTAGAGAAAGGTATAAGTGAATTTCCTGCCTGTGGTTTCATTTCAGCTTCCAGTGATAGAAATGAATATCACAGTCTGTCAGATTCAAGTTAATGAGTGTTTCACATGCCATCAGCCTACACTAAGTGTTTCTCATTTAAGAAAGTGTGCATAGTACTAAAAATTGTTCATATTTAAAACTGTATTTGATTTGATAGAGCTTCCTTCTTGAGTTAGGTCCAGAAGCCAATGGTTCGGACAAAACTGTTGGCCTGCTTATGTCTTAGAGTGGGGAGGGGGGAAATGGGGACCTGGTGGTTGGTGGTAGGATGTGCTTGGCAGTACTGAGGAAAGGGGGGAAATTAAATAGCTCTGGAATAGCAAATTATAGCACAAATATCCAAACATTTATAATATTTTCCACAGCAGAGATACATAGAAGTTAATACTTTATTTTCTATCTTAAAATTTTTTAATTAAATATTTTAAATATTTCAAATATTCAGCAGAGTATTAAAGATTTTAAAAAGAAATCTCAGTCTTTTGTTTCATGAACATTTTGTCAATCTGAGAGAATAATGTTTTTAAAGCATGAATTAAGATACAGGATATAACTATTAAAAAGGAAATCTATTTTATTAGAATACAGCTATCAAATATTTTCTTAAAACTAATTTTGGTAAAATAATATGTATGCTTCTTAATTAATGCGATAAATAACAAGACCCAGCCGCAGATCTGATTAGTACCACAGTGTCAAAGAAAAAAAATGAACATACAAGGTACTTAGATTGATATTTAATTTCTGCTGATGATAAAGTCACAAAATCTCTAATACTTCTGTGTATTCATACCCATAAATCTAATTGAGACAGATGTTAAATTTCAGCTGGAGACTAGAGTACTGATGTAATATTTTTTCAGTTTAAATATATAAATTCTATGTTAAGATTTCTTAGGATTAGTTTCAAAATAAAAGGACTTAAGTTTGGAAAAATCGGTAATTTTACAGTGACATTGTAGATGTAGGCAGAAGAGACATATGGATTAATATTCTGAGTTTGTCACTCTCTTAACGAGCTTAGGCAAGTTTAAGTTTTATTTTCATTATATCTAGAATGGGAATCATAGACTTACCTTATAAGGAGATAAAATGATTAAATAAAACCATGAGTATAAAAAGAATCTGAAAAACAGTAGATTCATAATATATAATTATAGTCTTCCTTTCTTTCAGACTGAAACTATTGATTAGGTCATTAAATAATTATATTCTATTAGTGTGCAATAAAATAATATGCATTTGCCTAAGAAACTATAAATGAGCTTTGAGAGGGTCATTGTAAACTATTACATTAAGCATTTTAAAGGCATAAGTACATCCATAGTTTTTCTAAGTGTTAATCTGGATTCTGTGGTAGATACTATTGTGTTCCACACAGATTCCATTTACCAGGCCAGCGTACTCACTAGGCACTTGTTGTTGGGTTTGCTTGCTAACTGCTTATAGCTAACCTCTTCTAAGAAATTTTCTGGACTGGTGAGAACCAACAAACTAGGGAAGTTATTCTGCTCACCATTGTCATCAATGACAATGAGGTACACATAGACAGATCCTTTGCCCCAAGGTGGGTCAACTCTTATTCCATTTTATACCTGGAGCCCTCTCTGTGTGGATCAGGCAAGGCTACACTCAATCTGAAACCATGTCAGTGTGTTTTCTCCTTCTTTCTCCTGTTTTATTCCCTTTTTTACAGTTTTCTCCTGAAAAGCACAGTCTTAATCAATCACTTATACCCAAATCCAAGTCTCAGACTAGTTCTAGGGAAACACATAAGATTGTATATATGGTCTGGATGAACTTCTACTCTGTTAGAAGTGAGCCATCCAGTTATTTTTCAAATATTTATTTGGTGTCTACTTTTGCCAGACACGTAGGTGTTTGAGATACAGACAAAATATACAAAGACTCCTGCCCTTATGTAACTTACATTCAAGCAGGAAAAGACAAACACTACCAAATAAACATAATGAATATGAAAACAGTAGAGAGAAGGTAATCTGTGCTACTGGGAATAATGGAGCAATATAGTGGAATCTGAACATAGGGGTTGGGTAAAAGAAGGGAAGTGAAATTTCAGGTTGGCCTCATTGGGGTGGTATTATTTGAGTGAAAATTTGGAGTAAGGGGAGCTATACAAGTAGATATGTGGGAGAAATATTTTCACCCAGAGTAAACGCAAAGGTCCTACAACAATGGAATGCTTGTCTTGCTTTAGTTGTGTCTGAGAAAGGTAAGTGAAGGGGACGAGATGACAGGCTGAGGGTGGACGGTTCTTACACGCCAAAAAGAAAGAATAATAAGAGATAGTGTCATCAAGCGAAGTGATCAGAAATACGGGGACTGGAAATTGACCATTGGATTGAAACGATAATCTTTACTATGTAATGACTATATCTCAGTGCTTTTATGAGTAAATATATATCTTCCTTTACCTGGACTTTCCAAAAGATCTCTAAATATTCAAATATTACTATATAATAATAATAATAACAATAATAACGCTCATGGAATTGCTGCTAATTCTCTAAAATATTAGAAAAATGTTCAATTAAGGTTAGATATTTTTAAATTACTTATGACTATCTCTTTTGACTATGATTTTTGACTTGACTAGGATTCAAAATCAGAATGATTTTTTTCATCCATATATTAATCAACTTGCACAGTGTAGAACACAAGATTAAAAAATGTGTTGACTAGATAATTTAAGTTAAATACTTAATATTCAGTATACTGAATTACATATAGTATATTACATTATTTTTACAATTCAACTTGAAGAATAACATAATGTGGAAGAAAATTATATAAGCTACTCAGATACTAAAATATAAAATTATATGTAAATCACAACCACTTGCATTAAGCATTTCTCTAAAAATGTATTTTTATTTTAAGACATACATATTTATTTTTAAAACGTGTATGTTTTAGTTTTAAATATATATATATTTTTTTAAAACACACGTATGTATTTTTTTCTTTTTCCTCAGCCTGTATGAATAAAGACACCAGCAAAATTCCATTTATGTTCTTGAAATGCACTGTGAAATGAGCTCTATCAGATTGATAGTAAAGATTTCTTGGCACTGATGCCATTTTAAATGTTACTATAGCAATCACCAATGGTAATGTTTTCAATTAGTGATACACAGTCACAGCATAACATGAGTCTGGTGTGCCATTTGGCAACTTCAAAATGGATCTACAGATTATTTAATTTTACCAAATGAAATCTAAACAGACCAAAAAAATAATAATAATAAAAATGAAACAAGCAACAACCATGAACTATTCCTAGGTTTCAAATTTCAAATACTCTCTAAAGTTTAAAATTATTTTAGTGTCAAAATCCATTAGCATGTTTACCTTTGGAGTTCACCTATTCAAGCACAACACAGTTACGAAAACTTTTCCTTATGTGTCATTGTCAGACACTGTTATTAAAAATCCAGAGAGAGAGAGAGAGAGAGAGAGAGCAGATGTGCAAGCAAGGGTGGGGAGCGTGGGGGTCAGGCAGGTAGAGAGAGAGAGGAAGAGAGAAAATCTTTTTTTTTTTTTTAAGATTTTATTTATTTATTCAACAGAGATAGAGACAGCCAGAGAGAGAGGGAACACAAGCAGGGGGTGGGAGAGGAAGAAGCAGGCTCATAGCGGAGGAGCCTGATGTGGGGCTCGATGTGGGGCTCGATACCACAATGCCGGGATCACGCCCTGAGCCGAAGGCAGACGCTTAACCACTTTGTCACCCAGGCGCCCCAGAAGAGAGAAAATCTTAAGCAGGCTCCATGCCCAGCGCAGTGCAGAGGTGGGGCTCTATCTCATGACCCGGAGATCATGCCCTGAGTCGGACACTTAACTGACTGAGTCACCCAGGCACCCCAGAAATTCAGTGTTTATATCATCTGGAAAGTCTATCTGAAAATAAACTAACATATAATAAATACATCGTTATTATTAAATCTTAAGGCAGGAAGGAAACTGGAGATGATAATAACAGTCCTTCGCTATTGTTCTCTCCAGCATTTGTTAAGTACATGTTATAGACCCGGCACTGTGCTAAGTGCCTTACAGCTTTGATAATCATTCATTCTGTTTTGAGACAGCCTTGTCTTTCTCTTCCTGGCCCACTGGAATTGTTTCACCTCCCTCTTTAAGTTTCCTGTGGCTATTAGGCCAGTGAAGTTTGAGTGGGTATTCCGTGTGCTCTTTCTGAGAAGGTTTATGAACTGCTGCACGACCCTGCCATGATCTTTTTTTTCTTTGTCATACCAAGTATGACAAGACTTCCCAGCCTAGGACCCAAAATAAGGACAAAAGGGCCTCCCCCACATATAACGGGAGAGAAAAAGAAATTTTTTGTTTGAAACTACCTGCACACCCTAGGCCTTTAGGACTGATGTGTATATCTTAAATCACACATATCACTTAAATCACACTCTCAAAATCTACTTGATGGTGCAATTATTCCCATTTTATACACAAAAAATATGAACGTTCACAGCGTTTAAATAAATTGTCCAAGGTAAACATCCATTAGGTGGTGAGGGAGAAAATAAAAATCAGCTGTGATTGCTGACAGCTGGTACCTGGCCTGGTGACTCGGAACTAAGCTATGGTATCCCCTGCTGAACACCAACAATTTAACAGAATATCATCATCAGATGAACTCACTCAGTAGCTGTGAATGAATAAGGCAAAAGCAGAGGCACTAGGTAGCCCCACAAGGACCAAATAAATACCTTCCTTTCTTGGTTACTACTTCTTTATCAAAGACAACTTCAAACTATTTTTCCAGGTTTCTATATAGAAATTAATATACATCTATAGAATTGCTCCGATTTCCTGATGTTACCCAATCTAGTGCTGATCTCTGCTTTTATAAGCACTTCCCAAATGCCTCAGCATATTCCCAAATTCTATAATAAGCCTATCTTTACTCTCTCTAACCAGATTACTTCCAATTTCCCCATGATGGGCAGTATGCCTTATTGCAGGAAGTTAATACACCCAACTTTGACAGCAGCTGTGTTCTCTGTGATCTTTGGGGCATTGGGCTTTTCCTTTTTTGGGGGGAGGGGGCCATTGGACTTTTCTAGTGGTAGTTGAGATTTATACTTGGGGAGTCTGGCTCTAGTACCCATGATATATCACTGTGCTGTAATACAAATAAAGGAGTATGAATATTGATAATTAATAAGGTAATTAACATAGGCTGTTTCCTTTACTGAACAAATCAAGGGTTTTGAATTAAAACAAAATATCAAAGAACAGTGTGGTGAAATTATCACTGATACAATTTATTGGGGTGTGTATATGTATGTACACATAATATATGTATTATACATATAATACATATACGTATACATATATGTATTATATAATATATATATAAATTTATAAGGAAAATTTCTTGAGGAATATGCTTAGTTCCCACCCCACTGTCCCAACTTCGCATGCAGATGGTTGAATTATTGTAATTATTGTTTGTTCATACAAGGACCTTTTATTGCATTGATTTATTTTTATTTTTATTTCCATATGCTACTCTCAGCTACCCTAATTTTCCTGAGATTTTTCGACAAATAATGTGTGAATCAAAAGGGTTTTACAATAAAAATTAACTACCCTTATAATGTACCCAGAGGTTTGTGCAGAATTATTGTCTGATTTGGTGGAGGAATAATGGATCAAGGGTTCAAATGACTCATTGTCCTTAGTCTATGCCTGTAAGATGGGATACAATGGAATACCTAACTGGAGCACTGGGTGTTATATGTAAATGATGAATCACTAAATTCTGCTCCTAAAACACTAACTAGCTAACTAACTAGAATTTAAATAAAAACTTGAAATAAATAAATAAATAATAAATAAATAAAGTACTGGAAAAAAAAAAAGGAATACCTAACTGTAGCTAACTATTTCAATAATTTGAACACGTTATCTTTCACTTTACACATATTGGACATAACTGAATCTAATTTTTTAAGGACCATAAAGTTAAAAATGCTTAAAATTTACTTAGAAATCCTGCACAACCAAAGAGGTTAATAAAGGACTGAATTATCTCTATAACCTACAGCATTCCCAAAGGAGAGTATTATTTTCACATTAAATCATGCTCTCACTACTGATCTTCATTAGGACATATTTTCTTTGCTGTAAACAGAAAACTAAAAAGCAAAAATGCTTCAGTTAACCTAAAATTAGGACTTATTGGGGCACCTGGGTGGCACAGCGGTTAAGCGTCTGCCTTCGGCTCAGGGCGTGATCCCGGCGTTATGGGGTCAAGCCCCACATCAGGCTCTTCCGCTATGAGCCTGCTTCTCCTCTCCCACTCCCCCTGCTTGTGTTCCCTCTCTCGCTGGCTGTCTCTATCTCTGTTGAATAAATAAATAAAATCTTATAAAAAATAAAATAAAATTAGGCCTTATTGAAGTTTCTTTCTTTTTTTTTTTTAAAGATTTTTTTTATTTTTTATTTATTCGACAGAGATAGAGACAGCCAGCGAGAGAGGGAACAACAAGCAGGGGGAGTGGGAGAGGAGAAGCAGGCTCNNNNTCCTAGTTCTTATGTTCCATAGATGAGAGAAATCATATGATAATTGTCTTTCTCTGCTTGACTTATTTCACTTAGCATTATCTCCTCCAGTGCCGTCCATGTTGCAGCAAATGTTGAGAATTCGTTCTTTCTGATAGCTGAGTAATATTCCATTGTATATATGGACCACAGCTTCTTAATCCAGTCATCTGTTGAAGGGCATCTCGGCTCCTTCCATGATTTGGCTATTGTGGACAATGCAGCTATGAACATTGGGGTGCATATGGCCCTTCTCTTTACTACGTCTGTATCTTTGGGGTAAACACCCAGTAGTGCAATGGCTGGGTCATAGGGTAGTTCAATTTTTAACTTTTTAAGGGACCTCCACACTGTTTTCCAGAGTGGCTGTACCAACTTGCATTCCCACCAACAATGTAGGAGGGATCCCCTTTCTCCACATCCTCTCCAACAATTGTTGTTTCTTGCCTTGTCTATCTTTGCCATTCTAACTGGCGTAAGGTGGTATCTCAGTGTGGTTTTGATTTGAATTTCCCTGATGGCTAATGATTTTGAACATTTTTTCATGTGTCTGTTAGCCATTTGTATGTCTTCATTGGAAAAGTGTCTGTTCATATCTTCTGCCCATTTTATGATTTGTTTATTTGTTTCTCGTGTATTGAGTTTGAGAAGTTCTTTGTAGATCTTGGATACCAGTCCTTTATCTGTGGTGTCCTTACACCTCATGCTATGGGTCCTTTCTGTAGGAAACTCATTTAAATCTGTCACATGATAAGACCAGTTTATTTTTATTTTTTTCTCTATATATTTGCCAAAGGAACATATGTTTGCTGCTTAAATAGCATCATTAAGCATCAGAGATATGAAATATATTCATCAAAGCCAAAAACATATCTTCAAATATTGCCTCTTAGGAAGGTGTCTATTACTAAATGTAAACTCTAAAATGTAAGATCTGATTACTTGGACATTAATAGTGATTCACAGAATTAATTAGTGTTTTTGTTGCATGATATTATAACCATATTCTCTGCCAAACACTTGACATAGCTGTCTTACTAATAGGATTCTGCTTATTTAGCATATAAGGGTCACCTGTGTCAACAACAGTGACTCAGAATATTCAATATGTCATAATCTCCTGGTAACAGCTCAATGAAAAATCATTTTTAGTTCACGATTTTGTCATCCTAATCTAATGAGACCACCACCACCACCATCATCTCATTATCATGGTTGTCACCATCACCATCAGAACTAATGTAGGTAAATAGGGAGAGGGGATGTATACAGATGAATACAATGTATACCAACATTTTATATAATTTTTATTAGTCAGATAATCTAACCTTACATTTTACAGATTTTGAGCAGTTTATTTTTTTCCTTAACTGAATGCATCCTCAGAACTTGATATTGTAGCATCTCAATAAATCTCTAATAGACAGTACCAGCATGAATACTTATTATTAGTAAACTTTTTATCTTGTTTTTCCAGAATGCTGGTGCAGTATCAAGTGTGGGTTTTGGCCATACATTCACAAGTCATTTCTACAACACAGTACTGGAATCAATGGACTGTACTAGGTTGAGTAGAGGGAGGAAGTTGGGAGAGATTGTTGAAAAAAACACATCACTCCTCATAAAATGCCACAATGTGAACACATTACAAGATTCATATTTAAAAAAGTTCAATCATTGTGAATTTTACAGTTGGCCATCAATTCAAAAGGAGAACTCATTTGGCCAATATATTTAAAAACCTCTATGCTATTCCTCTTACAGGAATGGTTACTTAAAGTTTAGTTATTTGTGAACCTGGAATTCTTCAGTGATTGAATTTAAATCTGAGGATTTGTTTCCATCCATTTTCGGAGGAAATTCAGCATGACTGGCCACATAATTTTTTCCTAATTCAAGAGTAACTTAAGTCCAATGTGGAAATTATCCAGAAAATGAAATTCTATTTTCTTCAACCAGCTGTTAAAAATGTTTTTGAGCCAAAAACTTAGGGTATGATAACTTTTTATTTATGAAATTTTGGTGAGATTGAGAGAAAAATTAAGGAAGCAGACAGAAAGGTTCAAAGAACACCTTGTTTCTTAATCCGCAGACAGGAAAGACGTATTTCTCATTCACTTAAAATAACCCTGATAGTTTTTTAAAGGATTGTATTCAGATCACTTATAGTTTCAGGTGCCAGCATGTTATCAAGTTTTATGATTATTATTTTTCCTTCTTTGTCTTTTCTTCTACAACATGACAAGCTTCAAATTTAATAAATACGGGAACTCATCACCTTACAACTTTTCATATATTCTGTTTTTTCCTCGATCTTTCTCTTCTTTGCTTTCTCACATATATACATCAAACTACTTTTCTTAAAATATTTTTTGTGCCTTATATCTCCTTTATCATAGTGGGCACATACTTTTCAAGTTTATTTCATTGAGCTTCACAAATGAACATATAGGGAAAACTCTAATGGGTTGCTTATATAGATAAAGAAATTCAGGCTCAGTAGAATCAAATTATCCCTTTAGGATGAGGGCATTGGAATAGGAAACCAGATGATCTAGTTTCAGAGCCTAAGATTGTAAATTCTGGTCTACGTTGGTAAAGGAGCCTCTGGTACTGCCACCTACAGCAGGTTCAAATCCCTCTGCTCGTTATTCCAGAGGTCCATTATTGAACTCATGCTACCTTTTCAACTTCAGGCCCCACTATTTCCTAACACATATGCTCTGAGATAGTATTATCAGTAAATTATTTTACTTTTTAAAATACTTTCCCATAGTCTGAGAACGCTTGAGGATTCTGAACTCCCAAGTAACAGTTACTGTCAAGGTAATGCATGCTGGTTAAAGAAATGTTCTCCAGCTGCATGGCAGCAACCTGAGAGCAAAGGATGGAGGTGGCCAGGAGGCTGTCCTGGGAAACTACATGGCTTGTGAAATTTAGATCTAGCGGTGATGTGCTGCGTGTAATTTTTTCTTTCCGGATGCCTTTTGGTTCCCTAACATTATTTTCATTCTCTTTAACCTTCTATCAAGGGTGTTAAATTATATTATTATTATTCACTACTACATTGTGCTGATAATAGGCCTGAGGGAAACAAGGAGCCTAGTTAGGGTTAGGCATTGAGATGGGCTGAGAAAGTTGAAGAGCAATTCTAAGCAAATGGTAACAGGTGAAATCCAGAATTTTTAAAACACGCGTAGGTATTTTAAAGAAATAATTGTTAGGGTGGATTAGATTTGCTTTTATCATGCAACTAGAATTAGGTATTTGGTTATGAAAGGAAAGAACAGCTTTAAAGACTAGAAAAATTAGGTGTGCATCTGTTTTTACAGATGAGAATATAGATTTGAAGAGGTTCATATTGATAGATTGAGAAACTGATATATGTTATATATATACGCTCACAGTTTCGTATGACCTTCTTTAAGTGACGAAATTTTGCATTCTTTTGTAATTTTTATTCTTTGCTTTGTCTTTTTTTACATTCTTTCGTTTTCTAAAATGCTCAGTTCATCTTACTACTTATATGTAACATTAGAAAAATAGCATATTGAACACATTTCATAACTCAGAATTAGTTTCAGCCCATTTCTCCAAATATTTCACTCTTTTCTGCCTCTACAATTATAAAATATTAGTAAATGTGCTGGTTTTGTCTTTGTATGATCTTGGTGCCATTTTGTGAATAGACTGAGGAGATGTAATTGCCTAGGTAACATTTATACGTGCAAAAGCAAGCTCATGGTGAAGCTTCTGCATATTTGGTATTTAATTTCTACTTCAACAGATGCACAGAACAGAAAAACTAGTACAAAGACGTCAGGCAACTCATATTTAGCTGCGGGAAAAATGGCCATTTAATCAAGAACTATGAAAATAATATATAAATAAGCACAGGTGAAGTATGTTATTAAATTCATTCATTGGAAACAATGATTTTAAATACCTTCAATATTTTTTTAAATAAGATATTTAAGAAAAGAGTGAGCGTTATTTCCCTACATGTGAAGATTTCTAGTGTTCATCAACGATATATGGACTTTGGAAAATATATAATTTTTTATAAAATTAATAGGTTTTTTGTTTTGTTTTTTGTTTTTTTTAAGAGAGAGAGAGCTGGGGGGAAGGGCAGAGAGAGAGGGAGGGAGAGTCTTAAGGAGGTTCCATGTAATTTTAAGATATTTTAATCTGGAAGTTTGTCTTAATTGTCTACTATATTGAGTATAGTGACAATTACTGTTTAAAAAATTCAATTCTTTTAAAAAGTTTTCTCTTTCCAAAATAAAGCTGAAAAAATACATTTCATTTGCAAAAAATTACAAAAACAATATACACCTTCATTTATACTTTCAGATATGTAAAATTATAATGTAACCTTTTTTTTCTGGAAGGCAAAAATTCCATCAGTTACAGTATAATTATATAATTGACAGGCTATTCAATATTAAATGCTTTAATGCATTGAGTTCAATCACTGCAAGAAATATGAATGCTTAAAACAAAATACTATCATTTCATTTTCAGGTGCTTGACTTATTTTAGTGTTAGTTTTAAATTTTCAGTGATAATATAATAGCATAAGATATACATATAACTATTTTAATATTTATTATATACAATTGATTCTTGAACTATGTGGGGGTTAGGGGCAACAAACCTTCACCCAGTTGAAAATCCATGCATAACTTTTGAAGTCTCAAAACCTTAACTACTAATAGCTACTGATGACCAGAAGCCTTACCAATAACATAAACAGTCAATTGACACATATTTTGTAAATGTTATATACTGTTTTCTTATAATAAAGTAAGCTAGAGAAAAAAATGGTATTAAAATCATAAGAGAAAATACATTTACAGTACTATACTGTGTTTATTTTAAAAATGCCATGTATAGGTGGACCTGTGCAGTTCAAATCTGTGTTCTTCAAGCATTAACTGTATGTGTGTAGTTATACACACATATATACACACACATTTATATATATATACACACACGACACATACTTGCATAATGTACATATGTCGAAGAGATTACATGAATTACTTCTTTTATACATCTTGATGTGTTATTGTTTATGTCCTTACTGAAAGCAGTTAAGAATCTTTAAAATAAGAATTCACCAAATTTATACTGTCTGATGTTCAATAGTTTTAAAAGTTTTTCTTGGTTATTACATATTTTAAGGATAACTAGTACATAGTTTATGAGACAACTGATCTCAAATATTTTATTTGGAGACATAGAACTGAAAAATCCTTATAGAATTAAGTAAACATTAATTCATTTAAAATAATATATATTAAAACACTTTGTCAAAATACATCTTTAAAATGAAGTGTTCAGTAACTTAGCATTCACTCAGTTAAAAAAAAATTCCAGAAGTAAATTTGACCTATTTTTTAGAAAACAGATTAAAATGATAAATTGTATGCAGTATAATAATGGAATAAGTTTATCTCAAATATATAATCACAGTTGAAAAGAGGACAAATTAGGACATTTTCTCATATTTTTGTATTGCAGTCTGGGCCATCCAAAAGAGGGAGCTAAAGTATTGTGCTAAACAGCTTGATTTTATGACTTTGAGATTTTTGAATCAGATTCACATATGAATTGCACACTGTGTTTAGATGTAAATTTAATTGGGTCTGATATTGGCTTATTAACATTGATGTATTATGTACTGTACTTATGGTCCTAAGATTGTATATTCCCTTAGAAGAAAATTATTTTTTCAACCATCATATAATTACAAAAATAAATTACAAAAGATGGAGGAAATATTAAGTAAATCTCTTAATATTGAGTCGAGAGGAAGGAGAGGAATCACATGATTTTTCTCTATGTTTCTATAAATAGGACTAATAATATTGAGGTTGTTTCCATGTACATGAAAACACTTAAAAGTAATATAAAATATGATGTATCTATAAAACTTATACCAGGAATATATGATACTTTACATAAATTCAGCAATATGATTGGCAAAGAGATCCTGTATGCTAATTGTGTGTGTGATTTATCTAACACAGCTGCTATCCATTTTCCCCACAGGCTGGGGCAAGATATTATAAATAAAGGTTCATTGCCAAAGAAAATCAGAATCTGTACTTCCTTATTACAAATGTTATTTTACAATGAGATTAATTTAATTAATGAATAGATTAATTTCCTTCTTCAGAACATCAGAAAGAAATCTAACTCCAGTAGGATATCAAAAGGAGAGGAGATAATTTACCTATAAATAATTAATTTTCATGTAAATAGATTGTGAAGGCAAAATGTTTAATTGACTATCAGATATTTGTATTGTTATATTTTCTCAGGACATTACATTGAAACAGAGGGTGTTGCTCTTGTGATTTGGGAGAACTTATCTTACATACTCATGCTTTTCTTATTACTGTCATAACACTGTAGATAAAACATGGCTAAGGATAGTAATTTCTTGTACATTTAACTGAGGGGGTCTAAAACCTGAAGTTGCTGATAGATTATTTGTTGGCATAAATCAATGAAACGGTGTCCAAGGATAGATTTATTAAAATATGCCAAAATATGTCTCAAAGAAATAACTAGCCTTTGTTAGTTATTTCTTTCAATGTTTTTTGGGGATTCAACATTAGAATCATGTCCTTCAAATGAATCCAATTTTATCTTTAAAACTAGTGAACTGGCATACTTTCTTTTTTTCCCAATGATTGAACAGTTGTATTAACAAATTGTTCCATATCCCTCAATCTTTGCTTTAATATAGAAATAATTTGTATATATAAATAATGTAAAAATAACACAATTGTATAAATGCAGAAATATATGTAAGCTCAGTCAAATGAGCAGATTACACTATTCGAATTATCTATACACAAAAAATGATTTAAAACACCTGACTGAAACTTGAATTTCTTTTAGGTGGTTGATAATTTGAATTCATTATTATAGTTGTGAATAGACTGACAGAATATGTTTGAAACAGAGTGATGCCATGGACATGACCAAGGAATACATTTCTGAATATTTGTGAACAGTAATGAAATTCCAAATCATATTCTTTTTATACATGGAAATTCTGGTATCAGTGGACACTTAGGCAATATGGCGAAGTTCAACTGAACACATGTAATTAGACCTAACACACAGAGGTATCCACATCTGTGGATCCACACCCACATCCAAATGGATCTTTGGAACTGAAAAAGCCTTTAGATGTTTTCTAGTCTATAATTTTTAGAGTGAAGAAATTAAATTCCAGTTTAAGAAATGAACGTACACCCCCTATTTTCTGGTCTTTTATTTTCCATACACTGTTCTCTTTACTACAATAGATTGGAGTGTTACTGCCCCATTTGGACAGTTAGTCAACTCCACTTTAGTTCTCACAGACAGCGTATCAGTTGGCATGAACCTATTTTTCTTTCAAAGTTCAATAGGTTCATCCTATTCCTTCAGCAAGATTTGTGAAGACATGTAGGCCCACCCACAGAGGTGAATCAAATGGCAGCCATTATTTAACTTCAGCTACCCATGTTTACTAACATCCCATATTTTACATGCGAAGGGTCATGAATCCAGAACAACTTTGTAAAAATATAATGATTGACATTGATAAAATAATCTTAATCACATAATCTATTCCTGGAGACCTGGATTCTGCTCTTGGTTTTTCTCCTTTAGGATCACTTTGAACAAATTCCCTGGTATTTTGTTATCCTTATCTGTAAAATGAGTCATTAAACAAACTGTCAGTTCTTGCTGTAATAATCCTTGGTCATACTGAGTCATTCTTTTCCCAATTTAAAATCTCTCTTCCAAGAGAGAGATCACATCTTATAGAATATATGGGGTTTTTTTTCACTTTAATATAGCATGTAATATTAGAAACCATTGTGATAACTTGGCTCTGTTTTTATTAATAATGAAAATTAAACAAATATTTTCCAAGATTCAAATTTTTCATACATTTCAGAGCTCATTTCTCATGCCTTTATAATTGGGAGTGTTTTTTTTTTAGTGTCCTGTGCCTTTTGAAAGTGTGATTGCTTACATAATTTTTAACATTTCTTCAATTTTTCCAATATGTTCATATTGTTACTCCTACTCTCTGCTTTCATGATTGATCATATGGTACTTTTAAAAGCCAGTGTATATTTCTTTGGAGAAAATATGTTGCCTAATCAAATAAAATCCTAGCATAGGCAAAAAGCATCTTTCCATCAATAATTTGGAGGTATAATTATTTTTAATTTTTTAACTTCTTTTAAGAGTTTAGACAAGGAAAGTCCTAAGACGTTTACAGAATATTTAACTACTTTTCCCAAATACAGTGGTACCATTCTCTAAAAACAGTGTTGGAAACTGACAGTTTGAGTATACTGTGAATATACTACTACTAATAATAATAATAAGCAAAATTAATATCTATTAAATGGCTACTATGATAAGCACTTTGATACATGTATTACCATAATCATTCTTGACAGCAATCCTAAAGAATACAATTATCCACATTTTCACATTAGGAAACTGAAATTTAGAAAGATAAAGTAAATTAATTGAGACCATGCTGGAGGCAAGAGGTGGAGCTGGTGTTTCCAGTTCAAGAATCTGCACTCTTAACCATTACAGTTAACATTTAAATAATCATTTTTCCCTACTCTGTGGGGATTTGTTCCCTAACTTTGTAGCTCAAGAGAAGGGCAGTCAGATTTTGGTTAGCAAAGAGAGATGTAGGGAGTTATGAGATATAGAATTAGGATCAGACCAAAGTTACATATACGTACCTTCCAATGCGGTATATGAATCGGTTTCATAATTAAGCAATGTAAAACTTACTAAAGGAATAATTTAGCAAAACATGGTTCACCCATAACACATTGTTGTATTTCCTCATTGAAAACAACAAATTTTCATGATATAATCTTAAAACTCCAAAATGTCATATTTCTGTTTTTATTTTACAGCTATGAAATACATTTTAGCCAAATGAACACTATTATATAAGATGAGAAGCATATTGTCTATACATTATTTGGGGAGAGAATGTTGTCATTATAATTGTTTACTTTGTGCAAATGCTGTAGACCTCTTGATATACATTGAGTACCATGTCCACAGGTCCTTTTTTTTTTTTTTTAAAGATTTATTTATTTGAGAGAAAGAGAGGATGGGGAGGGCAGAGAGAGAGGGAAAGTCTTAGGTGGACTCCACGCTGGGCGCAGAGCCCATTGTGGGGCTTATCCCCTGATCTTGTGATCATGACCTGAGCAAAAACCAAAAGCCAGACTCTTAACTGACTGTAAAACCCAGGCGCCCCCACGGGTCCTTTTAAAGATGCATGTCCAACCAGTCTTTGTGAGGTTAAAGGTCACTTTTTCAGTAGATGCATTGTATATCCGGTACCCAAGAAATGATGAAGGGGTCATCTAATTTAGATATGGTTAGGAAAACACTGAAAACTGGTACAAAGAAATAAAAGTTAGTTTAATGTAGTTATCTCAGAAAATTTAACTGGAGATAATTGAAGAGAGGAAATCAGTAAAAAAGAAAGAGAAGGCAGAAAAGCACCAAAAAATAAAGGTAGGCATGACCTAACAGACAAAGAGATGGAAACAGAACCTACAGGAAGGAGATCCTCAGAAGTAGAGAAGAATTTCAGTCACTTAATTAGATTCTTTCTTTTGGAAACTATATTCGAAGTATGAAAATCATGTCTAAGATAAAATCATACAGATAGGAAGGAATCCACATTTAAAGACATTTGAGAAAATTCTAGGACAGATTCTATTTCTAGTGCCTTCAAAAAGAATAGAATCTCCCTCAAAACTCAGGACAAAGGAGGATCAATTCTATTATGGATTTTTGGGGGGGGGGGCGAAGAAAGAGTTGTAAAACTAACTGTCCCTTATCATTACAGATAATAATATAGAAATATGCAAAGATATATTCAGGCATATTAGTTTCCTCACAATTGATAGTCTTCCCTGCCTCAGCTTCAATGCATCTTCTACTCATAATAGCAGAAACTGAGTACGTAATAATTAGAACACTCCTAGTTAATATTTAAATATCCTACTGTAGCTGTCTGAAATTCCCACTACTGTATAAATAGTAACATTTAATGAAAGTCTAACTTTGTATACATAAAAAATAAATATATTATATTGGAACTAAGTATTTAATGAAGCAAAAAGAAAAGAATGCAGGTTATTGTTAAAACAACATTAGTATGAAAACTGGAAAATGTTCAGTTCACATTCTTATTACTAAGTTTATAAGTATCTAAGTAGGCCTAATATAACAATGCAATGCTTATATATTAAAATTAAAATTGTAATTAGGATTATATTATAAAATTACCAAATCTGTTAATAGTCTAGGCTTTTGAGCCTGCCATTTCTTCTACCTAAAATAATGTTTCTCATAATACTTCCTTCTCTCCATTCAGAATCAATTCAAATTTCACCTTCTCAAAAAAACTTCCCTCATACAACCTGTTCAACTTACCCCTTCAGTAGCTCGCCATCACACTGCCTTTTTTCTTAGCATTTATCAATACCATCTGTATTTGATTTATTATTTGTAGCACTCCTCTAGAGAGTATCTTCCTGTGATTAGAATCTCTTTGTATCATGTTTACTGCTATAACCTCAGCACCCAGAAAATGCTGCATGCATAGTAAAGGTTGAATAAATGTTTGGCATCCATCCCTGATTATAGAACAAATTTACTAAATAGTATAACTTAAAATGGTTTCTATGTTTCATAAATAATGTTAACTCTATCTCACACAGATTATGGTTAAACTATCAAATTGTTAACATTCACCACAAAAATAGCTTTCAAGTTAATGTTAATGAATGTTATTCATGAGCATGTAATCATTACCACTATTTTTGTTTGAACTATTTTTTTTACACCAGAATGAATTCTTACACAAATAAACCACCTTTTTAAAGTCAAGAACGTCATTCACTTTATACTCATAATATAATTTAATAAATAAAAAGGAGAAACCATAAAAATGCTAGAAAAAGGAAAGTTAAATACCTGGCATTAAAATATGTGATGAAAAAAAATATGTGATGATATGAGACACTATGAAATTTTATTACCATTGAAAATTTACCAAATGTTACTTATATTTAAAAGACTTTTATAACTCACTCACGTCTCCAAGATCTAAGTGTAATATACTCATTCTAACCTCAAGCAATAAACCTTCTAGTATTCTATTTATGATAGTAAATATTCCATATTAATTTTAATATGTATAAATTTACAAAACAAAATATTTCATTGCATGTTATGTCAACTTAAGGAGCCATATGATTTATATGGATGTGTACATTCATAATGTTGTAACTGACTTCTAGACTTATCTTACTTAATTTCAAGAACAAAGAGATTAGTCATCAAATTAAGCTAGTTCTCTTGTGCTTTTCTATGTGGAGAGTCCCAATAATCTTTACCTGAGTATAATAAACCTGAGCAATAACATTCCTAATAATATAATAGTAATAATAGAAGTTATTCTAGGAACAATCACGTTTCCTCATAATACATTATAATGTAAATACTGCTAATATCTTAATTTAACACAGGAAGTTCCTAGGCATTAAAAGACTTTCTCAAACTCATATACTTGATGTCTGACCCCAGGACCTCTTGCCCTTTCCAACCATAAAGTATTACCTATCTAAACTTTTTGTTTATTGCATTTTATACATGAGAAAATTTGCACCCAGAAATGAAGATAACCTACCAACAAAACAGAACAAGTAAATGGAGCTGGGAAGAAGCTGTATGTCTATTGACATCACCAGCCTACTGCATTTTTACTCTTATTCCAATAAAGTAATATTGTTAAATATTAATATTTTAATATATGGACTTAAGCAGTCCATGTATTTTTTGGGGTGATATAAAAATTCCATGAATATCATGAATGCTTTGAACTTTTTTCCAGGGAACTCACATTAAATCATAAATACAATATTTTTATAAAGATTCAGGATAGTTTCAGTCATTTGAAACCTAAACTTTGGGCTCCTTAAGGCTGTAGCCATATTTCTAAGGCTCTAAATTTAGAAGACAAAGTTCAAATATAAGATAAACCAACTGCTGAAGAACTTGGATTTGACAATGAGGAGTATTGATTTATTTCCAGATGTGATGGGCTATGGGCTGGGGGTAACAGAAGAGATGGTTACTTGAGCATATTCTTAATTTACAAAATTACACTTTGTGGAAGGTATTGGTTGTTAAATTGTTGGCTAAGTGAGCAATTAAAAGGTTACTATAATAATACAGCAAAGAGATATTAAGGTTCTTACAGGAAAAGTGCCCCAAGAACTAGACAGGAAGAGACCAATGTAAGATGTGACAAGGGTTATGGAAACGTAAGAAATAATTACAAATCATAAAGAATATTTTTTTTTTCTCTCTATGTCTCTTGGAAGCAGTGAGGAGGTATAAAAACGCGGTCTTACATTAATTTGAAAAGTAGCTTTTAAAAGGAGTTTTGGTCCCACTTACTGCATTCTCCCTATTTCACATTAGGATTTTTTATTTCAATTTTAGAGACAGTATCAAACAAGAGTTCATTTCACACAGGGTAACTGGAATGGTAGAACAGTCTGTAAAATGTTACTTATTTTAAAATTGAAGTAATGAGGGACATTTATACTTGAAGAGCAAGCACGGGGTTGACAGAGATTTTTTAAATGAGTTTAATGCTATTAGATAGGGATGGATTAAAGATTCCAAACTATATAGGCAAGGCTAAGACAAAATAAAAAGTGAAGTTACAAGCAGATAAATTTTGTAACGTATGGCAAGAAGGGAATTTCTAACAAGGGAAGTTGTTTGGAAACAACAGGGGCTTCCATGAGAAGGTGCCTGCAGCATGCATTTCACCACTGCACAGAGCCAGGGGATTGAGCAGGTATTCAATAAGGAGTAAATTCAAAGGTAAGAAAATGAAATAATCATCCAGTGGATGAATTAATTATTGCAAATAATCTGAAGGTCTTTCTCCTGATGGTGAGTTTAAAAGAAAAGAACAAAAAGTATATACAGGATTCTGAATAGACTGTGCATAATTAGGACACTACATTATTGTACTAACGTTATGAGATGTATTGCTTCCATCTAACACCAGCAAACTGTAAGATGGACTGCCATTTCTACTACATGGGAATGGGACAGAGATCAGCTTCTTAATGTGAAAAGTTTGTATGCATCAGTTTTGGGACTTCTGAGGCCACCAGTCAATATCAAAACAATTTGCCAATTTGTCTCCTCCCACACATTCCTTATGAAATTTCAGTATGTGAGGATAGCCTTAGGTTTTTAAGCCCCAATTTTTCTTAACAATTCTCCAAAATCCTTATGCAGGGCTGTATTCCTGGACTTATAGTGAAACCCTGTTGTCAGTAGCAGTAATTCTCCTTGTTCTACTCATCTCTTAATGAATTGTGACCTTGGTAATACTTCACTCCTTCTAAGACCCACTTCCAGCTAATTAGAGAAAGTGAAAGTAGGGGAGAGGTGGAATGGAGAAGAGTTTCTAAAAGCATCCAAGAATATATTGACCAATTTTTATTAGCTCCACATCCAAGGAGTTTCTCATGTTGGAAAAGCTACTTTTCTGTCACAGTTCACTGAATCATCTCCCCATAGCGCAAGCCAAGTTAAGGAAGATAGGCACTTGTAGTTAAATATATTCTGTCTTTGAAGTGGAGGAGGAGTGGGGGTGGGGAATAATGATAAGTGGAAAGAAGCAAAGCAATAAATGTGGAAATGTAAGTAGCAGCAAATCTGAAGTTGCAATGAAGGCAAGAAAGCACACATTCGTTAAAAACAGCAAGAAAAATAAATCATCACATTTCATTGCACGGAAGAAACCAATCTGCTTTCTGTGAATCACCATAAATTTGTACTTAATTTGGTAGAAGGCAGTGGACAATGCACAGGTTAAGTGGAGTCTGTGTTAACCACTAAATGATTTAAAATTAATGCGTAAGAGAAGGATAAAAGAAGATGGGTGTGAGTAATATCTTTCCCCACATACTATAATTAAAGGAGAAAATGCATGTCACACTTTGAACATAAAACATGTCATCAAGCATATTAGAAAGAGTAACTTAATTGGTGTATCATATATACATGTATAGTTATACACTTATTAGTATATCATTTGAAGTATTTTATTAGCATATATGTTTAGAACTTTTTAATCACATCCTAAATACTAAAAATCCCTTCTGTAATCTTAACATATGCCTACTTTCCAAATACTAGATTGGTTGAAAATATACCTGTAACAGATTGATTAGTTAATACTTCAAATTTTTCTCCTAAAGGAGATAACTGAAGAGCAATTATCATATGAATGCTAGATGACAGAAGCCAAAATGCAAGGAATAAAAAATAATAAAAACATCAAGTAATTACATCTAGAAAAATTATCTACAACTGCAACTTTAATAAGATATATATATCACTGATAGCTTATGACATCTCTTATTAGTAGAAAGCTGTTACATTGAATATGTATAGAATTTCATAATTTAAAGTTACTTATTTTCTAAAATCTGCTCTCAATACCATATTTTATATAACAAAATATGTTTTATAAATAGTTAGAGATATGTTTGTCCAAACCCATAATCTGGATAAAATTTTCATTCCAGGTAGAATTTCCTCACATTCTTTTCTATGGGCTGTTTACCAACATTTTCTTGTAATTTGAGAGAGTAGAATTTATAAATATGGTGAATGAAATAAATGCAAGACATTTACCAGTGACAATTTTATTCTGAAGTAACATTTTGTTCCTCCCTGAATACATTTAAAGCTCACTGTCAACATAAGACTTCCATAAAGAAAATTCAGTCTTGGGTATAATGGAGAAGACTCTCCATGCTGATGTTAAAATAAAGGGTTGTGGGGATCCCAAAGGCAATGCTTCATTTGCCAAGCAGCAAGTCTAAAAGCAGCATGGGTCTGAGGAGATGGCAGACATCCATGAGGCAACATTAGTCAGTTCATATTGTTGTGTGACTCTCCTACTGACTCTGCGATGGAATTCCACCACTTCCTAGTCTCCATTCTATCATTTGGTCTCCATCCGTTTTGATATGCATCTTTGGGTATAAGTAATTATAGCCTCAAGTAAGTTTCCTGATATATACTTAATTTTTAATTCTATCAGAACAATTTTTTAAAATCACAAAATATTTCCAAAGTTGGAAAGTTCATCCTATTTAAATAGCATTCCATATTTAGTTATTGAAAATGAAATTTAATATGGTTTTTAAGTCCAAAGTAGTGAAGTTGAGATACATCATACATATCTATATATCTTTGTAGATTTTGAGAGATAAATATATAGATATATACAGTACTGATACAAACTCTTCATTTTAATGTGTAAAATAACACTGCAATATTAAAAAAGAATGTTATTAATGTATTTTAATAGAACTAGTTATTTTAAACTGACCAAAATTAATTTTAATCATAAAGAAAAGTATTTTTATTGCAAGTGATAATAACACTCTCCATTGTTAATGATTGTATCAGAGATCTCAATTCTAAGCTAAACATAAAAGTCTGACAAATATGATTTGCATGCATAATCGTACATATTATTATAATAGTGCATTAATTAGTTAACCTTTGGAAGAGTAAGTATTGTCAGAAATACAAATCTGAACCTTATGGTAAAAAACATAACAGAATTGAGTCTATGTAAAATATCACATTGTCTAGATAAACTGGCAAGATTTGGGGGAAAGGAGAAATATTATCTCCTTCTAATAGTTAAACCTAATCTAACCCCTGCTCAGTACATGCATACATAGTTGATTTATAATGTCCTAATGGGTTATAACATTAATCTAGAAGGAGTGACCATAATACAAACATTTATCTTTGTTGTATTAAGTATTGCATATATCCTATTAGATATAAGGAAATGATATTTAATCATATTACATTTTAATATAAATCAATTAATATAAAGCATTAAGCAAATAATTTACCCAATAATGTAATAAGTCTAGAATGCCTATTGATCTAATCCTCAGCTAGGGAAAATGGCCAAGTAAGTACTTTAAAATTCTACTATTTAACTATCCTTTCTTTGTATTATATATAACAAATGAAAAATAATAACAGTTTTATTTTCTGATAGTAATAATAATCTAACTTTTACCACTATGATCTGAGATAGCATTATAATTCCTAATTTATGTAATGCTTTTCCTTCCATCTTAAGAGTGGGTAAAGAGATTATATTTTATGAGGTCTTCAAGAGTTGTGGACATTCAGTGGAGAACAATTATTTCTGGTTACAGTTTTAAAAAATGAAAGTCTCATACTCCCTATTCAGAACTCATCCAAATCAGCTATAACACATGGACTGTAATTGAGTTTAGCTATTTCCAAAATTAAAAAATATATATAATTGCTATTTTATTACTTCATAATATCATATCTATAATTGCCTGACAAAAGAGCTTTTTAGTATATAATACCATTTTAACAATTTAAAACTATAATTGATTTATACATTGAAATAATTGTTTTTGCTTTCTATTTTCCATATATTTTTGAGTCTACACATACATAAATACATATACATGCATATGGAGATACCTACAGATACAGGTACACAAAATTATGAATGGGAACACATTCATTATGTGTGTGTATATATATATATGTGATATATATACATATATATATGCACATAAAGACAGAAAGATACAGATATATAGATGTTACTTTGTAATTTGACCTGTAAGTTTCCTCAGATATTTTGTCTGTGACTTAATTACCATTACAGTGAAAAAGAGATATGAATTTCTTGAATTCATGATTCATTCTTTGCATTTTGAAGTGTTTATAACACATAGAAGTGAATTTTTTAAAAAATATTCCTGTAAATTACATTAAATTATTACAGTAACCTGCTTTAGTAGAAAAAAAGTAGGTGAAGAAGAGGTTACTTGATTGTCTGGAAGAAAACTCCCTTTGAAAACTTTCAGGTTCGATTGTCCCAGTTTTATAAAAGTGGAATATTTCACATGCTGTCTTTTGTCCCAGGAAGTAATTATTGGTGTTTATTTGCTTACATGTGTTGTCATCTCCCCTGTTATACTGGCTTCCTGAGAATATTGTTTTGTGTTTATTATGACTTTCCTAAGATGGAGTTTCAGTAACTATGGGAAAAAGTTCATTATGCATTGGATACTTAATTAGTAATAAAGCATAGTAAGCTTAGCATATTCTAATATAAATTCTGTCAGGTATATCTATTTCCTAAATACATTTAGGAACACATTAATCTTTAAACTCAAAAATCAGATAATAACTGTTAGTCACTGCTGTTTCCATTATAAGTTGAGTAAGTGTTTAGAGGAAAAATATATTAATGAAATCATCCATGCTCTTCACAACTATAAAGCTAATCTCAAAAAGTGATATGAAAGGCAAGCTTTTTAATTCATACTTATGAAACAATCATACACTTTGGTGTTTCATTGATTAATTCAAAAGACCAAGACTTATCTTGTTCCTAAAGATACAGAGAGAATACAAGAGCACTCATTTCTCCTGCAATTGATCTATAATTTGGCAAAGTGATGCAAAAGCACAGAAAAGGAACAAAAGGTAAAACCCTAAATGTCAGTTAAGGAGATATTCAGGTCTTCTCCTTTTCCCCACCTTTCCTCTTAAAAAATCTCTGTCTCTTTCCCTCTGTGTGTGTGTCTCTCCTCTCTGTCTCTGTCTCTCTGTCTCTTTCTCTCCTACACGTAACGCACGTACACACCTCATACCAACAAAAACAATACTTCATGATGTTTCCATCTTCCCTTCATAAGCAGTAAGATCCATTATCATAACTTTTATGTTTTGGGAGGTGTTTCTTGGTAGTGCTAATATAAAATGTCTTGGTTAGGCTCCAGAGATCGTGCTTTTATTCAGGCACTTTGCATTCTTAATGTGGCTATAAGACTATGTCTTACTGGCGCTAAATTTAGGGATAAGTGCATTAACATACTCGGACCGCTATGGAAATGTGTAAGTGTATAAAAGACACTCTCCTCATTCTGAGTTTCCTACCATATTTTAATGATAAGGATAATGGTGGTTCCAGGCTGAGGAATTCGAAGTGAGTCATAAAAGAAAAAACTTTTTCAGAATGTTAAAAGCAATCTAGGAGACATTGTTTTCAGCTAAACACTGTGTGTATGTGTGTGTGTGTGTGTTTGTGTGTATACCTAATATGATTCTCATGATTCAACATTATATATTTTCACATAATTTTGCCAATTTTTCATATATAGTTTGACAACTTTGGATATAGAACCTTATCTTTCTAAACCTTCATTTCTCGTGTAACATCAGAGTTGAAGCAGGTTAAAATCCCTTTTCTAAAGTTCTAGAATTTTATTTAAAAACCTAAATAAGGTAATGTCATGGGTATTAAGAGACTTTTTTGGGATGTATTTTAAGACACAACTCATTTCTGAAAACAAATATGTAAGATACAATGAACAAAATTGCTTTATCTTAGGAAACGTATCTTATGTTCTACAATGAAAAATGACTATTAATTAGCATCAGGTAGAGACAAAGCTAATTAAAACCAATGTCTTTTTGGTCCTATTTTGCATGCTGTTCTTTTTCTTAGGAAAACTTAAATAAAAATTTTAAAAAGAAAGCTTAATTTTAATTAAGTAGATAATTTAAGAAGCAAAATACCCAAGAATTTAACTAGACTTTTTATAATAAAATAACTCACAATAAACCAAATTTACTCTATAGTTAATATTACTATTGATTTTATATTATATATAATATGATAATATAAATAAAATGGGATATATATATTCTTGAAGTCATATGTATAAATATTTAAAATATCACATTGGACATTTTGTAAAGTATCACAGTTTTTTCAAATGTTAGATTTAGTTTTACTTTAAATTTAAATTTTCATTTGAGGGAACAAAATCAGTCTTAAAGACTATAGCAAACTAATGATCCATTACATTGAAACATCTGTATTAATGCTATGTAATTATCCATCTAGGCTGTTCACTTTCACAGAGAACAAATTACAACCATTGTTTATTAATGACACATGTATTCTTTAAATTAACTTTCACCTAAATTTATACATTTTTGCATACAATATATTGCCATATTACTCCTGTATTTTATGCTATATAATTTCAAGCATTGTCCAAAGCATTGTGATTAACTATACCTATACATTGTGCAAATATTGTAGAAAATGTGTATCTGCTGCGAATCACTACTACTGTCTAAAGAGAGGTAAGCTAGTGGGGAAAAAATCTCCAGTTATTGTTTTTAAATCCCATTTGGTGAATGCACCATAGAAGAGACACTCTACTGGCTAAACTTTGTATATACAGGGGTCGCAGGAAAATACCAAATGAATCTTTCCATGGAAGGTGACATTCAGAAGGGCTTCTGATCCAATATGCAATTTATCAAGTCAAGCAACACAACATTTAAAAACATAATTTCAAAGCCAACTTTGATACTGTGATCTTGCTACACATAGGCAATGGTATAAGATATTCTTACTTCAAATATGCAGTGAATACGATAATGGTAAATAATTATGCAAACCATTTCAAAATTGTTTTAAAAGCTATCACCTAGTGTAATAAAGGGAAAAATCATATTTTTTCATCCCATGAAATATTGCCTTATATGACTTGCTTTATTAATCTTACCAAATCTATCTGACTTAAAGTTAGTGAATTACTTTTAAATTGAGACTTCTGTCTGCTTCCTCTAAGGCATTTTTCTATTCATTGTTTCCAGAATTAGATTTGTTCATACCATGCACTTTACCTTACATTTTCTCATTTTTTCAAAACAAATACAGAAACGACAGTATTTTAGCATCTCAGTATATATCAATTAAGGGCATATAATTATTTTGTACTCTTTCTTTGAGAAAACTTCAGTTGAATTCATAATATGTTTGAGGACAAGACCACAAACATATGCTGTTCATGTTATGTCTGAGTTCTTTGCTGTTATGTGCTGAAATAGCATGTTATTTCATTTTCTTGATCTTTTAAAAGATTGAACATTCAAACCTGGATTAACCAGATTCATAGTTACACAAATGCATTCTACATGTGACATAGCATTGCCTCGGCAATGAGGCAGTGTCTAAATCTGAAAATAGGATTTAGCCTCCATTGAGTGCAGGTCTTAAACACATTTCTTTTCAAGTTAAGAGCATCGAATGATCAAATTCATCCTTAGCTATGGCTGAAGATGGGTAACTCTTCTTATTCCATAGATGAAGAGCCAAATGAAGATTTCCTCCTGTCATGCAGAGTTACCACTTTTTGCCTGTCTCAAAATCATTCATTTTTTTTCATGCTACATAAATTACGAAACCCTTGTGAAAAAAAATCTGTATTAGTAATCTCATAGACCTATAACATAAAATATTAAATGACAACAAATCTTCAGAAAAGACCTCCAGTTTCTCCTAAATCTATAGTCCACTACATTCTCATCAAAAGTTGATCATACAAATAAATGTGAACTTAGCTACCACAGGTGATCACTTTTCTTTTAGTGCACCTTTGGTATTCAAACTAGATTCCGAGAACAGACACTGTTAACAGTATCTAAAAGTAAAAACTATGGAATACTGACAGTTACTTGTAGTTAAATTTCATCATGCCTTTTTTGAGATTGGTGTGCTTAAAAACGTAATTGATGTGAATGGTTATATTGAGTATGCAAAGAAAAATAAAACACTGCTCCATCAAATCATTGCATTTTCCATATCATTTCAAAAAACATACCAATTTTGCCTTTGAAGTTCTCCCTCCTGTGGTTTTCATCCAATCTTTACTACATTAAGATACATTTGCCTGTGATAATGGAGAGCAATTATAGCCAACAGAGGTACACAGTCAGAATGTTGACTTGAGTAAGAACCACAAATACATGAAGAAATCTTTGCTAGGTATAGTGATCACCTAAATCCTCACAGCCTATGTCCATCTGTAATTGTGTTCTTTGTACTATTTATATATTGTCTTATTTTAAAATGAAAAATAATGAAATCACTTCTTATTAAATTATGAATAAAGATGCCTTTATTTTGACACTCTGACTCAAATTTCATAAACAAAACTTGTGAGAAAACCAGGAGTCCGTTTGAATTAATGTAATAAGAGTGTACATATATACATTAATATGTAATTCAAGACCCCCCAAAATCAACTAACACAATGTGAAATTTAGTTTTAATTTTATAATAATGTTCCATATGCAAATTTGAGCACTATGAAAAGAGCTTTGATAGCTATCAGTTTTGTAAAAGTAAAATGTGAAGCAAGCATTGCAAGTTTTCTCACTGAGCATCTTAATATCTTACTCAAATACTACAAAATATATTCTTACCTGCTTCCAAACAAATGAGGGAAGGAGAGAGAGAGAGAGTGCAAAATAAAGCAACCAGGAGAAAAGCAGTATTTGTACTACTTCATTATAAGAAAGCAAAAACTGAATAGCTTATATTGTCAGGTAAAGTAAATACCTGGTTTAGTAGCGGAACTGAGTTTAGCCCTGCTCAGCACTGACAATTCCGGTGTCGCTTCTGTCTCATTCCTACTCTCCTCTTTTTATAGTATCTTCACAGCTGAAGCTTCATGCATCTCAGCGTGCCTCCCTCTTCGAGCATCACTTTTAACTCAGGCAGGCAGGAAGCTGAAGCCAAAGAAACTCTCTGTCTGATTGGTTTCCATTCAGCGTTTCTGATTAATAAGAGACGTCCCTCACGTAGGAAGACATTGCCGCTGATGGCGCTGCAGGGCTCCAGGGTTGGGGCTGGGGGAGTAAGACCTCTTCAGGCACAGTGATTTGCAAGCGAATGAAGTGGGAGTGTTCAGAGAGGAGGGCTTTGTCAAAGACCCCCACAGGAGAAAATAACCCAGTATTTTAGTCTCGGTTAATCAGCTCTGCTTAATCTGTTTGCAATTGGGAGAGAAGTCACAGCATGTCCGTAACCTGTAAATCATCTGTAGAAAATATATATCACATGGAGAATGCTGTCGGTCAAAAGAAATTTGGGGTATAGTCCCTGCAGAATTCATGACTGCCTCTTTCAATTCAATATACCAAAATTCCGAGTTTATGAAAAGAAAGAATCCAGATCACATTTATCACTGATAATGATGAATTTTTAGCTGTGTCTCTGAGTTTATAAACTAATCTTTCAAAAAACAGTAATTTAAAAATATCTAATAACTGCTGTCCTAACATGTGCTTTTTAAGAAAGAGACTGATTTCAAGTATAATTTCAAATGTCTGCAATGCTGCTTTTTATTTGATAATGCAATTGAGGGATTTTCACCTTCCCCAGAATTGTCCAAAAATAATTGTGACCATAGCCACATCACGAGAACTACACGGTCCACCTGTTAGATTAGCTGTTGTACACTGTACAAGTATTAGAGAGAGAGTAAAACACGAGGGAGTCAAACCCTGTTTCAGAAGAGAAGTCTCTTTAGTACTTCTGGAAATGGCGCAATAAGAAGGATATTGATTAGTAGATAAATCCTTCTGAAAAGAAGTTCTAGTAATAGTTGTATGAAATGCACGGTGGGACTATGGCTCACTTTATAACGGCTCGTTAAGTCACAGTAAGCAAATAGCTTAAGTGCCAAAAAATATCAATATCCTATTTGATGCTTCAAAGGAAAACTGACAATAGAAAATAAAAATAAAATTGCCACCTCCCCCCCTACTAATGATGACATTAATCCATGAAGTATAGATAATAGAGATGCCTTTTTGCAGCATGTGCAGTATGAAAATTCATTTCTTAAACGGGAAAACAAATACTTAGAAAATATAGTTTTACAAATCCCCAAATAAAACACGGCACTACTAATGTATGGTAATTGAACTTGGAGTATGTGGTTTTTAAATTATTGTGAATTTGAAGTGTAGGAAATGGACAAAAAAAGGGACTTCATTTTGCTCATTTACAAATGAAGGAACAGAAAGCAGAAATAAAGCTTTATGCATATTGTCCAGGGCTAGATGGATCCAAGTGGTTAAGAACAGCTTCGTGAATTCTTCATGGAGGCTAAGAGTGTTTTCTTGAGGCAAAGATATTTAATATAAAATTCACACACTCTTTTATACTCATTTCTTCCAGGTCTACTTGATTCTTTAAATAAAAGTGTATATTATAGAAGTCTCTTTGTTAATGCTGAGATAAAGTACTATATGTAAAACGGGAAAAGAAACCAAACAAAATATTTTATCATAGTTTGAGGTAAATATTCACAAATAAAAGCTTTAAATCCCTAAAGTTGAATACATTTCATTTCCCACTGAAACCCAACTGTAGGAAAAAACTGTTTTATGTGAAATCTACAGTCCAACAAATCATTCTATTACCTGATCTGAAGTTACTTTTGCTACTCCTAGAAAAAGGATGGGGGGAGTGTTACTATGAAAAAAAATGGTTACTCTGTCAGGAATTTTCTGTCCTTCCCTTCTCTGTCATAGTGATTATGGAGCATTTGAAAACAGAGGGCCTAAACCTTGGAATTTTTGAAAATTCTTTTATATCTTATGTATACCTACTTGTAGGTTTTCATATGTAAGTAGAATTCTATATTACGTAAAACAGGTTTTAATTCTTAGACTAATGTTTACAACTAATTAGCAGGCTTACACAAAAATATGAATCGTCCTTATTATTTACAGTGGTAGGAATATATTTTCTCTTCTGATGCATTCAGATATCAAAATCATTAACAGTAAATGTAAAATATTATTTGAATTTTTCTTTCCAAGATTATTTTAGCATGAATTAACTTTTCTTAATCATTTGGTACTGTACATATGTTAGGGTAGGCAGTTAAAGAGGCCAGCAAAGAGCAAGTCATAGCCATCTATGGGGAAAGCCAGAGGCCTGTCCAGGCAGCACTCCAAAACAAGGCCCCAAGATGTGGGATCAAACCAGACTGGCCCAAGGTGCCAAGACTGGAAACCCCTAACCAAATAAGGAAGAAAAAGTACATACAAAACCCTGTTTCCAAGGAATCCCAGCCTTAAGTAATGAATATTCCATCTCCTGTTAACAACTGTGGATAAAAGAAACCTGAAAACCTGATCCAAGGTGTGCAGCTCTCTCCCTCGTCTCTGTCTCTCTGTCTGTCTCTCTCAAGCTCACATGCTCTCACATCTGGAGAGTGTACTTTTGCTTTAATAAACTTGCCTGCCTGTGTTGCTCATCTGCTGTGTTGTGTCTGTCCTTGAATTCTTTCTCATGATGAGAGCAAGAGTCTCTGGTGACATCCTGGGGATGAGCTGGGTTGAGGACTCAAGGCCCTGGGTCTCCCCAGTTCACCCAGCAACAAACGTAGTACCATATCAAAACAAACAAAACACGTCTTTGAATTTTTCTCTTTTCTTTTTCTTTGAATATAGTGCATTTCCATACTTGAGGACTCCATCTATTTAACACTGTTCAAAACAATTGCTCATCCTTGTGAGTCATGATAAAAAATAAATATTTAGTCTTCATCCAGATTTCTGGCACTGAATTCCTAAAACTTTTGAGATTTCCTGAGTGATGAGAGCATAAAGTTGCCTTTTGTTATGTTAATGAGTTGACTTTCTGAACACCACCAAGGATGGGGGCTGGTTGCCAGGAGAACCAACCATGGGATTAGAAGGTTTAGAACATTTAGTCCTACACCCCTGATTTCTGGGGAGAGGAGAAGGGGTGGAGGTTGAATCAATCGCCAATGAGCAATGATTTAGTCAATCATGCCTATGTAAGGAAGCCTCCCAAAAGGACAGGGCTCAGAGAGCTTCTGGGTAGTGAACACCTGGAGATTTGGAAGAGTGGCATGTTAGGACAGGTCATGGGTTCTGTGCCTTATGGATCTCTTCCATCTGGCTCTTTCTGAGTTATATTCCTTTTATAATCTGGTGATCTAGTAAGTAAAATGTTTGAGTTCTGTGAGCCCCTCTAGCAAAGAAATTGAACCTACGGCAGGGCTTGTGGGAACCTCTGATTAATAGCCACTTGGTCAGAAGTAAAGGTGCAATCTGAGCTGGCATCTAGAAGGAGTAGGGAAGGAGGGAGGCAGTTGCATGGAACTGAACACTTAACCTGTGGAATATGATGCAACCTTTGGATGGATAATGTCAGAATTAAGTTAAATTATAGGACAACCAACTGGTATCCTATGAATTACATGTTGATGTGGTGAACCTCCCTGGTTCCACATCAGAATTGGTACCAGACCTATTTACCCTGCCACATAGACAACTCCAATTGTTTTGCTTTTGTATTTTAATAACTTGACAGATTGTTGAGAAATATTGGAAAAGTAAAGTAGTCACAGTGCTAGTTTATATTTCACTGAAATGGAAAATAAAAAAGATGAATTAATGAATAAAATAAACTTTATACTCAAGTGAGTTGCTAAGCATACAATTGGCCCTGCAGTGTTCAGAGAGGATCATAAAGACATGGTTTTGCATTGGGACAACTGTGAGAACTTCCCTGTGCTGTGACACCACTCATAGGACCACCCTAGAATTTCAAATCAACATCTGCTCCTGATAAGAGCTGCTCATCCCTTCCCAGCTCACATCTTTGTATGATGACTTTTGCTTGCCAGTATTATAAATAACCACCACCTGACCTGGAAACCAAGAATTTTTTACTACAACCTGAAGATTAAACTATAATCAAGAATGGAGCAAAATTTACAGCATGCCCCAATCATTTCATGGTGTCTGGAGAGAGCTTGCTTTAGATCTTTTTTGCTATATCCTCATGTGGTGGAAGGGGTGATGGATTACTCTGTATTCTGTTTATAAGGGCACTAATCTTTCATTAGGGCTCCACCTTCATGACCTAATCACTGCCCAAAGGCCTCACCTCTTAACAGCATCATCTTGAGTTTTAGGATTTCAACCTATGAATTATGGGGAAATAGAAACATTCAGACCATAGCAACATTATATTGATTTTTTTTCCCCTGTAAGATTGCTTTTCCTGGATAAACCTTAACCTTTCACCTATGTACATGTCACTACTGGTGTTTGCTCCTAACCTGTAGCTTAGACTTGTAACCATCAAAAAATGGCATGAATATATACTTTCAAAAATTCCAGTTTCGCTGTTCTGTCTCCTACTTCCAAATCATTCTCTCTGTTACCTTGATGCCAGCAATTCTACCTCCCTTTCAGTACCTCTCATTCCTTGGACCCCACATCATTTTTAAGGTTTTTCACTCCTCTGAGGTTCTCACATCTCTGCTCATTCATGTTTGATCCCATGGGCCATTGTCAAAACTACTCCATTGCATACCCTGCTGTTCAGTTCTTACTCCATGACTTTACACACTGCCTCCAGAGAGTAACTTTTTTTTTTTTTAAGAGAATGCTGAAAAAAAAGATAAAGGGAGCTTTATATTATGTCTGTGGCAATGAAATATGAACTAGGGATTCTGGGGTCATGGAGTGAGCCATACACCAAATAATGGAGCTGGAGTAGAATTTTGGAGTCAGAGTTACTTTCTTAGTTACTCTTTGTTTTTTCTTCATAGTTCAGACAGCCTTGACATATTCCAGGCTTCATACAGAAGATGAAAGTTTAGAAACTTCACAGAATCCTTGAAGTCTGTCCTTGGATATTTATAAACCATGCAGAATATAGATGGCTGATATAAGTCCTCCACCATTTTTAAAAAAATTCTGCTGATATACTTATTACATGAATACTACCATGCCCATTATTACATTAGCTCCTGCTGTCACTAGTCATGATAATACCACTAATTTTAAGAATAGCAACTGCTGTGATTTATTGTGTACTGCGTTAACTGTAGCCATTTTATAAATGTCTTAAAACAACTCTACAAGATAGATTTTTTTTTGATACCATGCAAGGAAACTGATGGTTAATGAAGTTATTCATCAAAATCCACTTAGCTAGGCAGTTGCTAGAACCTAGAGTGCAGTTCTATTTAAGTTTAATGCCCATCCTTTTAAGCACTCTACCTACTGTACAGCCTCCTTCACTTGCCTACTGGCCACACAGTGCATCACAACTCAGACACTAATGGGCAAAGGTAGATGGAATATTGTTTATCCCCTAGAGAGATTTCTCATCCTCAAAGTCTCTATACAATATAGAATTCTATCTAAAATGTTTATCTTTGGGGTGCCTGGGTGGCTCAGTCAGTTGGGTGACTGACTTTTGATTTAGGCTCAGGTCACGATCTCAGGGTTATGGGATCAAGCCCCATGTTGGGCTCTGCATTGGGTATGAAGACTGCTTGTTGTTGATGTTGTTGTTGTTGTTGTTGTTGTTGTTGTTGTTAGGAAGGAGAGAAATTACATATCTGTGTTTAGTTTTCAGAGCAATATAGGTTCTGTATTTAGGTTTTAGTTTATTAATGAATGGAAGAACAAGAAATAATGGCATTTGCTCCACAAAATTTCGCAAGACAAATATAAATTGAAAAAATCTGATATTGAAAAGCATGGTATTTACAATTTAAATCCTGAAAAACATTGACTCTTAAGCCAAAGGGCTTTGTAATAATCTGCCTATGCAAATAGCAGGAATTGTAGAATATTGAAGGAAGAAAAATGTTTCCCAATAAATAAGCTAATACTTATTTCTCTGTGAGTGTCATGTTTTGATTTAGTAAACAGCAGTTTCTAATAGGTGGCTCATAAAGAGACTTCCATTCATGCCTTAATATAAATGCCTTGCAAAGCTTCCAGCTAACGATAATCTTTTTGTTTTTTCCTCAAGTCTTTTAAAGATAAAAGTCTATTTTACATTATCGGTCCTTTATTTTTTCATTTTATTTTAAATTGATTTTTTTTTATTTTAAAGTATTGTTATTTATTTCATCATTGCAAATTGCTATATTGTGTGTTTTACAATGTGTAATATATCAACACATTGTATTATAATGTGATTGTAATATAAGTTGCATAAATTGTACAAAAATTATAATTAATATATTATGAAAAGATATGTATATATCTTAAGTGTACAGCCAAGAAAAGATTGAAAGCTCTGAGCTTAACAGTGACTTTAAAATCATCTTCATAAATAAGCAAACCTTTAAAGAATACCTTCACTTACATAGTACTTTGCTAGAAGCACTGAAATACCAAAGTAGAAAGTCTGAGTTTCTTCTTTTAAGAAACCAAAGGAGTAGTTTACATCCCTGCAGAGTGAAAATGACCTGGAGACGTTTTCTTCTTAAACTAACAGACAAGACAGACTTTTGATTCTAACCTACAGTCTATTAATATCTAACCCTGGTTGGAGGAACTAGATCAGTGGTTCTTGGCCCTGGTCACACATGAAAATCATGTGAGTGTAGGCTCCTCATCCTGAAATTCTGATTCAGTTGTTCTAGGGTAAAGTCCAAACCCTGGCAATTTCAGTAGCTCCCCTGGTGATTCCAGTGAGCAGACTGATAAGATAACAATCTCAGTCTTGGGAGTTGATCTGAGAATGGGCTTGCAGATTCAGCCCCTGGTTATGTTCAGAAGGTCTAAGCATGTGATGTCTAGAGATCTCCTAAGACTTCAGGTTCCAATGCTTCCAATCCCAATAGGCAGTGCTCAAGGTAAATGGAATTTTTCATATTTCCTTGAATATACCATGTTTTGTTTGTTTTGCATATTTCTCATTGTTCCTCCCACCAGGAAAATCTTTCTGTTCTCTGTATTTTTTTTTTTTAATTTCACCTCTGTGAAGGTGTCCTTCCTTCAGTGAGGGTGTCCCTTGTGCAAGGGTAACACTTTACCACTCCCCATCAGTTATCACTAATGGACATACATTTCTTTCTGTGTTTTGTATTTGTTGTTGACAGGTCCATCTCCTTCCATCAGACTATTAAGTTCCTTAGAGACTAAAATCTTTCCTTATTTACACATTGTGACATTACCAGCATGCATATTATTACCTGCTGGCATATATAGTAGGGCTCATAAAGGGTGCTGTAAATTTTTTAAATTAGCCAATTGGTTAATATATAAGACCTCAAATCATTTTTCTTAAAGAAAGAGCTATCTGCAATCACCTCATTATCTGTAAAGTATGGCTAACTTTACACAGCAGAATAATTCAACAAGCAAAAATAGATTAACAACTATTGTAAACACATCTCAAAAGGAAATGTAACATTAGTCAACACTATTGTATATGGAGATTAATAACTTAATACCTATATATTAATTTCAGGTCTTAAACTAAAAAATGTACACAGAAGAACGAGACCATACTGTGTTTTGTTTAAGTATAATGGAGCTTGTTTTTTCATAATAAAAGCTACCATGGTTTGAAAACCAACCATGATGGTTATTCCATTAAGTGCCTCTTAAATTTACCTCATTGGAACTCCACAATAATATAAAGAAGCATGCATGAGTTTTCTCACAACAAATAAATGTAGGCTCAGAAATGGCCAAATATAATGGCCAAATCGCACAATCAGCAGGTGGCACAGTTGTTATTGAACACAACTTTTTTTTTTTTTCTGACACTTGTTATTTCTAGTGTCCTATACATGAGAACATCAGATTACATATTCTGAGCACATTTGTCTGATTTTCTCTGTGTCATCCATGCTTTAGCGGAATGGGTTTAATAATTTAGATAACAATTCCAAATTTTCCATATAATAAATTTGTGAATCTAGCAAGTTACTCCATGTCTCACAGCCTGTTTTCACACAACAAACAAGGAAATGATCAAAGAATCTCTGTGAGGACCAAATGAGGCAATGATGCTGCTATAGAGAACTGAGTCGAAGTCACTGGTATCAAATTCGTAATTTTTGCTTTTAAAACAGACAGAAGTGCACCTATAGGGACAAGGCTCTGGTCATTTCAAGAATTCTTCTCGTTTCAGTGGCCTGCAGGTATCATCCTATTCGAAACTGTCTATTCCTCCAGTTTGGCTTCTGGGCCAAGACCAACATTTGATTTTGTATCTGTTCACTCGTAGCTGAAATCTCAGATGTCTGATTGGTTTTTTTCATTTTGGGATTCCAAACTAACACTGAGAGCTAACATTGACAAAGCCTGCTCATGAATATTAACTTAATTATGCAAAATGTGGCAAGGACTAGATGATGGAGAAAAATCACTCCTTTGCATGTAGTGAAAAGAGAATTTGCCAGCATGGTTATAGAGAAAACCGAAGGAGGAAATACAAATTGTATTTAATGAACCTCTCCGATGTGCAATAGGAGAGCATATCTCCTGACTTATGGGTGAGAAAAGCACAATAGTAAACAGTTGCATTAGTAATGTCATCAGCGTTAGATTCATGCTTTGTATATTGCACATGCTTAAAGTAGGGCATGACTCTGAGTATGTCAGCTTCATATATAATTTATTACATTAAATGTGTGTTTGTTTTTAAAACAATTTGGGTTATCTTTTTTAAAAATCCTGTCTGACAATAGTTGCGTTTTAATTGGAATGTTTAGATCATTTAGCTATAATATGATTGCTAACATAGTTGGCTTTAAATCTACCATTATTGCTCTTTGTTTTCTCTTCGTCATTTTCTCCTTTATTCTTCTTTCCTTGCAATTCTTTATATTAGATATTTTATAAATTTCATTTATTTCATTTTCTCTCTTCTAATAGTTTTTTGTTTGTTCATTTGTTTTTTAAGATTTATTTATTTATTTATTTGAGAGAGAGAGAAAGACAAAATACAAACAGGGCGAAGGGCGGGTAGAGAGAGAATCCCAAGCAGGCTCCCTGCTGAGCAGGAAGCCCCATGCCTAGCTCCATCCCACAAGGGAGAGATCATGATCTGAGCAGAAATCAAGAGGTGGACACTCAAGTGACTGAGCCACCGAGGCGCCACTCTTCTACTAGCTCTTTGTTTTATCTTTTATTACTATACCCTGCTCGTTTTCTTAGAAATTGAAATGTATTAGAAACAACAATACATATTTTTATTATTAGAGACAACAAATTAGTATTTCTGCAGCATATAAAACAACACAAAAAAATAATGATAGTGGAATAACTTTATTACCTGTGCCACTTTTTGTGGAATTGTTATGTGTATTTTAATTTTATGTGTTTATAAAACATAAGACATTGTATTTAATTTTGCTATGAACAAGGAATAGCATTTTATATTTAATCATATATTTACCACTTCTGTGGTAAAATATACTGATTATTCCTTCTTAGACTCACCTGCTTCCATTTGAGATTAAGCATATCCTGTGGCAGAGGTATACTTGCAAACAAATTATCTCAGCTTTTGTTTTTCTGAGACTATATTTATTTCATCTTCATTGTTGAAGGATATTTTTGCTGGATATAGAATTCTTTATTAATCATTCTGTTTTCTTTCATCACTTGAAAAAATAATATTTCTCTATCTTCTGCTGAGACAAAGTTTCTGTTGAGAAATCAGTTTTCTTATTGATTATGAAAGATAATACTTCTTTTTTCTCTGGCTGATTTTACAATTTATTCTTTATATTTCATTCTCTGAGGTTTGGTTATGATCTTCCTAATTGTAGTTTATTTAGTCACTGTTTTGGATATGTGATTTGATGTATCTTTTTATATTTGGAAAATTAATGCCCAATATTTCTTATAAAAATTACTTCTGTTCCATTCTCCCACTCTCTTCTTCTATGACCTCAATTACATGAGTATTCATTTTTTCATCATATGCTACATTTCTCTGATGCTCTTTCTTTTCCATTATTTTTTTCTCTCTCTCTGTTTCAGATAGGATATTTTCTAATAAACTGTTCTCAGTTTTCCTTAATCCCATTTTCTGTTTGCTAATACCAGCCTGGTGTTAGCTCATCTTATTGAATCATTTCGTAAACCAGTTTCCCTTTTAACAAGTTAATCCGCACTCTTTTGGTGCTGTGCTTACTCTAATATCTGGATTATTTTTAAGTATACTTTTATGCTTTTACTGACAGTTTCACCTCCTGATTATCACTAGACTATTTCATCTCCTAACATGTCTAGAGATTTTTAGTTTATGCTGAACATTGTGGAAAACATGACCTGAGAACGTGAATTGTGCAGTTTCCTTCTAAAAGGTATCGATGTTTGCTCTATTGTGCAGTCTCATTCTCAGGGATCACCTTGATCCTGTTGAAACTGGGTTCTAAGCCCATTTGGGCAGATTTATTCCTGTTTGATCTTTATCCCAGTGCCTTTCACAGTCTCAAAAGAATAGTCAGAATCTTCAGTATTCTTGCTGCCTGGGTTCATACACCAAAATATTTCAGCACTGTGAAAACACTGACATTTCCATTTGGCTCTTCAGATTCCCAGCATCTGTTCTTTCCTAGGCATCCCAAAGTTTTGCCTTGAATATGTATAGCCAAGGACACCAAGGAAATTTTTATATAGATTTTGGAGAATCCTTGTATGTAATTTCTACCTTTCTCATATCCTGTCTCCAATATTTAGTTTCCCTGGTTTCTAATCTGTTTCATTTGTACAGCAATATAGTCATTTCTGCTTATACTCCATTTTCCTGTGCACCTTTGGAAAACGCACCCAGAGAAAAAGCTGAGATAAATGTGGAGCTTACTTTTTATGCTTTCCTTATCTCAAGTTATCATAGCACTGAATTGGTTATTGTCCTAGAGAAAAATGGGTGTCTCAATTAAATTAACCTCAAGTAGGGAAGGGGTGACTCACAGATCTGCTACTGTTATCTCTTTTCTTTACAGATGGCTTATGTGACTCCTTATGGTATAAAATCTCATCTCTTGCACACATGGCTGAATCTGAGCCATGTGCTCTTATTTTCAGGTAGCTGTATATGTCAGTTTATTTTTTACCTCCATATGCTTATCCCTCTGCCTAGAAAGTTTCCAGTTCATTTTATCTCTCCCTCCCTGACTATTCTTCCTTTAAACTCAATCTACCTGAAGAACAAACACATACTTAACCCCCAAGACACAGGTCAAATACCACCTTCTCTTTAACTTTTTCTCCTTCCTGTGCAAGCAGAATTAAGAGCCCCCTGCTTTGTGCTCCAAAAAATATTGAATGTAATTCTAAATTACCATTTTTCTGTTTAACATATGGCAGACTAAACTATATGCTTTTCAAGCAAAACCTCTTTGTGCTATTATTTGTGTTCCTTTCTCTCCCACTATCACAAGGACATGGGTGGGGGTAATAAATAATACTTGTTAGGTAAAAAATAAATGACTGTCTGAATAAAAAGAATAATATATTTGATTTCTTAAGCAATACTGATATGATATATTTAGTGCTTTACGTGAAATATCTTTAATTATCCTAACCACTTTCCAATGCAAGATTTAAAAAAAAAGAACAAAACTGAAGCAGAGAAAGTTGCCATAATAGGTAACCATGAATCCAGTACTGGAAGACTGTTTTTCTAAGACTCTAGAATCCATATTCTTTCCACTAACCCAAACTGACTATAAAATTCTCCATTTGAATGGAAATTTTAGCAAAATTATTATTATTTTAAATTATGCAGATGATATATTAAGACAATACAACATAAGAGAAAAGCTTTTAATTCTATGTTATAATCCAGAAAAATAGAATAGAATCATCAAAGTGTATTAGTTTGAATATAAACTCAATATATATATATGCAGACACACCTATGAAGTATGTATTAGAAAATACATACTTCTATATTAATTTCTTAAAATAAAACTCACAAACTCAAGGAAAACATGACACTCTGAAAAATTAAATAATACATTCAGAATTTCCCAGAACTTGAAGGCACATATACAAAGTATGTTCATATAATTTGAAGAAGTATGCTACTAATTTAACTGTTACCACTTAGAATTTATTAAATCATAAACTGTATAATGAAGCAAATGTCTTATTAACCTTATTAACCTGTACACATAATTTTAATCAAAATTTTAGTGAAAAGTTATGTGTGGATGATTTATATATACAGATATAAAGGAATCATTCCATTTGAATAGCAATTTGTACTATTTAGGTGAAATCATTCTTTTGTTAATCACTAATATAAAAGTAGAAAACGCACTTGTGACAGTGTATTTAATTATGAACTGAACAGTGAGACAAATTTAGGCAGAATTATATGTCTCCTATTGTTCTACCATGAAAGTGAAATAGGGCTCCTCACTGATACTGCATTTGACAATAGAATTAAGTTTTCTGTTTCAAATAGGTTTTATCAATCACATAGGAAGTCAAAACTGTTTCAGATTTCAGCAACCTAAGACTTTTCTCCTGCAATTACATAATATTACTGATTAAACCAAAGTTGCACAGATACTTTTTATAAATGGTTATCTAAACTCAAGCTACCAAACACTGAGACTGGCTTACTATTAAACTGATTTTTCAAGTAATTGACACAGTTTCAAATTTCTTTGTGCAGAAATGTCATTGCCTTTCTCTCTCTTTCTTTCTTTTTTCTATTTTTCCCCCCTCTTCACTTGGAGTGATTTCTAGTTTGGGACACATTATTGGCAAATAGCAACTAACCATGAAATCATTACATCTATGTTGGCAGTTTAATTTCAATGTGCAAATAAAACAGGTTTTCCCAATTCCTTAGATATACCAATGTTCATACTAAAGTACAAATGTCACAAAATTAGATTGTATAATCAACTACTGGTATGACTGGAAATGTAAAATTTAATATTTTGCTTTTTCTATATCTTACTGAGTGGCTAAAGCCTAAATAGAATCCCACAGAAGTAGCTTCTAAAAAGATATAGAGATAGTGTGTTATACTTTTCAGAGTGTGGATCTTTTACCTCTTTGGTTAAGTTTATTCCTAGGTATCTTATGGTTTTTGTTACAATTGCAAATGGAATCACTCCTTAATTTATCTTTCTGCTTCTTCATTATTGGTGTATAGGAATACAGCAGATTTTTGTATGTTGATTTTGTATCCTGCAACTTTACTGAATTCGTGTATCAGTTCTAGCAATTTTTTGGCACAGTCTTTTGGGCTTTCTACATAGAGTATCATGTCATCTGCAAATACTGAAAGTTTGACTTCTTCCTTGCTGATTTTCATGTCTTTTATTTCTTTCTGTTGCATGATTGCTGAGACTAGGACGCCTAGTACTTAAAATGACAGTGGTGAGAATGGACATCCCTGTCTTATTCCTGACCACAGAGGAAGCTCTCAGTTTTTAAGCCTTGAGGATGATATTAGCTGTGGGTCTTTCATATATGGCCTTTATGATATTGAGGCATGTTCCCTTTATTCCTACTGTGTTGAGAGTTTTCATCAAGAATGGTTGTTGTACTTTACCAAATGCTTTTTCTGCATCCATTGAGAGGATCATATGCCTCTTATCCTTTCTTTTATTAATGTGGTACATGATATCGATTGATTTGTCAATATTGAACCACCCCTGGCAACCCAGAAATAAATCCCACCTGATCATGGTGAATTTTTCTTTTAATACACTGTTAGATTCAAGTTGGTAGTACTTTGTTGAGAATTTTTGCATCCATGCTCACCAGAGATATTGGCCTATAATTCTCCTTTTTAGTAGGGTCTTTGCTGGTTTCAGAATCAAGGTAATGCTGGCCTCGTAGAATGAGTTTGGAAGTTTTCCTTCCATTTCTGTTCTTTGGAATAGTTGTGAAGAATAGGTATTAACTCTTCTTTAATGTTTGGGAGAATTCCCCTGCGAAGCCATCTGGCCCTGGAGGTGACACAAAGAGATGGAAAAACATTCCATGCTCATGGATAGGAAGAACAAATGCTGTTTAAATGTCTATACTATCCAAAGCAATCTACACACTTAATGCAATCCCTGTCAAAATACAAACAGCATTTTTCACAGAACTAGAACAAGCAATCCTAATATTTGTATGGAACTACAAAAGACCCCAAACAGCAAAAGCAACCTTGGGAAAGAAAAGCAAAGCTAGAAGCATTACAATTCTGGACTTCAAATTATATTACAAGCTGTAGTGATCAAGAGAGTATGGTACTGGCACAAAAACACACTCACAGATCAATGAAACTGGCACAAAAACAGACTCATAGATCAATGAAACAGAGGATTGTCTCTCTCTCTCTCTCCCTCTCCCTCCAGAAATGGACCCACAACTATATGACAACTAATCTTCGGCAAAGCAGAAAAGAATATCCATTGGAAAAAAGACAGTCTCTTAAACAAATAGTGTTGAAAAAACTGGACAGCCATCTGCAAAAGAATGAAACTGGACCACTTCCTTATGCTATACACAAAAATAAATTCAAAATGGATGAAAAACCTGAATGTGAAACAGGAAACAAACTATCAAAATCTTGGAGGGAAACATAGGCAGTAACATCTTTGACATTGGCCATAGCAACTTCTTACAAGACATATCTCTAGAGGCAGGAGAAACAAAAGCAAAAATAAACTGTTGTAAATTCATCTAGATAAAAACCTTCTGCACAATGAAGGAAACAATCAACAAAACCAAAAGTCATCCTTCACAATGGGAGAAGATATTTGCAAATGACATATCTGATAAAGGGTTAGTATCCAAAATATATAAAGAACTTATCAAACTCAACACCCAAAAAACAAATAATCCAGTTAAAAAATAGGAAGAAAACATGAATAGACATTTTACCAAAGAAGCCATCCAGATGGCTTACAGATACATGATACGATTCTCAATATCACTCATCATCATCAGGAAATACAAATCAAAACGGTAATGAGATATCACCTCAAAACCTTTCAGAATGGCTAAAATTAGCAGCACAAGAAACAAGTGTTGGCAAGGATGTGGAGAAAGGGGAACCCTCTTACACTGTTAGTGGGAATGCAAACTTGTACAGCCGTTTTGGAAACCAGTATGGAGGTTCCTCAAAATGTTAAAAACAAAACTACCCTATGATCTAGCAATTGCACTACTATTTACCCAAAGGATACAAAAACACTGTTTCAAAGGGATATGTGCCCAAAGGATACAAAAACAGTGTTTCAAAGGGATACGTGCTCCCTGATATTTACAGCAGTATTATCAACAATAGCCAAATTATGGAAGTTACCCAAATGTCCATTGATTGATGAATGAATAAGGAAGTTGCAGTGTGGGGTGTGTGTGTGTGTGTATACACACACACATATATATAATATATATATTACATATATATATTATATTAAATATAAATATAAAATATATATGTGCGCATAATGGGATATTACTCAGCCATAGAAAGTATGATCTAGCAATTGCACTACTATTTACCCAAAGGATACAAAAACACTGTTTCAAAGGGATATGTGCCCAAAGGATACAAAAACAGTGTTTCAAAGGGATACGTGCTCCCTGATATTTACAGCAGTATTATCAACAATAGCCAAATTATGGAAGTTACCCAAATGTCCATTGATTGATGAATGAATAAGGAAGTTGCAGTGTGGGGTGTGTGTGTGTGTGTATACACACACACATATATATAATATATATATTACATATATATATTATATTAAATATAAATATAAAATTTTTTTTTTTTTTTTTTTTTTTTTTTTTTTTTTTTTTTGGGAGGTGGGGTGGTGGGATGGGTAAATGGTAAGTGGGTAATGGCTATTAAGGAGGACACTTGTGATGAGCATCAGGTATTGTATGTAAGTGAGGAATAACTAAATTCTGCTGCTGAAGCTAATATTACACTGTGTGTTAACTAACTGAAATTTAAATAAAAACTTGAAAGTGTAAGAAAAAAATAAGGAGTAAAAAGATACAGAGAAAGAAGGAATGAAAATCCAATGAAAATTAGTACACATGAAAAGATATGTTGTATTAACTCTGCTTAGTCTCTTAAACAGCAAAATACCAAAACGAAGTATTTGCACATCTACTTATCTGTGGGCTTTTTTTTTTTTTTGTCCTTAAGTAAACAGACAAGACTTTTTTTCTACATTATGTTAAGTTATTCCTTCCCAAAATTGTGTCTATTAAATCAGATCAATTTTTGTATGATATAATTCCTTTTGATTGTCTTAAAATAGTCTTCAAGTCAAGCATCGAACAGTGTCAGCTACCAAAAAAAAAAGTTTTTAGCTTGAGTCTCCGTGTAGCAGAAATGAATATTGAACATCAAGATGCTAAAAGCCTGTCAGCAATTGCATTATAAACCTAACTTTGCACTGACTATGAAAATGCAGTTGGAAAACATTTTCATCTGTTGCAACTGTTTTCAACAGTCAAAATTTGACTTTATAATGCTGTAAATTAAAAATGAATAAAAGAATCTAGGAAATGTTTCTTATTCTTGATCAAGTAAATTCTCAAAGTGTAATTTAAATAGGAGATTAGTTTTGAATATAAACTTCTATGTTTATTGAAATCACTAATTTTCCCATGATCTTTTTAAAGAACGGTATTGAATGATCTGGTAACCATTTAAGTATTAAAGGGAAAAATTTGATTTCTTATTTCATGAAAAAGTGTATTTTATAAAAATGGTTCCACAATGTTTTGAGTTCATAAAGACTTTTTTTTTGAGCACAAGTCATTGCTGTCCACCCAAAATATTTAGAAGGAAAACATTACTAAAACTCTTTCTTAATTTATTAAGGTGGATAATATATTCATATAGACAATAAAAAAAACCAAAAAAATATGAGTGATTGCCTTTCAGAGGTTGAACAGGCTAAAGGTTGACTATGTGCATACTTGTGTATTTAAGGGGGACAGGAAGAGATTTGTTTGCTTCTCTTTATCAAATTCTATATTTAAATGAAGGTTCTTCATCCTTGCATTAAGAAATCCACATGCATGTTTTATTTACTATACTGTTTCTGCTTGTCTGTTTTTGAATTTTGTTTTAAGTACGGTTATGGTATTAATTTTTTTATGGTATTAATTTTTTCTTAAAGAGTCTCTGTCAGCCTCTCAGCCCGTTTGGTAGCTTTAGTAGCTTTTTCTTTTTCTTTGTTATTTTTTCCACTGTCTCACTTCCCGTCTCCTCCCTTCCCCCTCTTATGTATTTAATTGTGCAGCATGCTTTCATACTTAATTATGATGGTTTGACATGGATATATGGTATTTCAATTTCACTGAATGGATATAGAAAAGGTCAACAATTCCCCACTGATGGACATTTAATTTATTTCTCATGTTTTCTTGCTACAGTTTTATAAGGTATATGCATAGTGTTATCATTTCTGTTAGAATTCTAAAATCTGGCTTGATGTGTCAAAGGTAATGTACATGTTTAATGTTAATTTGTGTTGCCACATATTTCCTCAAAGTTTGTCACAGTTTATATTCCCACTGTCCATGACTGAACTGCTTTCCAACACTATTGCTGGTACTAGAAGTTAGTTATCTCGTGAGTGTGTNGTGTGTGTGTGTGTGTGCGTGTGCAAATCCTATGAGCAATTCTGATTTGCTTCCTAAAAGTAGGATGCAAACTCCATGCATGTCTTTATAAGCAGATTTTAAAAGGGAAGACTAGGATAGGCCTTAAAATGTGATACTTTTCACTTGCTATAATCCTAAACATTTTAGGATGTAGTTACTAGATTCAAAGGGCTGCTTTTATTAGCCCTAATAGGAAGGAATAAATCTGACTAGGTGTTATAATTATCCATAATATTTTAACAGAAAAAAAAGTAGATGCCTTTTAGTTTTTTAACTTTAGATTTATTTATTTATCTCTTTGGTTTACTGCTTATAATTAGTAAATTAATGAATTTCCTGTGATATGTGTTATCAAGATATTAAGCCAATTCAGTTAAAAAGAATCTTTTTTTCAGGTTTTAACTTATAAAACTCCATGAAATCCATAGGCATTTATCTTTTAGAACATTATATTGAAATGTGTTGTTTTCAGTCAAATTACCACCAGTTTTACTTGAAGCCTAATGACATGTGGGAAGTCCAGGGAACAGAATAAAACATATATTTAGGAAGTATTCCTTTGAAAAGGCAAGTGAGCTGGAGGATGCTTATTCTGTCTTCCTTCAGTCTTCGGTTGAGCTCTGCTCCTGAGAAATGGGGTCAGTGCTGCAGGTTTTTCAGTCTGTTGATTACGTAGCCAAGTGTTCTACCAATAAATCTTTGCATTTTCTGTAGGACCCAAAATTACGCATATTCACAAACACATGCATACACACACACACACACACACACACACCCATAAAGTGGTGATAAGAGGATTAAATAATATTTAAATTGTTAAGGTAGCATAGACTAGGAACAAGACTATGTGTTATTTGTCAAACTATGATCCAGAATGTTTTCATTGAATTTTTAATTTTATTTAATTTTAATTCATTTTATTTCCTCCATCTCTCCCACCACATTTTAATAGTCTATGTGACTACTGTCTACCATATTAGAGCAGAAAGTTCTGATGGACTGTTCTGATAATAGAAGTGTTGAAGTGACCAAGAATGATAAATCAGCGTAGGGAAAACATTTTCAAGAACATAATCAAAGTCCTAAAAATTATACAAATTCTTACGTGGCAGATAAGTAATTATATTAACTAAGTCGGAGAAAATCAGGTGAATTCAAATTGACCAGTTTAAAAAAAAAATTAAATGAAAAGAAAATTGCCCTACATTCTTCACCATTAATGGTGGTAATATTTAATTATCAATACTTGATAATATTGCTTAATTGACATATGCAATACTTCACTGTCTTTTCCTGTACTCTCTCAGTTGTGTACTCTAGTCTTTCACACAGACACTCCCTTCTACTTTTTCTCCCTAAATATGTGTTACTTTTCTCTTAAAGCCCTTTGCAATCCCATCAGCAATGCAATTTTGAGCAAGCTGGCAAAGCTCTCTAAGGCTCGCTTCTTACATCAATCAAGTGTAGTTAATATCAACCCTTCTGATACTTTGAGGATGATAATTAAAGTTTTTTTCTTCCACTGGATGCCTTCTTTATGAAGAGCTAGAGTCCAGACCACAGACAATATTTCAATGCAGATTGTAGGGAAGGTTAAATTTTTGAAGCATCTGTAATTGTTGTTTGGACTTGCCCTAAAGGAAAACTTAACCTTTCTAGACTTATTTATTAGGAGATAGGAATGTTGAGAGAGAAAGAAAAAATATGATGTCAGTTTCTAAACCATGCACTTTGAGGCAAGGGCAGCACATTCAAGAGGAAATGCCTTATAAATTGCTCAAGAGATGATATTAGGATTCATATGTAAGGTCAGTGTCAGAAAGCTGGACTGGAATGCCACAGTATTGAATATCATAACTTGGGGCTGCGCATGATGGGAAACATTTTGTTAAAACATAAAGAAACTATAGTTAAAAAGACTATATTAAACCTTTTTTTTTTTACTCTTTAACGTCTTTTGCCCTTGTTCATTAGTAATATAAGGTATAAAGAAAGCCTTTATCATGGATCTAAATAAGCGACTATGGAAACAGATTCAGAAAACATAATGGCTAATATTAGACATGACCAGTTAGCCCACTGCTTGAAGAATTACTTAAAATAGTGGATCCCTGTTCACACTAATGAAATCCACTAAGATATTTGCCTGCATATTCCATGGCCATTGCAGAGAATTTTTCCTAAGAATTTTTATCATGTAGATCATTTTTATTGCTTTCTCCTGGTCAAAAATAACAACAATACATATGATAATTTTATGGTCCCCCCCAAAATGTTTATTAATATTCAAATAACTCTTGGGACTTCTTTGAGCTTAATCATTGTTCAATAGTACAAGCATTAAAGATTTTATGGTGTAAATTTTAATTGTAAAGTGAAACGTGTGCTAAGAAAACTTTCCAGTTTCTGAGAGATAATAATTTATTGAGATCGATTTTATTAAAAGAAAAGCCCCTACATAATTTTCCTATAGATTGGTGTTTCTTATGTATATCCATGTTAATAAGTAAAATATTATTCCATAAATATAAATTTTCCTGAGCCAAAAGAAAACAGTCCTTTAGATCATTCCCTATTTCTGATTACCTATACCAGTATGCCTCTTGGATTCCACAAGGAAAAAAATCCCTATTTCACATTGCACTCTCAATGTGCTAAAGAACATTTTTTCCCATGTGATTTGATAATGGATATTAACAATGAATAATAACGAAGGTTTGCATATTCTGATTAGAATAAGGAATATTAGCAGGCTAGAATTAAGTATGAATATTAATACTACAATTGACTACTGAAATAGGCTGTAATTTACAGAAATAAATGTGCTTCTAAATAAGTTTTTGCAGACATTTTGAAATGCTAAATAAAACATGAAATAAACAGTTTTTAGAAGAAACTTCTCTCTTATACAGTAAAATTTACTGAAAAAATGTTATTGTGTATTTTGTTTTGTTTTACTGAGAGTGTTTACTTCAGAGCCATGAGAAACTTGTATATACAATATGTATTTTAGGTAAATATATTTTTCCATTACAAATACATAGGGTCATCAGCATTAAACATAGATATTACATTTATCTAATGGGAATATTATCTATTTTTTCTTCTTATGTTATAGACTCCTTATCAAATTGTACAAACTACTACCAGTAGATATAGATGATTGTATATATTATGCATAAAGTAATATGCAATAATACTCTCCTCATTGAGGGGTATACATTAGTTATTAGCTTCAGGTAAGCAGAATCCTTTTAATGGAGTTTAAGCTTTGCTGAAAATAGGATATACTTTACTGAATTATAGGTAAAATACTGAGAACTTTTCCTCTATACTCAGGAACAAGACAGGGATCTCCACTCTCACCATTAATATTTAACATTCACTGGAAGCCCTGGGCTCAGCAATCAAGCAACAAAAAGAAATAAAAGACATCCAAGATAACAAGAAAGAAGCCAAACTTTTACTATTTGCAGATAGTCTTTCAGGTTGAAAGACTGAAAGACCGAAAGACCACCAAAACCTACCAGAGCTGACAGAAGTTCAGTAATGTCAAAGGATACAAAACCAACATACAGAAATCCGTTGCATTTCTATATACCAATAATGAAGCAGCAGAAAGAGAAATCAAGGAATCAGTCCCATTTACAATTGCACCAAAAACAGTAAGATACCTAGGAATAAACCTAACCAAAGAGTTGAAAAACCTATACTCTGAAAACTATAAAACACCAATGATAGAAATTGAAGATGACACAAAGTGAAAACATTCCATGCTCATGGATTGGAAGACCAAATACTGTTAAACCGTCTATACTACTACCCAAAGCAATCCCTATCAGAATACCAGAGCATTTTTCACAGAGCTAGAACAGACGATCATAAAATGTGTGTGGAACCAGAAAAAACTTCAAATAGTCAAAACAACCTTCAAAAAGAAAAGCAAAGCTAGAGGCATCACAATTCTGAACTTCAACTTATATTACAAAGCTGTAGTAATCAAAATAGTATGGTACTAGCACAAATAATAGACACAAAGATCAATAGAACAGAATGAAAACCCAGAAATGAACCCACACTATATGGTCAACTAATCTTTGACACAGCAGGAAAGAATATCCAGTGGGGGAAAAGACAGTCTCTTTAACAAATGGCGTTGGGAAAACTGGACAGCAACACGCAAAAGAATGAAACTGGACCACTTTATTATTCCATACACAAAATTAATTCAAAATGGATTTAAGACCCAAATGTGAGACTTGGCAGCCATAAAAATCCTAGAGGAGAACATAGGCAGTAACCTCTTTGACATTGGCCATAGCAACCTCTTACTAGATATACCTCTGGAGGCAAGGGAGACAAAAGCAAAAATAAACTTCATCATAATAAAAAGCTTCTGCACAGCAAAGAAAACAATCAACAGAACTAAAAGGCAACCTTTGGAATAGGAGGAGATATTTGCAAAAGACATCTGATAAAGGGATACTATCCAAAATATATAAAGAACTATCAAGCTCAACACCCAAATAACAAATAATCCAGTTAAAAAATGGGCAGAGGACATGAATAGACAGTTTTCCAAAGAAGACTAACAGATGGCCAATAGACACATGAAAAGATGCTCAACATCACTCATCATCAGGGAAATACAAATCAAAACTGTAATGAGATATCACCTCAACACCTTTCAGAATGCCTAAAATCAACAACAGGTGTTGGTGAGGGTGTGGAGAGAGGGGAACCCTCTTGCATTGTTGGTGGGAATGCAAACTTGTGCAGCCACTCTGGAAACCAGTATGGAGGGCCCTCAAAGTTAAAAATAGAACTAACCTACAATCCAGCAATTGCACTACTGGTAGTTACCCAAAGGTTATAAAAGTATACATGCGAAGGGATACATGCATCCTGAAGTTTATAGCAGCATTGTCTACAATAGCCAAGTTATGGAAACAGCCTACATATACACTGACTGATGAATGCATAAAGAAGTCATCGTATATATATAGATACAATAGAGATATTACCCGTCGGAAAGAATGAAATCTTGCCATTTGCAACAACATGGATGGAGCAAGAGAGTATTATGCTAAGCAAAATAAGTCAGAGAAAGACAGATACCATATAATTTCATCATATGTGGAATTAAGAAACAAAACAAAGGAGCAAATGGGGGGGGAAAAAGAGGGAGGGAAACCAAGAAATAGACCCTTCACTATAGAGAACAAACTGATGGTTACCAGTGGGGAGGGGTGTGGAGGGATGGATTAAATAGGTGATGGGGATTAAGAAATGCACTTGCTGTGATGAGCACCACGTTTTGTATGTAAGTGATGACTCACTATATTGTATGACTGAAACTAGTATTATACTGTACGTTAATTAACTGAAATTTAAATAAAAACTTCTTAAAATAAAAATATATTAACAGATGTTTCCATTGAAAAAACATTCCTTTATTTATCTCCTCACCATACACTTATTAAATCTATAGTATATGCCCAGAACTTTGATACAAGTTATAAGGTAGTAAACAAAACAGATAAGGTCCCTTTTCCATAAATGTTCCTGCTGTTGGAAAGATACCTCTAAAACAGGTTTCAGCAAACTATGATCCAGCATCTGTTCTTGCAAATCAAGATTTATTGTAACATAAGCACTGTAAGTCATTTACATTTTTTAAGGCTGTTTTACTTGAAACAGGAGAGTTGAATAGTTGAGACAGAGACAATGTTGTGTGCAAGCCTATCACATATACTGTCTCTTTTATAAAAAAGTTTGTCATTTATTGCTTTAGGATATAAAGTATACTTGCAAAACAATTCTCTGTTTAGATTTTATTAAAATAATATTTTTTCCAACACAAGTTAAAGAAGAAGAGCAAAGTCAAAAGACCTGACACTACTCAAATTCAAGACTTATATAGAACAGTGTTGAAGTCAGTGTGGTGTTGGCAAAAGAATAGACAAATAGATCAATGGATCATAATAGAAAGACCAGAAATAGACCCACAGAAATAGTCAACTNCCCACAGAAATAGTCTATCTTTGACAAAGGAAAAAATGCAATACAATGGAGAAAAGATAGTCTTTCAACAAATGGTACTGTAACAACTGGGCATCCAAAAACACAAACATGAATCTAGACACAGACCTTACAGCCTTCACAAAAATTAACTCAAAGTGGATCATAGACCTAAATATGAAATGCAAAACTATCAAACTCCTAGAAGATACCATGGGAGAAAATCTAGGTGACCTTAGATACAGTGATGACTTTTTAGATACAACACCAAAGGTACAATCCATGAAAGAAGAAACTAATAAGCTGGATTTCATTGAAGTAAAAAACTTTTACTCTGTGAAAGGTGATTGTCAAGAGAATGTGGAGACAAGCCACATACTAGGCCAAAATATTTGTGAAAAAGACATACTTGATAAAGGACTGTTAACCAAAATATATAACTAACTCTTGAAACTAAAAAATAAGAAAATAAACAATTTAAAAATTAGCAAAAGACTCAAATAGACATCTCACTAAAGAGTTATACAGATGACAAATAAGCATATTAAAAGATACTCAAGATCATATGTCATTAGGGAATTCCGCATATTAAACCAATAATGAGATACACTGCACACCTGTTAGGATACTGAAAATCCGAAACATTGTACAACCTGAAACGCTGGCAAGAATGAGGAGCAACAAAACTCTCATTCATTGTTGGTGGAACTGCAAAATGGTACAGCTACTTTGGAAGACAGTTTGGCAGTTTCTTACTAATCTAAACACAATCTAACCGTATGATCCAGTAGTTGTGATCCTTGGTATTTACCCATAGGAGTTGAAAACTTATACCCATACAAAAACATGCACATATATGTTTATTGCAGTTTTATTCATAATTGCCAAAACATGAAGCAAACAAGATGTTCTTCAAGAGGTGAATGGACAAACTTTGGTATATACAAACAATGGAATATTATTCATTGTAAAAATAAATGTGCTACCAAGACATAAAAAGACACGGAGGAATCTTAAGTGCATATTACTAAATGAAAGAAGTCAACCTGAAAAGGCTATATACTGTATGATTCCAACAATATGACAGTTTGGAAGAAGCAAAACAACAGAGACAGTAGAAAGATCAATGGTTTCCAAGCGGTCTGGGGGAGGGAGGGATGAATAGAGCACAGAGGGTTGTATGATACAATAGTGGTTACATGTCCTTACACATTTGTCAAAACTATGGAATGTACAAAGCCCAAAGTGAACCCTAATGTAAATTAGGGATTTTGAATAATTAAAAAATTTTAATTGGAGGGAGTTAGTAAAATTTGTATGAAATCCCATATAGCAATGACTTCACTATAGGAAAGAAGAAATTTCTTTAAATTTGATTGAATTATTGGGCCTCTGGGTGGCCCAGTCTGTTAAAGAGTCTTCCTTTGACTCGTGATGATCCCAGGGTGCCAGGATCTAGCCCCCGCATCAGGCTCCCTGCTCGGTGGGGAGCTTGCTTCTCCCTCTCCCTCTGTTTGCCACTCCCCTTGCTTGTGCTCTCTCTCTCTGTCAAATGAATAGATAAAATCTTTTTGAAAATTTGATTAATTAATAGTATACTACCAATATACCTGTAAAAAATAAAAATAAATTATGTTTTTCTGTGCATTCATTTGACAAACTGTCAGGTATCATCTTAAGCAAGATCACCCATCACAAAGTATATTAGATTAGCAGAAAAACCCAAGTAGAGCCAGAAACAAAAGCAAAACAAAAAAACAGAAAGAACTATGGTGTCAAAGGACACATTTTCAATAGTTACTATTTTTTTTATTTTAATGTTTTTTTATTATATTATGTTAGTCACCATACAGTACAATAGTTACTATTTTTTAAAAAGATTTTATTTATGTATTTGACAGCGAAAGAGACCACAAACAGGGGGAAAGGCAGAGGGAGGGGGAGAAGCAGGCTCCCTGCAAGCAGTAAGCCCTATACGGGCTTGATCCCAGTACCCTTAGGATCATGACTTGAGCCGAAGTCAGACAGTTAACCACCTGAGCCACCTAGGTCCCCCTCAATCGTTATTATTAACATGCTTATCCCCATTTTGTAAATATGGTGTATTTTCTTTTTCTGTGTATTTATCTTTCTGTTAGGCTGATATTCTCTGTTAGAGTCCTTACTTACTGGAAGTTCATACTTGGCTTCTATTTTGATTGACCATGCCTGATATCTTACCAGTCACAAAATTTTTAGTATCATCCCATTTCATGGTGATTCAGTAATTATTAGATTATCATTAAAAGCTAACTCAATACTGGAAATAAGAATATCTTCTCCACTTCAGGAAGTAAGTATAAGCAGATGAATGGCAAATACCTCTATGATAAATCTTCATGATTATGAATTAGAAAATGATTTCTCTGGACTAGTCAATTATAATCTCATTAAATCCAGATAATTATCTCATATAATCCTTATAACAATTTCATGATATCATTACAATATCATTATTCTAAGTTTAGTGATCAAGAAACAAAATAGAGGGTCTAAATTACTTGGAAAAACCTGTTTTCTGGTAGTTGGTAGGCAGAGCTGAAGATATTAATCCAAATCTACATAGCTCAAAAATCTGTGTTCTTCACTACACTGTTCATAGTCTTTACATCAGTTAGAAATTATTTTAACTATCCAATCATTGGACTGTTTTTTTTATCCTGCTACAAAATTTTTTTTGTAATCTATATAATAAATTTCTAAGAACATACTATTATCTTGTCCTTATTTGGTTATTATCTAAGTATTAGAAAATCCATTGGAGATCCATCAAATAATTGCATGCTTTTCAAATGGACACAAGGAACTGTGATAGGTATTCTAGAATGAGTAGAGTGAATTGCACATTTCCTCAAATGTGTTTGAATTTTATATTGGTATCTTGGGATACAAGGAGTAAAAGGTAATTTTATAAGACTGTCTAAAAGGCTAACATTTCAACAAAAATGTATTCATATAGAATGTGTTCATTGAAAAAGTCTTCTTAGTTTAAAAATGACAGATTTCTTTTCTTGGAGCCTTTTGAAGCACCATGTAAAGTCCCTAACTCTTAGTATCAATTTTGCCTGAGAGGAGCAGGGTGAGAGTGATAATGAAGACAGTTACCATGACCACTACCCTCTACGGTTTACACTCCTCACACAGGTATAGAATCAACTGAATTTTTCGACTTTTAGAATGACTGCTCTGTTTTCTTTTTTAAAAATGGTTCTTTCATTCAATGGAAAGTCATTTTATTATTTTCTACAGAAACTCCTTAGAGACCCTTGAATAATATTTCTATATGGAAAATGACTACTAGCACTGTCTATATGTCACCAATTTCAGCTTCACATTCCTAGTTCTGGTGACATTAACAGTTACCTTTTCACTTCAGCAGCTTGGGGATTGGGTTTCCTATGTACATTCAACAGAAAAAATCCTGAAACCAATGTGTAACTTTTCACTGAAAAAGTGAAGCCAAACAAGTAAAAATGAATAAAAATGACTAGCAGAAAGAGTCCTACCCCGGAAAATTACTTTGACACAAGCCCAAATGGAATCTATATTCATAATTTCTAAAGAAAATGGTGTGTAAAAATACACTACTATATTGAAAGTAATCTATATTCTTCATATTTTCATTATGTAGCACCCTGAAAACTATACCTTTGCCCTTGGCATTTGGACAAAAGTTTTATAATTGATACCAATAGTTTCTGGAACATTAACAATCTGTTCATCTATCTTGAATTTTATTGCTATGAGTTGTTCTACAATATGATAGCAAGTGATCTCATTTGATTGACATAGGAAAGCTATCGAGAAGACTATTTCCACTAAAAGAAAAACATGAGTAGGTGATTATTTTCAAAATATTTTAGAAATGTAAACCACCAAGACATTTTTTTAAAAAGCATTTAAAAGATAAACCAGTGCTTAATTTATAAAACATTAACAATTTTGTATTATATATATTTGGAGTCATACAAAACAAGTTATGCTAGAATGTGGACATAAGTAGGCATCTGATTTAGCATTTCACTAAATGAGCTAAGCAGTGTCCCTTTCGTGCTTGCTGTCTCAAATGCTGATATAAGCACATTAGATTATCACATCAGCCATATTAGATATGAGTTATTATCTCCCATTTTTCTAGTTGAGAAATTATTACACAGAATAAGTTAGCATCTTTAGATTATACCGTTGATAAATGGCAGAGCAGAGATTTGAACTCAGGTAGTCTAACTCTATAATAAACCATAATCACCACTGTATAATCATGCCTCATATACAGAGCAAAACCATAGAAAGAGATATGTCATTTATTTCCCAAACAAAAGCCTAAAATATACATCTCAAAGCTAGCAGGACAAAAAAACTCACTATCTCATTTATCAAATATTTATTAAGCACTTACTATATGGTAGGAAATAGAAGTGCCAAGGATATAGCCGTGAACAAGATAATGCTTCAGTCCTCATAGATCTTAGGTTTGTGAGATGTATTCTTTATGTGGACCCAAACCACTGTCCTGATTGAACTACTCCGATTCTAATTTTATTTGCCATCAGGACAAAATAGAAAAGATGACACACAATGGTATTTTTAATAATCACTATGTACAAAGACAGGGTCACAGTTGTGACAAAATTTGCAAACTAATCAATAGGCATGCCTTGAATATAAAAAGATAGATAATAACTCAAGATTACATATAGATTCAAATATTGTGTGGAATCCTTTGTATAAAAGGAAATAATTTCTCTTTTTTTTAAATTACACTTGACTGTCAGAATCCTTTGCTGCAGGAAAAAAAATATCAAGGAGAAACTGAATATCAGAGAGAATATAACACTGATTAAACTGGAGGATTTTTTCCCCTCACTTGTGAGCTCTTTGGAAGTCAAAAAAAATGCTTTTATGATATTTTTGTTTAATTTTTAAGTTCTTAAACCTGAGTCTTTATAAATATAAGGAATACAGTGGGTATGTTAGAAATTTTTTTTTAAAAAACTGCATAAGATAAATATAGATAAAATGAACCTAGGGAATTGATTAGATCATGCCCTATTAAAACAGTCAGTTAAAATTATGATTGGCCAAAATAATTACCCTCACTCATTTAATTTTTAACATACCAGTTTGAGAAATTTGTACTGGTCTGTATTTTAAATAAGCTTATTAGTTGTGTTTCATTTTGGTTGACTTACCTTAACGGATGTTAAATTTTAGGCAATTTTTTCTATTTTGTGCTTTCTGCTCATAGTTAGGAAGGCCTAGAAACACACTAGGAATGGTAGATCACATTTCTCATGTCCTTTTCCCCTGGGTATACCTATGTGACTAAAACCTGGCCAAAGGAATACAGGGAAGTTGGTGAATACCATTCCCAGTCCTAGTCATTCAATCATCTCCCACTAACCCAAAATAAAACCTAAGGGCCTCAGTTTAGAAGACTTGTTAAATCGATTATGGCAAATTTATGCATATCATGTGCAATATATTTTATATAATAATACTATTAATCATAATATACAAGTAAAGGAATGTAGAAGGAGAGGTACCAAACCCAACATAAAATGATTGAGATTATGATTGTTCTATATGTTCTTTTGTCATATCCATGTTTTCCTACGATGAGTTTGCCTTCCTTTCACAATAAAAAAAAGCTGTCCAGTTAGAGGTGAAAAGAATAAGACAGAATATAAGTTCTTCTATTGAGGTATATTTGATGGGATTTTAATTTAAGGTTTTGCAATGTTTTCATGCAAAATAAAATACATTATCATAGCTATCAATTTTCATAATTTTTGCTCTCAGCGTATACAATGTGTTTTTTTAACCAATCTTTTTCCATCAACAATTTTCCTATTGTAAGAAATTCATTTCTAAATATTTACTATTATGAGTGGGGTTTTTAACAGAACTACTTAACTGAAAATTTGACCCAATTTTCAAAATTTGAAAAACGTTACAACCAAGAGCAAGAGGGACAATTTCTGATGAATAAGCATAAAGGCATCAAAATGCCTAAATTTTGTAAAGCCATATCCTAACTGAATATATTAGGGATACAAATGAAATTGAGTGATTTGAAGAAAAGCTCTGCATAAGAATGGATAAAAAAATAATCATGATCTGATCCTTTAAAGTATAAATTAATGTAGCCTTATGCTAAGTATGACTTGAGAATGAAAAAAAAAGGAAAATGATAACATAGGACGTATAGCAAAATCTCTTTAAAATCCTCCTACTGAGTGCTATTCCACATCAGGTTAGCTCTTCTATTCATATCTCATTTTTTCTATAATTTCCCAAACACTTGCTGTTACTATGTCCTAATTCTTTCTCCTCCTGTATATTTTCTTTTCTCCAAGCACTAGCTATGCAAAGCTGCTACCTTTTTTGTTTCTTAATTTCTTCAAATCTGTAATTCCCTGTCCTATACAACGGCAGACTGAAAACCTGAAGCAGCACCAGAAAAGAAGAGAGGAATGGGAGAAAGAATTCGGGCAATATTGATACACTTACACTTTTAATATTTTTAGTGTCATCCCAGATAAAAACTCCTAATTGAAGTTGCTCATTTTTGACCAAATTGAAAGCACAAATTTTTTAACCATAGCTTTTGTTCCAGAATTTTTAGCCAAGTCAGTATTATAAGGTGTGTCACCTGCCACAAAATACAGAAATTTTTAAGAGTCCAGTAGTTTAAAAAAAAAAAAAAAGTGGACAAAAGTAATTTAACCACAGGTCAAAGAATTCTAAGATTTCCTCTTTCAGGGACTGGTTTATAAAGATTTATTAAAATAGAAAAGTCAAGACCCAATGTGATGTATTTACTTAAATAAAGCTTATTTGTTCCTACAGATAAGTAAGAATTGATATAAAGGTTCTTTTCCCTGTTCTAGAACTAGATGTGATCATACAGAATGTTCCTTTTTTGCATCTGACCTCTTTGGCATAATATTTTGTGTGAATCAGTAGTCTGTTCCTCTTTATGGCTGAAGAGTATCTCAGGATATGAAAAATTTGTATTACTCTGGATTATAATGTCTGTTGNCTGTCCTATACAACGGCAGACTGAAAACCTGAAGCAGCACCAGAAAAGAAGAGAGGAATGGGAGAAAGAATTTGGGCAATATTGATACACTTACACTTTTAATATTTTTAGTGTCATCCCAGATAAAAACTACTAATTGAAGTTGCTCATTTTTGACCAAATTGAAAGCACAACAAATTTTTTAATCATAGCTTTTGTTCCAGAATTTTTAGCCAAGTCAGTATTATAAGGTGTGTCACCTGCCACAAAATACAGAAATTTTTAAGAGTCCAGTAGTTTAAAAAAAAAAAAAAAGTGGACAAAAGTAATTTAACCACAGGTCAAAGAATTCTAAGATTTCCTCTTTCAGGGACTGGTTTATAAAGATTTATTAAAATAGAAAAGTCAAGACCCAATGTGATGTATTTACTTAAATAAAGCTTATTTGTTCCTACAGATAAGTAAGAATTGATATAAAGGTTCTTTTCCCTGTTCTAGAACTAGATGTGATCATACAGAATGTTCCTTTTTTGCATCTGACCTCTTTGGCATAATATTTTGTGTGAATCAGTAGTCTGTTCCTCTTTATGGCTGAAGAGTATCTCAGGATATGAAAAATTTGTATTACTCTGGATTATAATGTCTGTTGTATATATTGTTATATGTTCTATATGGAGGTAAATTTTGTGGATGATGTGAGACATGGGTAAAGATTTCTGTTTTTATCATATGAGTATGCAAAAGTTCAACACCCCCCCCCTTTTTTTTTGGTAAAAAAGCTTTTCCCAATTTAAATTTATTGGCACCTTTATAGAGTATCAAATGATTATGTATGTGAATGTTTTTGTGGGCCTTCTATTCTGTTCATTTGATGTTTATGTCTTAGTAATACAATGTTCTCGATTACTGTGGCTTTACACTATATCTTGAAATCAAGGAGGTTAGGTCCTCCCCCTCATTCTTTCTTTCTTTCTTTATTTATTGTTTATTTCTAGGTTCTTATACCTAACCCTTAATATTTGTGTTTTCTTTTGCTTGTTGTATATTGATTTTATATCCTGTGGCCTTACTAATTGGCTTATTTCTAATAGGTTTTTATAGACTTCTTAGGATATTCACATGTGTTTAATATACACATAATTATTATGAAACAAAAGAGTTTTACATCTTATAATCCGTATGCATTTTCTTCCTTTTTCTTGCCTTGTTTTACTGGGTGGGCCTGCAGTGAAAAATTGAATGAGAGCACGAGTGGAAACCATTGTCGTTTATTCAATCATTTGGAGAACATACTACATTTTTTCACTATTAATATGGTGATTGCTACTGGTTTTTCATACTGTCCTTCAGGTAGAAGAAGTTTTCCTTTATTTCTAGTGTTCTGGCCCTTGAAATTGGTGAAATGCTTTTTCACATTTCTTGAGATGTTCATGGTTTTTTCCTCTCTTACATTATTTTGGTTGAATTTGTAGAACAGTAATTCCAGCTTTATAAAATAGCTTAGGATTTCTTCCTCGTTTTTCATTGTTGATATTAGGAACTTGCATCATCTATATTTTCTTAGAGATTTATTGATTTTATTGATGTTTTCAAACAACCATCTTTAATTTCATTGATTTTCTATATTGCTTGTCCATTATATATTTCATTGATTTTGGCTATTTCATTAATGATGCAGAGTTAGGGTTTTTTAAATGTCTTTTGATTAAGTCTTTCACTGTGATGAAATGTTCACTTTTTTCCATGGAAATATTCTCTTTCTTGTAGTCTACTTTTTGTCTGATATTGTTGAAGCTACTACACTGTTCCTTATACTGAATGCTCGTGTGGTATATATTTATTTTTTCATTATTTTATGTTCAATCTGTCTTTATAAGCAGCAAATCATGTGGTATTATCTTTTTACCCCCAAGTATAATGATCTGTGCCTTTTAATTGTCATACAGATATCAGATATTAGATGTGCTTTGGGTAGAAATGGACCTGAAGGAAAACTATTTCTGTTAAACATACAAAATCCCCTGCCCCTTGCATTGTTGTATATTCAAGATGAACTATATGGCCTATTATTCTCAACCAAGTGGTAAATTTAATATTTAGTGTGTAAATGTCAATGAAACATACCAATTTCAGGGGCGCCTGGGTGACTCAGTTAAGCATCTGCCTTCGGCTCAGTTCATGATCTCAGGGTCCTGTGGTTGAGCCCCCAGGCAGGCTCCCTGCTTAGTGGGAGCCTGCTTCTCCTCTGCCCCGCCCTCCCCTCCACTTATGCTCTCTCATGTGCTCTCTCTTTCTTTCTCTCAAATAAATAATTTAAAAAATACCAATTTCGTAGTGCATAAATAATAGAGGCACAATATCAATTTAAGAATTTTTCCAGACCAGTTTTCTGTTTCTTAATATGTATAAAGATATAAGTTGTAGAATAATTTGGAGGTATTCAAAATGTCGGCCTCTAATAATTCAGCTATGCAAACTCAGCATTTCTTACTTGCCTTAAGTAATGCTCTAGTTACTTAAACTCTAAAACTTGGGGCGCCTGGGTGGCCCAGTTGATTAAGTGTCTCCCTTCGGCTCAGGTCATGATCTCAAGGTCCTGGGATCGAGCCCTGCATCAGGCTCTCTGTTCAGTTGTGCGTCTGCTTCTCCCTCTCCCTCTGTGATCTCTCTGGCTCTCACTCTCTCTCATATAAATAAATAAAATCTTTAAACAAAACAAAACCACAATAAACTCTAAAACTCATCCCTAAATCATATAGTTTTGACTATACAGTATAATATTTTATAATTTATTACCTACTTAGAAAATATTGTTTTCAGTTGTTCTAAACTAAATGTTTTAACATTACAAGTAGATACATTAATGAAAACACAATTTTGTATCTTAGTCACAGAAAAAAAGTTGTTTTTTAGTATAGTATTTTGAATCCATTGCACCTTTAAGGAGAGCTTAGTAATGTTGCCTTATAATTTATGTAAACTAGTATAATTATTGAACATTAATTTTCACAATTGCTATTACTCTCTGACTTAAAAAATCCAACAATGATATATAAATAACTGAAGCATATAAAAGGTCTTAATGTGTGTAATAATAATGTACAGTGCTCCCTAGTACTTAGGAAATACTTACCTTTTCCTTAGCAAATGGGGCTTGATAAAATAAATTTGTTTGGGCAAAAATACATTTATTTGGAGACCTTTTATTCACTTTCAGTATGTAGACAGCCAACACTTTCTATCTGTAATGAGGAAATCTGTATTTTCATTCTAACTATAAGACTTTCTTCCTCACAATATATGCTCTTTTTCAAAACTTTCCTTTTTTTAAATTTGAGATAGAATTTTAGCTATTTGAATGGCTTTATTGTATTCCTCCATCCTTATGAATATACTTCCTATTCTTACATGGAAAGTTCTTTATTTAGTTTTTTCATTTAAGTTAATCTAACAAATTAATTTAATATAATACGTTAGTAATTATTTGGTGTTTTCTTTGCAGTATTCTTTATATTTTTATTTTAATGACAAGCTTAGCTAAAAAGTAGTCCGCAACCACTCAGGTAAGAAAACTAGATTTGTTTTTCAGAGCTAGAGATGATTGTATAAATTTGAGAATTTAGAGTAATCTAGAGTATTTTCCCCATATTAAGGTTTACTTTTCTTTTAGATCTATCTTGGCATTTGAATAACTATATGTTAGGATCAGTTGTATTAGTTTTGCTCCCAGTCTACTTGAATAATGTCTAATATGCAAGCAGTATGAGAAAAAAAATAGTGATGATAAATTCAAGGTTAAGAGTTTGAGGTATACAGGCGCCTGGGTGGCACAGTGGTTAAGCATCTGCCTTCGGCANTATGAGAAAAAAAATAGTGATGATAAATTCAAGGTTAAGAGTTTGAGGTATACAGGCGCCTGGGTGGCACAGCGGTTAAGCATCTGCCTTCGGCTCGGGGCGTGATCCCGGCGTTATGGGATTGAGCCCCACATCAGGCTCCTCCGCTATGAGCCTGCTTCTTCCTCTCCCACTCCCCCTGCTTGTGTTCCCTCTCTCGCTGGCTGTCTCTATCTCTGTCAAATAAATAAATAAAATCTTTAAAAAAAAAAAAGTTTGGGGTATAAACTTGGATAAATACTAACACTTTGGTCTGTTGAGAAAACAAAANCCCTCTCTCGCTGGCTGTCTCTATCTCTGTCAAATAAATAAATAAAATCTTTAAAAAAAAAAAAGTTTGGGGTATAAACTTGGATAAATACTAACACTTTGGTCTGTTGAGAAAACAAAACCGTAAGTTGCCCCCTGAGCATTGCAGAATTAACATGAGATATTGCTAAGGCCACTTGTGATTAGAGGTTCAAGAAAAATACAGATATTAGTGGTATGCCCTTATTATGTATAGGAACTGCTGGCTTCGTGACATGTCATTGGTTGGACTATGGTGTCTCTGGAGTGGTTTGCTTCTCACAGGATTTTCTGAGTTTCAGGAAGTTAATTCGAATGGATGATGTGAGCCAACTGTAGGATGAAGCCTATTTTTTTAATTGCATAAATACAATATCTTTTTTTTCTTCAAATACATGATTTCTTACAAACTTCTCTGTAATGACATGATATCCAGTCAAATTATCACAGTCAAATTAACAACCATCTGGAAACTTGACACCAGCTACCAAGTTCCTTTGTGGTTAAAACTATGCAAGCAATTACTGGCTTGAAATACTCATGTTTCTTATCATCAAATCCAGAGTCAAATATAATCTATAGAATAAGAAAGGAAGCAAAGTTAAATAAAACACCTTTCTTTTCCACAATACAGAAATACTAATGTCTGTTTTCAAATAGAAGCCTATTTAGAAATACCTAAAGTACCACAAAAGATTTAGAGAGAATTGAAGAAAAAAAATTGAGTATTTGTTACTTAAAGGTAATATATTTTGTATTCTAAGAAGCATTTTACTAAGCATGAGGGAAAATAATTCTGGTTTTATGACTAGCAGAATACATGCATTTTCATCTAATCTAAAAATGTTCCTCTGTTGTGTAGGGAGCTTTAATAATAAACCTTATTCTGCTTTATATTATGTAAATGAGAACAAATACCAAACCCAGGGTCTGAAAAATATTTCTGAATCTGCCCCCCAAAATGTTAGGTAGTCAGAAGGTAATTATTTAAAATAAAAAGGAAAACTTCAACTCATTTTCCTTCTATTGAATTCTTCTGAATACTGTGTTGTGAATGCATGAAAGGCTTCTATTAATATTTGCCTTTGATTTTAACTTTAGTTTGTGCACATAAAACTTAATCATTCAGTTGATACGTGCGAAGGTATTTTAGTGAGAATACTTAAAAAGACCTTAAAGTGAATTTTTACTGAATTTTTATTGAAAAATTCATTTTTATTTTATTATCATTGTCATATTATTTTTATCATATATATAGTCGTTTCTAAAAGAGTGTTTTTGCTTGAAGAGTTCTTTTATTAAATTGTAGGAAAACAGATTTAAAGAATATTACTAGGCTTATGTAGACAGAGCCAAAGCAGACTCTTCATAATTAATTAGCCCGAAAGTTCACTATTCAGACCTGCCCTGATCCTAGGTCTTCCTTTTCTTTCTTTTTCTGAGCTGGCTTGGTTTCCTTAACAGCTTGTTCCCTCTCTGTGAATGAGTCTGAAAATATCCTGCTACAAACAAACAGACAAGGAACAAAAGATCCATCTCTACAACCATTATCCATTACACTTCATTTATGGAATCACTCAGGTTCTGCTTTCTGCTCTCTAAACTGTTCTGCTCTGATTTAGTAAAAATAATGTCTTGATCTTCTCTGACATGGCCCCTTCAAATTTATGTCACTCTCTTTTGTATCAATCTCAGTTCAAGATTTGTAGTTTGGAAGTCCATTCTCTCCTACATCTTTTGGATGAATTTCAGATAGACACAAAAACAGTACATGTCCAGTTTCCTGTGATGGTTATTCAGACACCTCCCATTTTGCCCCAAAATAAGGTCTCTTCCCTTTCCTTTCAGCTTTAGTACTGGCTGATATTTCTATTCCAGCTCTCTAACACTCATATCTGAAAAGACTAAATAGAATGCACAATGACAGCTAAAGTAAAGGAGTAATCACTTTATTTCCTAAAGTTAAGAATAATTCAAAGTGTAGATGTCATCAGATTGGATTCTTAAAATGTCAGGAAGAGTACGAGGGAAGAAAAACAAAACAAAATAAAACATGGTCACCATCAGTGACTGTAATAGTTGGAATATTTTTTTTTCCTCCTGACAATGCCTTAAAAACCAAATCAGTTGCCGAACATTTTCCCAATTCGAACATTGTTTTCTAGGATCTAGCAATTGTCGTGAACACAGGAATCACAAATAGCTAATCCATTTTCCACAATACCCGTCTTGTGGGAGAGTATCCTGCCTGTAATCAAGACCAGTTTAGTGCAGGCAAGTGGTTGATTCTATTACAAATATTTCCTTCTTGGTTTACTAAAACCCTAATAAATTGTTCTTTACCTAAGTATCTGTCTACTGATAACAGTATTAGTTACATAAGGTCGTGTACCGAGACTGAGATTAGAACCAATCTTGATGGGTGCTAAAACAATCTTAAGAGGTGACAAAGGCACAAGACGTCCCCAGTCCCCAGTACTCTTTAAGAAAGTCTGTGTTGTAGATAATGCAATCTCATTGGCTTGAAGAGATAAGAAGCTAATAAAAAGTAGTGACGCAAGCAGAAAATGAAAGTTAAATGGGTCTTAAAACTGGAGAACACACTCCAAATGCAAAATTTATCCCTGCAAACCCCAAACCATCTTTATGAGTATAAGGCAGAAATTCTGAAAGCTATGCAAATTTTCCCAAATTTTAATTATTAATACCTTTTTAAACATTGAATAGTCCAAACAAAACCCTTGTTAAAAGTGTAGAGGTTCTTTTCTCCCATTTCTACCTGAATTATTTCTTAGGTACTCTGAGCCAGCTAACTAAGCCATCTAAAACAATGAGTCAAGTTGACTCAATTAAGAACAAAATAAAAATAAATTTCCATGGAAATAGAGAGCTGCATTCACACAAATGCCAAAATAATGTCTGATGAATAACATTACAGTGAACACAAACGAAATCATAATTTGCCATTTACTTAATTTGTGCTATTAAATGCTTGATAAGAATGTCAGAAGTGTTTTTTAAAATGCTCATTAAAATGATTTATTATAATGATGAGGTAGAATTGCTATTAAGGTGTTAATATGAATTAGGCATGTAATGGAAAAGGATTGCAAGGGGAAATTGTAAGGAAAGAAGAGAAAATATGATCCCAAATATGGATCACAAATATGTTTTTTCTAAGAATGTCGTAAGGTAATTGTACCAATTTTAAGAGAATAAGGTATTAGATAAAAATGAAACATATACCATAGGCACTCTTTCTTACAAATATGCACCTAAACTTAAGGAGTAAATACCAATAAGTAGTTTAATGTATTCAGGATTTCAAATTTAGATTATAGTAATGTAATTAGAGAATTACTATATAAGCAATAAATATTATGTATTTTTGAAACTATCATCGGCTGTTACAGATTTTTTATGCTTTAATAATTTAAGAACATTTATCTTTGCAATATATAAAAATTTTTATATTGAAGCCATAGTAAACACTTTCATTTATACAAATATTTTTTTATTTATGATATCCAATTTCCATTGCCCTTGAATTTCACAAGGAAAAATGTTAGTCTGAAATATTCTGTTATAAGAATAGAACAGTTTTACTTTCAGGAGGAATCTACGCAAGCAAAATCAAAGGGAAGAGTGAAAAATTATCTGCTGAATTTGGCTCACGTGCTTTGAAAAGCAGCTTATATAAGCCAACCCCAAATTCTTGTATCATCTGCTGGAATAACAAGGATGTTTTCACACATTGAATGTTTTAATCTTATTTGTCAGGTTGTTAGCTTGTGTTTCCAAATCTCTGATTTAAACTGGCCCACAGAGTCTCTGGTTAACTAAAGTCTAGCAAAAGGAAATGAGTCTCTGTCACCAGGCTGTTAAAAGGTCAACAAGAGTGACAGTTGCACCATCTCAATTGCAGATTTTCAGCTAAAAGCCAACTGATGTCAAGATTAAGTGAAAGCTGAGACCTCATCATAATAAACAGATTGTCAAAACAGCAGAGCACTCCACAGCTTAGAATAGGAAGCTTAGGAGGCTGGCTTTGTGTCAGTTTGAGGGCATGACAGAGGGTGTGGGGGGGACCCTCAAAAAGCCAAACCACTGCTTTGTCATTCCAACATTACTCTTTTGATCTTGAAAGTTTATTGGTCTTCCATACATAATTCTAGAGTCAGAGGAAGAGAGAGACAGAGAGAAAGGAAGGAAAGAGAAACTGTTTATATGCCCATGGCTTGCAATTACTTTATTAATTTTAATACCTGTGTTAATATAGTAGAAACAACTAAAAAAAAGGAGAAGTAAGTGGTAGAAACTTGACAATAGATAATAGAATCAACAAATAGAAAATGACAATAATGATGGTAATGGCATACTAAGGATAAAATTGGTTTATATGCAGTTACTCTTAATTAAAATGATACCTTGAAAGTTAGATCTCTAGGACAAAAATAAAATTTAGAAAGAAAATGAAAAAAATTGTTAAAATTAATGGAAGGCATGATTGGGGAGGGGATTTGGGATCAATTTGCAAAGTTATATAGGCATCTTAAAATTATATAATTGCATATGGAAACTTGTGTAAATTTAAGAATACTGTGGAGTGAAATATCTTGTGTCATCACGTATACACACAATGAAATACAAACAGTATATATTGAGTTCATATCATGAACCAGGCTGCCTTCTAGAAATCTGAAATAAATTAGAAAGCAAAAGACAGAAATTGCCACCAAATAAACACCTTTATGATGTTTACATTCCCATAGTAAGTTGAGAAATGATAAGGTTTTGTAAAAATGAAGATGGTGTAATGGAATTTGGAGCCCGTGTGTGTGTGTGTGTGTGTGTGTGTGTGTGTGCATGTGTGTGATTGTTTGTGTTGGAAGGATTGCATTTTTAAAAAGTATAGAGCGTTTAAGGCAGGATTGACTGAGAAAATATTTTTGCGATGATCTGCATAACTATCGTGAGAATCTTGACTAATAATTTAAAATCGTTACATGATTAACATTAAAAACAAAAAAAGGAGGGATGCCTGGGTGGCTCAGTCAGTTAGTTGTCTGCCTTCAGCTCGGCTCGTGATCCTAGAGTCCCAGGATTGAGCCCCTCGAATCGGGCTCCCTGTTCAGCGGGGAGTCTGCTTCTCCCTCTACTCCTCCCCAGCTCATAAGCTCTCTCTCTCTCTCTTTCACTCACTCTCTCTCTCAATAAATAAATAAAGTCGTAAAAAAAAAGAAAAAAGCGTGGGTGGAAGAGAGCAGGATAAATGGACAGAAAAATATTAAGTCAAAAATATTAAAATACTAATGTAAAATGTTATAGTAAAATGTTAATGGTAAGTGATGAGTATTCATTGTAAATTTTTCTTCCTTGCAGAATGTTTGAACATTTTAAATAAAATGTTGGGAAAATTGTAGAATTTTCTCTGTACACATATATACTATTTTACACATTTCTTCTTTTCTCTCTTTTTTTCCCCCTCTTCCTCGGGCTTTAGGCCTATACCTCTAAAAGTTACATATGAAAAGTGATTTAACCTTTACTCTGTGTTCTACTATTTGACAACTATTAAGTTCCAGAAATCATGTTTACTTTTCTCACATGACTTTGTATTCAGAACTTTACATCTAAACATTAACATTTTATGTAAATTTTCTTGCTCAGTTTCAGAACATGGAGAAGCCAGAGGGGAAGCCTTATGTAAAATCCTACTGGAAGTTACATTGGAATTAAGTTTGTGTATCAAAGAGATAAGAACTGCATTCTAGGAATGCACAATGTATCTTTTTGAAAGAGGTACAGTAATATCTGCCTACTACCAAATTAATAGCTGACTCCAAGAAATACAATGATTTCAATAAGTCAAAGACAAGATGTCACCTTGTATTCAATCACAAATAGATTTTTTTAAATTCTAAACTCATAATTATTTTTACAGTGTATTGAATGATAATCCCTAATGTTACAGTGCACATAGAATAACTTAACAATTATTACATGAGCTTTTTAAAGGAAAAATAACAGAACCAAACAGCCTTTCTGAAAACAAATGTTATTCTTGCACCACAGAGTTTTTAAAGATAAAGAAGCTCTAATTAAAGAAAGGAATCCCTATTTCCAGAAGTTGGCCCCTGTGAGTGCAAAGTAGTTAGTACACTTGGCCCTTGAACTGCCTGGTTTGAACTGCATGCATCCACTTATACACAGACTTTTATGGTATGGGATTGTAAATGTATTTTCTTTTCCTTATAATCTTCTTAATTATATTTTTTTACTCTACCTTACTTTATTGCAAAAATATAGTAGATAACACATATGACATACAAAATATGTGTTAACCAACTGTTTGTGTTATTGATAAGGCTTCCAGCTATTAGCAGTTTAGTTTTGGGGAAGTTGAAAGTTTTTCAGTTTTTCAACTGCATGGGAAGTCAGCATGCCCAACCCCTGCACTGTTCAAGGGTCAACAGTCTATCTGTCCTTAGTACATAAGGGGCGCTAACATTTGTAGAACTACGTAACTAAGTAATTATAGGTCAGCATATGGGGTGAGCTTCCAGTCAAGGCATATTCATGTGTTCCTCTGACATTACCATATATATGTTACACTGCTTTAGTGTACAGAGGCAGTGTCTCCTTCCCTCTTTTTTTCTTTTTATTATTTTTTCCCTGTCCATCTTTTCTTTCTGTTGGCACAAAGGAGTTCACTGATTTTAAATTGAAGTTTCTCAAAAGAATATGAGGGGCATGCTCATATCTTTCATGTCTTAACCTCAATGGAGAATTTCTTTATCCTCTTTGAATTTAAGTTTACTTTTTTGTAAAAAGCAGATAATCACTAGACCCTATGAAAGATTGGCAATAAGTGTATACTATAAACATACCTTCCAGGAATTTTGAAGAGTTCCGGGGATGTACTGTATGGTGACTAACATAATATAATAAAAAATCATTTAAAAAATAATAAAAAAACAAAAAGACTTAAAAAAAGGAATTTTGAAGAGTTGATGGTTTGCTGAATTCTATTATATTATCACCTTGTTAAGCACCAATGTGACATTTTGATGCAAGTTTATTGGGTGATTTCGATTATAGCTATTTTTCTTTTTCAGATTTACCTAGCACCTTTTTCATAATAAAATATACTCATACATTTCAAATGCTATATGTTCTTTAAGGTTTTTTTCAAATTTTTTTTCCATGTTAGTATTTATGTATTTTTGAACACATGTTCAAATGCCAACAAATCATTTTGTGTGCTTTTTAACCAAAAAATTGACTCCTGTAATGAATGCTTCTTTGGCAAATATTAATACCCCACATTTAACAACATACATGTTTAAGAGCCATCAACATCAGCAGGAGCATAGAAAAATTAATAAATAGCATTTTCATTATTTAAAAAGGTTGAATACATTTCTGATCCTTGCTAATCTTTAAGGCACTATTACATGAGCTTTTTAAAGGAAAAAAACAATTATTGTTAATTATGAAAAACTTTAAATAATAGGCTGAAGTTTTGAAAATGCCTAAATTCATGTAAAATAGTTTTGGTAGATACACTTTTGCCAGGATGGTGAAAGCTGAGACTCCTCCCTGGGAGTTGTTCTTTGGCTTCGGGGAAGAGAGCCACCTTGCCCAAGGCTATGTCGTGTTCTCAGAGGAACCCATATCCACTGACTAATTCTGTGGGGTTTTAGAGTCCTGGCTTCCTTGCCTCAAGGTCCATCCACTGACCTTTGTCCCACCTGAGTCCACTGTTGCTACAGTATCGAAGTCCTGATCCCCACCCTGTCCAGTCACCTTTGCCTCCTCTCAACAGGTGACCTTTCCGAGAACATGTCTCCATAGATTGCCTTTCTGTTGATTTCAGGTCTTCAGATCCTATTTTCTGGGGAACCCAAGATGAGGGGTCCTTTTTTTAATTTTATTTATTTGACAGAGAGAGACGCAGCGAAAGAGGCAACACAAGCAGGGGGAGTGGGAGAGGGGGAAGCGGGCTTCCTGCTGAGCAGGGAGCCCGATGTGGACCTCGATCCCAGGACTCTGGGATCGTGATCTGAGCTGAAGGCAGACGCTTAACGACTGAGCCACCCAGGCGTCCCAAGATGAGGGGTTCTGAGAGAAAACAAAAATATGACATTTCTAAGGATTTTAAAAATTACTATTATGCTTTATATAACAATTGTAACTATAGTGAATTTCTATTTTATCTATAATATCCAAGAAGTGCTTTGGCTATAATTTTAGCTCAGCTAGTGCCATGAATGTGGCCTTTTGTGTTACTCTAATTTCTTTAATTTCCTTATGTACATAATGTATTATTCATAGAACAAACTCATGATATAATGAACTAAATAATGTAAGAAAGCACACTTAATGGCTTTTCTAACTTAGATAAAACATTCTGAGTTAGGGCATGTTTTAGTAGATAAATACAGGATACATGCTCATCTTATAATGACAGCTAGTATTCACAGATGGATTTCTACAAATTGTTTGCATTTGAAAATCAATCCCAATTTCAAAACCAGGACAAGATGCAGAGAGGGAAAAAAAAAAAAGAAAAGCTCCATATATTCACTTATCAAATCAACTGAACAATCTCTTACAACCTGTAGATAGTTTAAGAAAAAGCAATGCTGTTTACTTTTGCCATTTATGAATTTTATTTTTATTACTTGTAAGAATAACTTAGTAAGAAAATCTCATTGTTATGGTGTCAACACTCAATTGTGAGCTGTAATGTCAAAGACCACACAGTTTTTTAAAGTGCTGGGAAATGCAACACAAAACTAATAAGTGAGGGGAACATCAAAAACATGTAATAAACACTACAATCTGATTGTTTGCAAAACCCAATTTTTCTCAGAAGAAGAAACAAAAATTACAGGTGAGCTATTACAGTATTAACTCCTTAACAAAAACCTTACTAAATAATAGCTTCTGGAAAACTTTTGATTTTACATTTTTCCTTTCACACTATGTGATTCTGTACTCTGTTTCACAGAACAATGCTCTGCTGAATGCTGTCACTCTCGCAAATGGTATGGTAGCTGTCAGTGATTTTCAAAGAAAGCTGAATAATATGTACATATCTTATTTTAATGTGTTCAGAACACACGGACCTTTTTGGTGTTAGAAACGGGTAAAGAATGTGACCATAAGGTGAAGCATGGCTCATGCTGTGGGGCCAAACAGCATGAAACCCCATGCTTCATTAGTGATTCTCCTCATAGCAGCTGGCCAATGGATCATGAAAATGAATCAGAAATATTAGGGCTTTTTTTCTTTTTTCTCACTTTCTGCATTCACAAGCAATTATGAACAGTTGGATTCTCCCTTTCAGTGGGTAGTATTTCAGTTCTCTACTTTTAACTCTATAGGCTTCTATTCTAAAATCATATACCTAACTCGTGCATTTGTTACAGATAACAAACCCATTTGAAGATCTTTAGGATGAGTATCTTCCAGTAAAAATTGATGTTAGGAAATATGCCTTTCTTTTAAGTGGAAAAAGTCCCTCAGTTGTTTTGAAGTCAAGCCAACTCTTATTAAAGACAAAATGAGTATATGTATTATGTGTCTTTCTCAAGGACAGCAAAGCAAGACTATAAATCAGAATACTTAATCCTGTGTTTTTGAAAGCTATCCCACAATTCTCTCTGGAGACCCTATAGGAACAAAGAGAACAGAAATTCAAATTAATTAATTTGATGTCTCTAAGAATCATTTACATCATACTATGTGATGATGGGGATTCTGGGGTTGGATGTATGCTGTCCCTGAGTAAGCATCCCTTCAATACCTTATTTTCCTAATACGCAAAAAATGAGTGCCTGTCATGGAGGTGGGGAGGGGAAGCCTTATTGCATCAAAAATGTAAATAACTCTTTAAAATTAGCTCCTACAATTAGCTGGAATTCCATTCTAAGATAAACTTGAATCATTATGAATAGCCACTTTCTTTTTGTTTGCAGTGGTTCAATATCGCCTACCCAAGCCAACAATGTTAACTAAATGAGTTAGCAGTATATTTAGTTGCAGAATAAAGTTCAATTCCTATTTATTCTTTGAGGGTAACTTTTAGACTCTCTTATTACAATTGAAGCCACTTTGTATTCTCAAATCACTATGGTGGTTTTAACAAATGAAGTAAAGCTATTTTTAATCAGCAAAAGAACTATGGAACCAACTCCATAACTGACTAGGGGAGCTTCTCCTGCAGGGAAAGCAACTTATGTAGGGGATATCTGGAACTGCTAAAAAAGAATAATTACCCTGCAGTCTGTCTTATTTCTAGAGTGAATTAAGTCTTAGGAATGTGTCTATCTCAATATCTAGTGCTATATTTAAAAAAATAATAAAATAAATTGAAAAACAATACATTTTTAAAATGGATTGAAAAATAAAATAGAAATCAAACAAGGTTGTTACCTACTATTCTATAGTTCTGAGTAATTTTATATATCATGTAATCAACCATGTGATGGTCTCTTTAACCAGCAGACTAACTTCGTACATCATTTTTTGAGGCAATTATTTAATGCGGTGAAGCAGGACTATTTATTTCACTTGAGTAGTTATGATTTAACTTTCATTTCCGTCAGTGTTAACATTTTCGCCTAGATGAATTTTTCAGGTTAATAATATAGGGCCAGATTTTCCTCATTGAAAATGCCATTGAAATTTCTCAAATCATGAAGTTAGTACAAACCAAATGAAACCTATTAGCAATCCTTCTCAAATGTCTTTCCTTCAGATTGTTTCAATTATTTCCTATTTGTACAAGCCTCATAAACAATCTCATATAATATTCTTTCATCATTTACTATAAAACTGCTCTTTTCAAGGTCAACAGCACTTTGCAATAATGCCAGATTATATTTACTATTTTATTCTGTTTATTATGCTACAGTCATTTGGATTTATCATTTTGCATCCTTTTATCCTCGACTTTTTAATTACGTCTCTTCTGTTAGAATCTAAACTGTATCCCAGCAAGGAACATGTATTGTTCTCAACTCCATCCTTAGTCCTGGGAAATATCTGATTAATAAGATGTGTCCAATAAATATTTACTTTTGACTGGATAAATAAATAAATAAATAAATAAAGATTTATTATTTCATTTTTTTTAAATACACTCCAAAAAATCACCGAACAAGGGCTAGCCATCCAGCGTGTTAATCCATGTTCCAATAATGACTGACTTTTCTCCCATAAATGTGCAAATCTCTTCACTTCTCTGTGCTGCAGTTTCCCTGAGGGATTTGGCTAAATCATATCTAAGCTCCTTCCAATGATTCTATCTCAATGATTGAAGGAATCTATAAACTCTAATATTGTATTTATTTTAAATTTTATTTCGTTTTTCTCCCTTAGATTTTAACTACAGTAAAGAATTTCATCACCTAGGAAAATGTGAAGTATATACCTAGTTGAGATAGAAATGCAGTGCTCATGGCTTTCATTCTCTATTTTTAGTTTTAGATCACTCTTTCAGCTTCTTCAATTTTCTAAACATGCTGATGTTTAAAATCATGCCTGTTGTTATATTTGTGAAGCTATTTTCATCTTTTTATTCCTTAAAACTTTAATGGCTCTGGCGACTCCCCCATAGCCCTCTTTCTCAACAATTTCAAGCAGCCTTTCAAGGATTTTGCTTAAAATGGAAATAGGAATGTGCTTCAATTGTGTACAGAAGAAGGAGAAACTGATGTGATCAGGTGATGAAAGTGTCAAGTATGTGAGAGCCTTTCCACGGAGGGCCCTTTCAGTCCTCAAAGAACGAACCCACTCCTTTGTAAACCTGGATACTTTCCCATCCTTGTATTATTTATCTTCTAATCCATAACTTTGTTAAAAGGCTTACAAAATGAAGGAGATCTTTTGTTTATTCAAGCCTGTGCACTTATAGGATTAGGTTCAGTTTTATTGAGGACATTATTAAGTGGGTTCAGCCTCAGGAGACGCAATGTTATATTGCTCTACTCCAAATTTCTGATTTGCCAGAGAGCAAATATTAGAGAGATAGTAATTTCTTATTAAAAGTTAGAGAAACAGGGGCACCTTGGTGCCTCAGTCAGTTCAGTGTCTGACTCTTGATTTCTGCTTAGGTCATGATCTCAGAGTCCAGGGATTGAGCCCCATGTCAGATTCCACACTCAGAGTGGAGTTGGCTTGAAATTCTCTCTCTCTCTCTTCCTCTGCCCCTCCCCCTCACACACTCACATGCACGCTCTCAGTAAATAAATAAATAAATAAATAAATAAATAAATAAATAAAATCTTTAAGAAAAATAAAGGTGCACAAGCATGTGCATTACAAAAGAAAAGTTAGAGAATCAAGAAGCTTTTTGGTAGCAAAATGTTCTCAGGCCAACTATGATTCACTAACAATAAGCATTTCACATCATGACTGCAATCGTTATCAAAAGACTTAATTTGGACAAGTAAATGGAAGCTTCTTTTGGTTTTCCAGTTGTCAGTTCAGTCATCACCACTCCCAGATGTTAATCACCATCATACAGCATCAGAGTAAAAAACAGGAGGAAATGGAATATATGTAAATTCTACAGAGGAATATATGTATATTCCACAGAGATAAACATTGCATACTGATATAGTAGGAGACAAATATTACCTTATATCCTTCTGTTTCTAAAGCATATGAGTTCCCTTTGAAGTACTCTACTTATGATCTCTTCAAAAGTGTATCACAGTTATGATTCTTCATTTACTTTGTATGCTGTTTTACTTTTTAAAAAAAAAAAGATTTTATTAACTTATTTGATAGAGAGAGCACAAGCAGGGGGGAGTGGCAGGCAGATGGAGAGGGAGAAGCAGGCTCCCCGTTGAGCCTGGAGCTCGACATGGGGCTCCATCTCAGGACCTTGGGACCATGACCTGAGCCAAAGGCAGATGCTTAACCACCGACTGAGCCACCCAGGCTCAGTTTGCCTTTTAAAATATTCTCAAGCAAATAAACACTCATGATAACAAAGGAAACAATAATATATAGAAACACTTATGTATTAATTTTTCCTTCCAGTGTGAATTTCTTCGGTTTCCGTTGAACATAGAGTTATGTTTATAAATCTATTTATTAAAAGTCTATTCCTTTCTCTGTGATCATAAACACAAGTAAAGACACATGCATACTCAGTTTATTTTATTTAAAAAAGATATGCTTAAATATTTATTTACTGTGTTAAATATCTTTGACCTATAACCTGCCAAAAGTTAGCAACTTTAATTTTTGAACAGGTGTATTATAGTCCCTCTTTATATTTTTTGTAATATTTTTATTTTCTCTATCCTCTATTATTCTCCTGTTTATGAACGTTCCAGTTGTTATACATATTTTACAATTGCAAACTTCTTTTCTAGGTAGCAATTAACCTGCATCTTTTCATTTAGGAATTTTTTTTAAATTTCTGTGTGGATAATCCAAAATGTTGAACTTCGATTTTTTGAAAATGTATATTTTATTTTATGATTCATTTATTTATTTGAGAGAGAGAGAGAGCATGAGCAAGGGGAGGGGCAGAGGGAGAAGGAAACAAGCAGACTCCCCACTGAGTGGGAAGCTCCCCACAAAGCTCAATCCCAGGACCCCGAGATCAGACCTGAGCTGAAATCAAGAGCTGAATGCCCAACCAGCCAAGCCACTGAATCACCCCTAAAAATGTATATTTTAAATATTAATATACTCTCCCACATTTTTCCAAATGAGTTTTAACAATGATCATTAACAGTAGAATGCATGAGGTTACCTATTTCCCAAAAGATCACCTTTCCTGGTGAACGGCAAATGACTCTTTGATGTTTTAATTTGCGTTCAACAATTAATGTCTGGATATGTTAAGTTTCCCATATATGTATACTAGTTCCCTTAAGATTAATACTACTATTTATAATATTTGTGTTTCTTAAGGCTTAATATGTACTTCCTTTTTTGTTTGTTTGCCTTTCTTAAGGTTTTTATTTATTTTATTTATTTGAGAGAGAGAGAGCAGGAGCCGGGGCAGGGAGAGGCAAAGGGAGAGCAGACTCCCCGTTGAGCGGGGAGCCCAGGGTGGGGATCCGTCCTAGGACCCCGAGATCATGACGTAAGCTGAAGTCAGATATGCAACTAATGAATCACTGAACACATCAAAAACTAATAATGTACTTATACAGTGGCTAACGGAACATGATATAAATAAATAAGAAGTCAGAAGCTTAACCAACTGAGCCACCCAGGCGCCCCTTTATATATACTTTCTTTTGGCACTAGCCTTTTCTCTTCAAGCTGTTTGCTTGTGTATAAATCCGTTCTCTTTTGATTACTGGACTCTATAGAAAGATTTATCGTCTGATAGAAAATGCCTTCCTCATACCCCTGTCCTCTTCCGTGTTTGTTATTTAGTATGAGTAGTCCAAATTAAATGTTATAGTGCTAGAAGGACCATACTTCTGTATTATCTAATATTTCTAGTTCAAAAGGCACACATTTATATCTGAAGCTTTCCAAATACTGTGTTCTTGCCATTACACATGATTATAGAATGTGAAACAGGTATATGTAAAGAAACCCAAGCCAATAATAATAAAAACAATAGTAATAAGCACACATGTAAATGAAATAAGTTTTAATGTTTTACCAATCCCTAAATTTTGATTTAAGATATGTAAGTAAATAATGGATACTAAGAGATCTACTCTTCAAAAATTTGTTATAAAATATTAAAGACTTCCAGAACTTTGTGAAACTATTTCTAAAAACACCTGTGTATCCACCATCCAGTTTAAATATATATTTATATAAAATATTACCAAGTTAGGGGCGCCTGAGTGGCTCAGTCGTTAAGCGTCTGCCTTCGGCTCAGGGCGTGATCCCGGCATTCTGGGTTCGAGCCCCACATCAGGGCTCCTCTGCTATGAGCCTGTTTCTTCCTCTCCCACTCCCCCTGCTTGTGTTCCCTCTCTCTCTGGCTGTCTCTGTCTCTGTCAAATAAATAAGTAAAATCTTTAAAAAAAAAATTACCAAGTCATTTTAAGACACCTATGCACTCATTGTTTATTTCATAAACTCCTGTTGACAGAGATAACAATTATCTTGAATTTGATGTTTCTTATTACCATACATTTCTGAATATTTTATAATATACATAATTAAATATATACATAAATATTATATGGTGTGTTTTTATATTTTTAAACTTTATGGAAGCAATACTAGACTGCATGCTTTTGGAAACTCTTTTCATCGTTCAGTACCAGGTTTATGATGTTCATCAATGTGGGCTAATTTATTTTTATATATATAAAATATATATATATGTTTATGTATATATTTATATATATATCAATACATAGTATTTAATTGTATGACTATACTCACAATTTACTTATTCATTTTGTTGTTGATAAACAAAGAGTTTGTGTCCAGTATATTGCTTTTAGAAAAAAGTATTCATATGCTTTAAATGTTCTTTCGTATTTCATGGTTCCTTCTATAAAAATTTATTTGCATTATATACCAAAATATACCAAAATTCCTGGGTTATACACTATAAAAATCCATTCTGCTACACTTAGCAAAATATTTCTCTGAAATTACTATTTTCAGAAGAGTATCTTCAGTTCTGAAAATGTAATCTAACATAAAAAATAAAATTTATTTTTCTATTCTAACATTTGTATTTTCTTAATGATTATTTATAAATTGCAATTTGCAAAAACTTTCAATATTAAAATCTTTAGAAATATTAATTGCTCCCTCTATTCTGGATTTTATTGACTTTTAATAGTATTTTAGTAGTTTTATTTATATATAGGTCATCTGTTTTTGAATTGTATTCTTAAGGAATTTTATGGATTTCTGTTACTATTGTGAATAGGATTTTTAAACTGAGTCCATTCCTGGCTAATAACCAGTAAGTAGCAGTTTTATATCTTGTTTTTCAGTAAGTTCATCAAATTCTATCATAAATACAAATTAAAACTTTAATGAGCATGTAGTAAATGCACTTATTGCCTTAAATACTTTCTAAAACATGATTTCACTTCAATTCTACCATGCCAAAAATTTATTTTATAAAATAAGATTTATTTTTAATTAAAACGTGGCAGATGCACATTAAAAAACTCTAAAAAGTAAATATTGCAACTAGATTAAAATGATCTGAGATACTATCGTAGAATGCCCTTAAAGAAAGATTAAGGGCTTTTATGTACAAGATATAGAATAAGAGATAAAAGAAACTCTGAACCGTTCCAGGAAGAAAAAAGAATAAGCCTTCATACAATTACATGATTTGAATGAAATATGGTTGAAATACATTAGTTTAGATCTTTTGAAATAGCATCTATAGCTCAAGAAAGGAAGAGAAACCCAACCGTTTACTGAGAGGCTAATAAATACAATTGGGTTATGTTTTAATAAGATGTTAATAAATTTATGCGAACTGCTTAAAATTACTTTTTTAATTTTTTTAAAAGATTTTATTTATTTATTTGATAGAGATAGAGACAGTCAGCGAGAGAGGGAACACAAGCAGGGGGAGTGGGAGAGGAAGAAGCAGGCTCATAGTGGAAGAGCCTGATGAGGGGCTCGATCCCATAACGCGGGGATCACGACCTGAGCCAAAGGCAGACGCTTAACCGCTGTGCCACCCAGGCGCCCCTATTTTTTTAATTTCTTGAATACAAAATATTCTTTAAAGATTTTTATTATCTATTTGAGAGAGAGAGTGCATGAGCAAGGTGCCTGATGCCCCCCAAAATAATTTTAATGAGATGGGAATTATGCATCATTTGAAGTTTCTCTAAAGTGTGACTCAGTGAGTAAAACAATTTTTACTGGTGATTGTAAAAGATTTTCAGTAAACTTATGCATTTAGTATTTTTTTTTCCATTTAATATTTCACACTTGAATTCTCACCAATGTCAGTATCACAAGTTTTGCTTCCCTGTTCTATGTTGTGCTGGCCATTGCCCCATTTGCCTACAGATTACTCAGCAGCTCGTTCTCACTTTGCTCCCCTCTGTTTTAGTGAGGCTAACTCCTAGAATAATGATTTTCCAGGCTCCCTTCGATATTTTCTATATACTTAGTGATTATATATTTCAACTTTACAGTTAGTCATACTCCCATCCACTGGCTACCATTTCATACCGCATTCTCCTATTTCAGGATGTATATTGACCTGAAATGATTTTGTGCAATGATATTTTTTTTCTTTTATTGATGCTTCCACTGACTACATTCAATTCTGTGAAAGGAAAAAGCCTGTCTTCTTTTCTCTACTCCTGAATCCCCAGTGCTTAGAATTCTGCTCGACTAATTGAAGATGCCCGATATGGTTTCATTCAATTAGTGAATTAAATATGCTGGTGCTCATTATCTACTTCCTGTCTATAGGGATGAATTTTTCAACAAGTGAAGAAGCTTTCTTATATTGTAAATGTGATAATTCTTTTAATTCTTGTTCTTTTTTTATCTGACAATTCATAAAGCTTAACATTTTTATATTAGTTACCCTGAATATGTATTCTCTTTTTTGCTTTTTACCTGCGGTCCCCATTATTTTTTTTGAATGCGTTTTTTTTTATGAGATATCTCTCAAAGTATCAATTCAAAGTTCAGTAATGTTAACTCTTTCAATTCATGTATTAATATTTTTAAAGTCTCATATAGGAATATGTACCTTTTTTCAGGCCTAAAGCTTATATAGTTTAGGGATCTTTCTTCAAGAAGCATAATACAAATGTATAAAAGCAATTTCTGGGGCCCTTGGATAATCATATGTTTGGCCCAGAAACACCCTTTAGTTCTGTATTCATATATCCTTATGAGTTCTTGGTCTAATTCTATGATGTTCCTTCATAGTCTTTCCATTCTGCTCCCCCCCCCCATGATTAGAGACCATTCTCTGTTTGCTAAACATGGTGTGGTAAAAAATACCCTTATATTTTCAACTTCTATGTCAGTCAGAGATTCACTATAAGTGCGGGCCATGTACTCTTGGAGAGATAGTTTTCTGGTAGAGATCCATACATTTTATGAAGGTCTTCAGTTCTGTGAATTATGGAACTAACAGTTTCCAATGACAGGAACAACAGTTCTTTCAGGTGATATAACTTGAAATGCAGTACACTTTTTTTTACTGGAATTAGTCTCCTGGTCAGCCTTGCTCAATATTCTTCCAGTAGTGAATGAATAATTGTTTAAGTACTTTTTTTATTGAAGTATAGTTGACATAAAATGTTATATTGGTTTCAGGTGTACAATATAGTGATTGAACAATTCTATTCATTATGCAATGCTCACCGTGATAAGTATAGTCACCCATCTGTCATCATACAATGTTATTAAAATATTATTGGCAGTATTCCCTATGCAGTACTTTTTACCCCCATGATCTACATATTTTATAACTGGTAGTTTTTACCTCTTAATCCCCTTCATTTATCTCAACCCTTCCCCACCCTTCTCCCCTCCATCAGTTCTCTGTACTTATGATCTTTTTCTGTTTTTTCATTTGTTTTTGTTTTTTAGATTCCACATGCAAGTGAAATCATATGATATTTGTCTCTCTCTGACTTACTTCACTTAGCATAATTCCATCTAGGTCCATTCGTGTCACAAATAACAAGAACTCATTCATTTTTATTGCTGAGTAAAATTCCATTGTACATATATACTACGTTTTCTTTATCCATTTATCTATCAGTGGATACTTAGGTTGCTTCCATACCTTGGCTATTGTAAAAAATGTTTCAATAAATATAAGAGTGCATATACCACTGTGAATTAGTATTTTTGTTTTTTCAGGGAAAATACCCAGCAGTGGAATTTCTGGATCATATGTTATTTCTATTTTTAATTTTTTGTAGTACTTCAGTATGATTTTTGAGAGTGGTTGAATCAATTTACATTTCTATCAGCAATGCATGAGGGTTCTTTTTTCTCCCCATCCTCACCAACACATGACATTTCTTGTGTATTTGATACTAGCCATTCTGACAGTTGTAAGGTGATATCTCATTGTAGTATTGATTTGAATTTCCTTGATGATGAGTAATGTTGAACATCTTTTCATGTGTCTTTTGGCTATCTGTATGACTTCTTTGGGAAAAAATGTCTATTCAGGTCCTCTGCTCATTTTTCAATAAGATTATTTGTGTTTTTAGTGTTGAATTGTATAAGTTCTTTATGTATTTTGGACACTAACCCTCTCTCAGATATGATTTGCAAATATCTTCTCCCATTCAGTAGGTTGCCTTTTCGTTTTGTTCATGGCTTTCTTCTCTATACAAAAGCTTTTTATTTCAGTATAGCCCCTATAGTTTTTTTTTTTTTTTTTGCTTTGCTTCCCTTGCCTGAGGAGACATGTCCATAAATTTGTTGCTAAGATTAATGTCAAAGAATTTACTACCTAAGTTTTTTTCTAAGAGTTTTATGGTTTCAGATCTCACATTTAGGTCTTTAATCAATTTTCAGTTTATTTATTGTGTGTGGTATAAGAAAGTAGCCCAGTTTCATTCTTTTGCGTGTAGCTGTCCACTTTCCCCAATACCATTTATTGAAATGACTGTCTTTTCTCTATTTATATTCTTGCCACTTTTGTCATAGATTAACTAACCATGCAACTGTGGGTAATTTGCTGATCGATCTAACTTGTTCCACTGATAGTTGTGTCTATTTTTGTGCTCATAATGTAGTGTTTCAATTATTAGAGCTTTGTAGTATACCTTGAAGTCTGGGATTGTTATGGCTCCTGCTTTGTTCTTTCTTAAAATTCCATTGGCTATTTGGCATCTTTTTGGGTTCCATAACAAATTTTAGAATTATTTGTTATAGTTTTGTGAAAAAAAATGCTATTGGTATTTTTTTTTTAAGATTTTATTTATTTGACAGAGAGAGACACAGCGAGAGAGGAAACACAAGTAGGGGGAGTGGGAAGGGAGAAGCAGGCTTCCCACTAAGCAGGGAGCCCAATGTGGGGCTCAATCCCAGGACGCTGGGATCATGACCTGAGCTGAAGGCAGATGCTTAATGACTGAGCCACCCAGGTGCCCTGCTATTGGTATTTTGATAGAGATTGCATTAAATCTGTGAATTGCTTTGGATAGTAGGGACATGTTAAAAGTATTAATTCTTCCAGTTAATAAACATGGAATATCTTTCCATTCTTTTGTGCTGTCTTCATTTTTTTTTTTTTTTACCCATGTTTTATTATTCTGAGTACAGGTCTTTCAATTCCTTGGCGAACTTTATTCCTGGGTATTTTATTCTTTTTGGTGCAGTTTTATATGGGATTTTTTTTTTCAGTTGCTCTTTCTGCTACTTTATTATTAGTGTATAGAAAGGCAACAGATTTCTGTATATTAATTTTACATCCCACAAATTTACTGAATTAATTTATTAGTTCTAATAGTTTTTTTGGTGGAAGGTCATCTGCAAAGAATGACAATTTTACTTCTTCTTTACCAATTTTGAAGTCTTTTATTTATTTTTCCTGTTTGATTGCTGTGTCTAGGACTTCCAGTACTATTTTGAATAAAAGTGGTGAAAGTAGACATTCTTGTCTTGTTTCTGCAAGCTGAAAGCTTTTCCCCATTGAGAATGATGTTAGCTGTGGTTTTGTCATATATGACCTTTATTATTTTGAAGTATGTTCCCTCTAAACTCACTTTGTTGAGAGTTTTTAATAATGAACAGATGTTGAATTTTGCCAAATGTTTTTTCCTATGTCTATGGAGATGACCATGTGGTTTTTACCTTTCATTTTGTTAATATTATATAACAAATTGATTGATATTTGCACATTGAACCAACCTTGCATCCCTGAAATACACCTTGCTTGAATATGGTGACTAATCCTTTCATGTATTGTTGAATTTGTTCTGCCAATATTTTGCTCAGGATTTTTGCATCTATGTTCATCAGGGATACTGACCTTTAGTTTTCTTTTTTGGAGTGTCTATTTTGGCTATTAAGATAATGTGAGCCTCATAGAATGAATTTGGAGGCCTTCCTTCCTCTTTTTTTTGGAACAGTTTAAGAAAAATAACTCTTCTTTGAATGGTAGAATTCACTTGTGTCCACCTGGTCCTGGACTTTTGTTTGTTGGGAGTTTTTTTGATTATCAATTCAATTATGTTATTCATCAGTCTGTTCACATGTTCTGTTTCTTCCTGATTCAGTTTTGGAAGATTGCATGCTTCCGGAAATGTACCCATTTCTTCCAGGTTGTTTAATTTATTGGCATATAATTTTTCATAGTAGTCTTTTATAAACCTTTGTATTTGTGTTCTGTCAGTTGTCACTTCTCTTTCATTTTTAATTTTATTTATTTGAGTCTTTATTTTTTTCTTTGATGCATCTGGCTAAATAAAGGATTACCAATTTTATCTTTTCAAAGAACAAGCTCTTAGTTTCATTGATCTCTTCTGGTTTTTTAGTCTCTATTTTATTTCCACCTTCTTTCTTTCTTTCTTTCTTCCTTCCTTCCTTGAATTATGTGTTACTCTCACAAATTTTAATATTCCACTTCTTTTTTTTTTTTTAAAGATTTTATTTATTCGACAGAGATAGAGACAGCCAGCAAGAGAGGGAACACAAGCAGGGGGAGTGGGAGAGGAAGAAGCAGGCTCATAGCGGAAGAGTCTGATGTGAGGCTTGATCCCATAACGCTGGGATCATGCCCTGAGCTGAAGGCAGACACTTAACCGCTGTGCCACCCAGGCACCCCTAATATTCCACTTCTAACTATAGATGCTATCAGTGATTGTTATATCATAGTGGACTCAGAAAAATATCATATATACACATACAGTGACAGACCCAGTTTGAGAGAAGAAAATACCTTAATAAACTGGGAATGTCTCCTGCTATACACTTGGCCTTCAAATGTGCATAGTAAGCCTTCCTACTGCATATTCTTTTTTTTTTTTTTAAGATTTTATTTATTTGAGAGAGAGAATTTAAGAGAGAAAGCACTAGATGGGGGTGCTGAGGGAGAAGCAGACTCCCCAATGAGCAGAGAGCCAGACACAGGGTTCAATCCTAGGACTCTGGGATCATAACTTGAGCTGAAGGCAGATGCTTAACCAACTGAGCCACCCAAGCAAACCCCCCACTGCATTTCTATTTAAACTCTCAAAATATTGCCTAATTTCTAGTTAATCCTAAAACAATGTCAAGGACATGATTCTGATTTTTAATGATATGGTATAATAATAATGTGCTTTGGAGCCAAGTAGAACTGTTTGAATCCTCTTTTTGACACTTAGTCTTGTTGTAGAAAGCTAAACTATCAAATTCATTCTCTAGCATATTGTAATATAGCTAATGCTATGCATTTTATATATCGTATATAACAGATTTATAATAAAATCCAAAGCATATTTGAATTATTTTATTATAACCTCTAAGACATTGTAATCTATTTTTATATATCTTGAATGTGATAATGGTATATAAAATCTAGATAAGGATGTTTGCATTCTTAAGAAACACATGTTTGGGGTACCTGAGTGTCTCAGTCAGTTAAGCAACTGCCTTCAGCTCAGATCATCATCCCAGGGTTCTGGGATCAAGCCCCATGTCAGGCTCCCTGCTCATCAGGGAGCCTGCTTCCCCTCCTCCCTTCACCCCTCCCCACCCACTCATGCCCTGCTCAAATAAATAAATAAAATCTTAAAAAAAAAAAGAAAAGAAATACATGTTCAAGGGGTGCCTGGGTGGCTCAGTTACTTAGGTGTCTGACTCTTGATTTCTGCTCAAGTCACAACCTTGGGATTGTGAGATGGAGCCTCATGCCAGGCTCCATGCTGGACATGGAGCCTACTTAAGATTCTCTCTCTGCCCCTCCTGTCCTGCTTCTGCTCTCTAATTAAATTAAATTAAATATTANTGCTGGACATGGAGCCTACTTAAGATTCTCTCTCTGCCCCTCCTGTCCTGCTTCTGCTCTCTAATTAAATTAAATTAAATTAAATATTAAAAAAAAAGAAATACAAGTTCAAGTAGTTAGGAATAAGTTACCATGCCATGCTGTGTACAACTTTCTTTCAAGTGATTCAGAAAAGAAAAAAGAAAAGAATGAATAAGAAAGGTACATGGAACAAGTACGGCCAAAAGTTTAAAAATATAATGAAATTTAGTGAAAATTATGCTGATGTCCACGGTATTCCTTCAAAATTTATTCAAGGAAAAATTTTTCACAATAAGCAGTTGAAAAATAGATGATATTTCTAGCTTGAAATTTTTACATCATTGGATAGCATTGTAGTATAAAATAAAACATTAACTTTAGCATAAAACATGACTTCAGTACTTTCAACATGTTTTTAATTTCTATATAATTTTTCCTGGGCACTGTGCTAGACCCATTGAATTTAAAAATGAGAATGAGACATGTTCATTTTCTTCATAAACTGTATTAGTACAAAGTAGGTAAACATTAAATAATCACACAAGTAAATATTCAATTATAAACAAAATGCTATAAAACAGGATCTTTTCATTGTGTGACAATACAAAAACGGAGGTTATATTAATCTGAAGCTCAGTTAATAATATTTTAAGCAAATCGTGTTTGAACTTGAATAAGAAAGATGAGTAGATGTAGGCAAGGGCTAAGTAAGCTTTTGGTGGCAAACACCTCACCAGGTAGGACAATGTATGCAAAGGCACTGTGGCAGGAGTTAGTGGGGTTTATTTCAGAAACTTAAAGAAATCTAGAGTGATTGAACCACAGTAAGGAGAAAAGTGTTATAGAATGAAAAAAAAGTGGTATGGTAGGCCTTAAATCATTTAACTGCCGTGTGAAGAAATGATTGAAGGGAGACAAGATGATGTCTATAGAGAACTGTTAGGAATCCATTGCAGTATCCGGGCAGCTGTGAAAGAGGAAGAAAGTGTTCTGAAGGAATCAATGATGTCCGTACTGATGAATGAATGTGAATGGATGTAAAAAAAATATCTGTCAGGCAAAGATGACAGGACAAAGTGATATATGGATGTCATGATGGGGGAGAAGGAGTCGTGAGAAGTGAAAGCTGGATTCTGAGCTTAAGAAACTGGTTTCATGGTGGTGTCATTCACTGAAATAAGTAAAAATGGAAGAAGACAGACTTTCAGCCCTTTAGGATTAAGACGTGTTTGCACCATCCCGAAGAATGTGTTGAGAAGCCATGTCATGATATGTAAATGGGTGTGATCCTCAGGACACAGGTCTTGGCTAGAGATAATCCTTTGGGACACATGAGCATTGAAGGTTGATTGCAAATGTGTTGATTCCAATTTGAATTCTGATTTTGAGACTTGTCACTCTGTGAAATTGGAAGAGTTTATTATCCCCTCTGATCCAAAGATTATTCATTTCTAAAACGAGAACTTATATTTATATATGAACTAAACCTGCTCAGTTTTACCATTGTTGCATATAAAACAGAGCATAAATTTATAAAACAAGCAGAATGACCCTTAGGTTTTTTTGTTTTTTGTTTCGTTTTGTTTTTTCTGAATACAATGGCTTTTGATGAGAAAAGAAGAATGAAAGATTTTTAGTTAATCTCTTGAAAGAATTAGTTGAATTTGATCTTTGTGTGTCTGTCTACTCTAAGGGCAAAGTAGTAATCTATCTTCCCATTGCATACTAATGGATACCATGAGATATTCAGAAGTGACCTATGAGCTTCAGCAACACATTCCTTTTTCTTTCTAGATTAAGCAGAGGAACACACAAAATAAATAATTTTTTAAATTATTGTTTATAGTTCATGAACTTTATCAGTTGGCTTTTAAAATTTCAGTTCCTAATCTACTTAGACTTGGTTAAATGTAATTTGGATAAACTTGGCTTTCCTGTCTTTTTACATACTAGAAAAAAAAATAATTGTTATATAGCAAGAAGGGATTTGCAGAAGAAAAGGATATGAAGCATTGATGGAGCAGGTGCTATATGCTTTTTGACCCTGAAGAAACAGAGAGAAAAACATACTCCAGAACATAGTCTATATATGTAGGTATCTGTTTGGGGCCCGCTGGTGAAAGTATAATAGCCATATGTGACTTATTGTGCTTATAATGTGTTAGACCTATTAGACCTTAGACCTGTTAAACAGGTCTAACACATGGCTAAATCTGTAGTGTAACCTACTCTTGTAAGTCTTGTATGGCGAATATTAAAACAAATGAATATTTCCTATGGTAAAAAAAAATTGGATTTTCCTGTTTTTATTCTTGTCAAGCACTACATTTCCTTTCACATTTTACACTTAGGCAAACCAGTGTAATTAACATAACATATTTATTCTTACTTCATTAGTGACATTTACACCTGCACTATTAAAAAAATGTGCTAATGTTTTATTTATGAATTTTTACAGTCTTACTTATTGCCATTCACATCATTCACATTTAATAAAGACAGAAACTAATAAAAGCCAGGTATTGGGTATTATTTATCCTTGTCCCTGGCATGATAACAGCTTTAATGAAAAAATGAATAAAAACTTAGACAGTTGTAATTACTCCACATTTACCTCCCAATGCAGATGGAGTATAATGCAATGAGTTTCTATGCTGTGTCCTTCATGTATTCATATCACATGTGAATACACAGAGCTGTCACTAAGCATAAAAATACACAGAGCTGTCACTAAGCATAAGTCAAGCTAAATAAATGGGTTTTTAATTTGCACTAGAAAATACAGTCAGCCCACTGTACCTGATCTTACATGGAAGGACATTATAAAGACATATAAGAGGTTAAAGCATTTAAAATAGTGGACTCAAGGAGATTTGGTAAGGAAAAAAAGGTATTTAAGGTGAAGCAATGTAACAACATACCAATACATCAATCAACAAGAATACTTTTTATGAAAATTCATGCTAGAAAAGGGCATTGAAAAAGAGGTACAAATTGAATGCAGATCAATATGCCTAAAGAGAGGCTTTAATAAATACTAAAGAGTTTAATGATTTAGATATAGGGACAAACCTGAAATAGTAGAATAGTTAAGACCACGTAGTTGAAAATCAGGATGGCTGATATTACAATCATTAATCTGTTGAATCTGATTGAAGGCAGTCACAAAAAATGGCAAGTGCTTTTAACATATGGGCCTATCTTGTTTGTGACAAATGTCTATAAATCAATGATGCATGAAAAAGAGCTTTATGAAGGGCTAAATAGAAATAAAGTGTTTAAATTTGAGCTGTTCAAAAATGTTATCATAATTTTAGGACACATTTAATATATTATGCTCAGATTTGCTCTTCACCAAAAAATGTGTTGCTTACAAATGCAAAATGAAAACAGTATTTAAATTTCAGCATTTCTATCATATTACCCCCTTAATCTTAGGATGTACAAAAATGTATGGTGACACTGATACAAGATACACATTCAATAAATGTTTTATGAATATGGATAAGGCAATATGGTAGGTTTTCTATATGTTTTATCATAGAACAATTACCTTGAGATGGGTATTATTATTTTCATATAATGACAAACTGGTTTTCAGAGATGTTGAGTTACTTATTAAATGTCATGAAACATTTTTAATACGCATTTTCTGACTTCAAGTTTAATGCTCTTTGACTTAACCCTTAATTATATTCTGAATGAGCTGAGTTATGGGCTGAATTTTGTCCCCACCAAATTCATATGTTGAAGCCCTAAACCCCAGTACCTCAGAATGTGACTATGTTTTTACATATGGCCTATAAAAGGAGGCTGTTAGGGTGGGATCTAATTCAATCTGATTGGTGTCCTTCTAAGAAGAATAAATTTGAACTCACAAAGACACATCAGAGATGTTCATACAGTAAGGAAAGACCACATGAGGACCCAGTGAATGGAGGCCATCTTTAAGTCAAGGAGAGGGGCCACAAAAGGAGACGAAACATAGTCACCCCTTGATTTTGGATTTGCAGCTTCTAGAACTATGAGAAAAATAAATAAATTTCTGTTGTCCAAGCCCTACAGTCTCTGGTATTTTGTTATGGTAGCCCTAGCAAACAAATACACCTTCTGATTTTAAGAACAGGTAAGACATTCTTAAATATACCTCACTAAATTCAGATAATTTTCATTTGCAGTGTCAGCTCTCCAGATTCTTATTATCATTTTACCCTTGGTTAAAAAATTCACCTTTATAAGCTTTCATTTTTATCATTAAAAAGAAAAAGTAGGTAACGCACATGCAGAACTGTGGTTTCCATATATGCACAATTTCAAGAACATAACTGACATAATTTAGGTTCATTGTCTTCATCCCCTTGAGTATGTAACTCCACCAGCAGTTTATCAGTCAGACAACACTATCTGAAGACATGATTTCAGGAAAGGGAATGGGAGTGGTATAGTGCTCAATTTTCAGGAAAAGAAGATGGAGTATAAACTTTATCCTTGTCCTTCTCTATTGGGATATATATATATACCAATGTATGTATAATATATATATATATATAGGATATATATGTGTGTATATTATATGTAAATTCGTATATTATGTATATATTGGTATAATAATTATACCTAAATATATATATATAATTGGTATAATGTGTATAACCGATACACACACACACACACACGCTTTCTGTTAAATATATTCCTATACCTAGCCCAAGCCACCAGACCAAGCCTTATAATCGAGAAGGGTGTTGTCTTTTCTTACTTACTTGTTCCATTTTACAGATTCTGGCTGTGATGAGCTAGGTCCTGGCCCCTTGTCCATAACTTCATGTCAGTGAGTGGAGCTGGCACATTTCTTTCTCTAGAAATCACTCTTGTCTCACCCAGGACCTTGCCCTAGTGATGTGGATGCCCTTGTTCTCCTGTACTGTTTTACTCTAAGAATATGATAATTTTCTTGGCCATAGTACAAAAATAGGAAATTAAGATTCCTGAGACATTATTATCAATTCAACTGCAATGATCTATTTATTTTTCTTTCTTGACATTAGAATAAGACATTCAAGATATAAAACAATCTGGAATTCCAAGATTTTTTCTCTTCTAAGAAAACTGTGTGGAGGTAGGAGGAGGAGAAGAGAAACAACAACAGCCATGACAAAAGCTTTCTTCAAAAACAAAAACTCCTAGAAGGAAAAGTAGAAGGAGGAGACAGAGGAAATGGAAAAAGTTCAATAATGAAGTCAGAAAAGGAATTAACTGCCTCCGTTTATTTAAAAAAACAAAACAAAACAAACAAAAACAACAGAAACCCAACAGAATTAACACAGACAGCTTCCTGAGAGAGGTCAGTTATTTGATCCACCTCAAGTCAGCTCTGAGATAATGCAGTATTGTTGTTCCCAAAAGAGAAAGTACACAAAATGACTTATGAACACTAAAATCAGTTAAAAAGGGGATGAAAACCAGAATACAATTTTAAACACCTGCCACTCTGAAAAGGATATTAGTAGTTTTCATGCAACTTTGGAGATTTTAACCTCTACCATATTCCTTTCAAAACTCTAAACTCATAAGGTATTTATAGGTTTGGTACTCAAAAGAGGAGATTGAAGAAGGTTCCTGTCAGTTATTTTATTAATCAAAATTGTACAAATATTTCTGTGAAATATAGCAGTTGTCATTTAGTAACTTGATGTTGTTAAGACAATGTACACTTTAGAAAATAATCAAAGAGCTAAATTCAAAAGAAAAATTATAGTTGTCCTACAGTATTCCTGGAAAAGTCTAAGAGTATAAGTCCCTGCATATATTCCACACAGGGGGGAGAAAGGTACATAAAATATTGTTGGAAGATTTCTTGAATAGCATCAAGTCTATGGGAGTTAATTTTTATGTGCTAAGTATTCTAAATATAGGAAAGACATACATTTTTGCAAAACATTTTGTAAACTATACTAAAAAATAAAACCCTTAATTTTAAGAAAAATAAATACTATGAAGGGTGAAATCTCTGGAATATCTTATAAGACACTTAAAATTAGGTAACTGGCAAAATGAAGACAATGTCGAGAATATAAAGAACATTTCACAAACATTTGATTTCATGAAAGATAAAATTAGTTGAAGCTATATTTTCTTTGTAAATTTTTAAACTCTTTTAAGTGCTGGTAAAATAAAGCTTTCCAATTAAAATGTCATCATATTAATATTAAGCATATGTACTCAGTTATGAAACACACTATTTTTAATGATGAAATCTGGAAAAAAAACATTTTTAAGGTTTAATAATTCTTCAACTTATAACAAAGTTATAGTATATAAATATAGGTGATAGCATGGCACTCTAAATCATAACAGCTCAATGTAAGGGGGAAGGAAACCTAGAAAGCGTTAAGTCCTAAGATCTGGTCCTGGTTCCATCAGTTAAGTGGCAAGGAATGTTATTTGACCACCCCAGCCCTGTCATCAAAAGCAGTAGCAGATCGGTAAGGGCAGTTGCAAACCACGCCTGTTACGTTTCATTCGTACTTCAGTTGAATGCATTATTTATGACGGTATCACCACTTCTGATATACAAACTGCTACTTCTATGTTGAGGATTTTAGCTTTTTGAATTTGCTCACAATTCAAAATTTTTGTATGCATATAAAAAACAAAATATACTTCTTACAACATATTCTGTAGTTGAACTGAAAACAGTACATTGCCAGTAAGAGATTATATTTACGCAAGAGGAATATATCTTTACAAGGAATAACTTGACCTTATATGTGTTTGACTATAGTAATTCTTTTTGTTTAAGATTTTATTTATTTATTTGAGATAGGGAGTGAGAGAGAGAGCATGAGCAGGGGTGGGGCAGAGGGAGAAGGAGAAGCAGGATCCCCACTGAGTAGGGAGCCCGCGGGGCTCGATTCCGGGACCCTGGAATCATGGCCTAAGCTGAAGTTAGATGCTTAACCGACTGAGCCACCCAGGTGCCCCAACTATAGTAATTCTTCATCTTCTAAGAGTTTTGAAATAATCTAGTCTCTAAGGTTATGTTTTATAAATACTAAAAATCAAAATTTTACACTGATTTATTAGTGGATATAGCTTTTAAATAGAAACGTTTTGCTATAACTGTTTCTAGAAGTTTTTATGCTTTTGGCAAAATAAAAAGTCTCTTTTTTTATATGTTGGTTGCATATATAATTAGCTTTTTCTGTGCCTGAAAAATTATTGTTATTCTAAAATTTAGTTGTACCCGAATAGATATTATAGTATTTGATTATGGATTGTATGAATAGATTTTACTTATTATAATACAGTTTATTTTTCCTTACACGTGTTTGCTTGGTGTGAGATAGGAAGCAGAGTTTCAGGGCACCTTTAGATCTTACTTGAACTTTTGCAGAAATCTTTTAAATGGTCTCTGTTTTCACAGCCTCACATTTCTAAACTCTTACATTTTACTGACAGAGATACTTCCCTAAACCAGATATCTAATGAACCATGTCATTATTCTTCTCACAAACCTCCAGTGATTCGTTGATGCCTGCGTCAGAGTCCAAACTCCCTCCTATGTCTGTGATATAGCCCCAGCACATCAGTTTTCGTGTCTTGTTTTGTCCTCCATCTACCTCTCCCATGGCTCTCTCCTTTATCAAAAATAACATCAAAAATAAATATAATGATATTTAAAGCCCTGCTTCTCAAGCATGCACATATTCATGAACGTGCGTACATACACGCACACCCCAGTGCCTTCAACATAGTCAGTCATACCTTCTTTATTTCTCAGGGTACTATCTTTTTATCCTTTGTTCACACCACAGTGGACTTCCTGCCAATTTCCAATATGTCATACACATGTTCTTTTGTCTCTATTTATTTGACACTCTTACCCTCGTGCCCTTACTCATCCATCTCTGTGGCTCAAAATTCCACATGTACTTCAAAACATAGCTTATGCACAACCCTTTCAGTGACATTTGCTCTAATTATTTCTGCCAGAATTGTGCTTCCATGAGGCTTTTTGTTTTTTATAAAACCATACTATATCTACAACTCATTATTTTTTATATCATATTGATGAATTCAGCTGTCTCCATAATAGATTGTAAACATTGTGAAAGCATAAATTATTCCATTTATTTTCTCTCTTCTGCAGTGTAATAACTCAAATGTTCAATGAATAAAAAGAAAATACACATATTATTCATCTCAATTTTTATTAAAATAATATATGACCCCAGAAACCATATGATTTTAATACAATCTATCTTGGGTATCTTTTGGAAATAAATAAAATTGAAAACAGTTATGGAAACTATGCATTTCAGAAGAACTTGTCATATTTTATTTGGGAATGTTGCAATCACTTTGACATCAAGAATGAATTAAATCCACTGGAAGACTAAAGAGTGTACACAAATGCTAGCCATGGTTGTACTCAATTCACATAAAAATTATCCGCATTGGCTTTTAACTATCTCTCCAAATCTAAAGACACCCTGAAGGCAAACCATCTAGTATCTCACAGCCAGACCAAATGTTCTGAAACAATGCTTTCTGCTTCCATCTCTGAATCAACTGTCGTAACTCTTCTCTACCTAAATCACATAGCCCCACTAAAGCTCTGGCCTTCAAATCTCTCATAGCCAGTCTGTGTGTCTCCAAATTCATCACTCACTATCTCCCTAAGTGAATTCTTTACTTTAGAAAATTGATTTAATATTTTCCTCATAAAATATGCCACGAATCCCTGGCTCTGTTCCATTGCTTACTTCATTCCTACCACCTGGAATGTCCTTGCCTTTTCTCTTCTCTCATTAAAGTTGAACTCTCCATGGAAATTTCACTTAACTGGAGTAATCCACAGTGATGTTTCTCTACCCTGAACTCTTATGGAATTTATTACCTGAGCTACTAATTAGTCAAGAAACTATGAGCACTATGTTGCAGTTCAGTCTTTGTGTGTGTGTGTGTGTGTGTATGTGTGTGTGTTTTCTGCTCAAATTAATTTTTAGCAATAATTTCTATACATTTTTTTAGTCTCCAACCTTTTTAACACAACGCTTGACATATAGCTTTAAAGATATATTTTACAGAAATGTAAATGCCTACTTTAAAACATCTGAGAATAGGATTTTTTTATTCATTATAATGCTATTTTTCATGGAAAACTACTTAAATAATAAGATATGGGTTCTGCACTACAAAAGGTTATTGACCAATAGTGAGAACAAATAATAAATTGAAATGAAGTAATGAATACCACAATGGATGCATATTCAAGTTGCGCTAAATCTCACAAGTTGGGGAGGGAAGAAATAAATTTAAAATTCCTCAATGTGTCTGCAAATGTAGTTTTTTTTTTTTTTAATTTTATTTATTTATTTATTTGACAGAGAAAGAGAGAGACAGCCAGTGAGAGAGGGAACACAGGCAGGGGGAGTGGGAGAGGAAGAAGCAGGCTCCCAGCAGAGGAGCCTGATGCGGGGCTCAATCCCAGAACGCCAGGATCACGCCCTGAGCCGAAGGCAGACGCTTAATGACTGAGCCACCCAGGCGCCCCATGCAAATGTAGTTTATCAGACAAGTAAGATCAAAGATCAGAAAAATATGTGGATCAGAAGTATCAAAAGTAAAAAGAGAAAGGGACAAGGAAAATCAAACGAAATATGGTTGTTTTGTTCACAGAAATATGCACACCTTTCTTAGAGTGCTGCCTGGCACTTACAAGCACTCAGAAATTGATTATTGAATGCATAAAATGGTGCATTACAAGAGGTCTGTGCAGGGTTCCAAACTCTTGAGCTATAGTAAATTGTTCATAACTCCTCACAACTTTTTCAGATATGTATTTCCACTTCACAAATCTGGAAGCTGAAGCCCAGAGAAATGACATTGCTCAAGGTGTAGGTAAGATGAAGAGCCTGGTTTATACTCAGATTCATCTAAATCCTAGCCATATGTCTTTACTATACATCATTCTACCTCTCAGCTTGCCACGGAATTATAAAAGAAGACGACATACTTAGGCAAACGTGAAGAGTTGAGTCAGTGTTTGCTTACGTTACAAACAAAGCCCAGAGTTAAGAGCAGGTAGTCAGAAGCACACTGTGAAGGCTGTGACCGCCAAGTGAAAGCACAGACGTTGTTTTGTAGGTTATGTCACACCATTGAAGAATTTGAAGGAGATTTATTTATGTTAAATCTCACTATACACACTGTGGAAAGGGACTAGTGAGGGCAGAGATTGAGAGTGTAAAACCATTAGGAACATACAAAATGTCATAGCTTTGGGGAGAAAAAATAAGGGTTTAACTAAATATTGGAAATAGAAATAAAGGAAAAACAGGCATGCTATTTAGGTGGCAGAAACAGTTCGGCTGTGACAACCAAGAGAGACTACAAATTTTAGGACAATGTGCAAGTTTTTTTTTTTTTAAAGATTTTATTTATTTATTTGACAGAGATAGAGACAGCCAGCGAGAGAGGGAACACAAGCAGGGGGAGTGGGAGAAGAAGAAACAGGCTCATAGTGGAGGAGCCTGATGTGGGGCTCGATCTCATCACGCCGGGATCCCGCCCTGAGCCGAAGGCAGACGCTTAACTGCTGTGCCACCCAGGCGCCCCAATGTGCAAGTTTTAACACCTGTGTGGCAGTAATATTTAATGTAGAAAAGGGCTGTAGGTGGAAGGATTTTAGTCTTGTAAAGTGTGCTAACTTAGGATCATGAGATATTGGAGGACACTTGTAGATACCCTGGGGAAATTTGGTTCTATATCAAAGAAAAGTGGAAATATAGAAATTAAATGGGAGAATTAGGAGTATACGAATAGTGCTAAAAGCAGTAGCTATGGGTGAATTCATCCAGGCTAGAGTATATAAAGAAGCTTCATGACCCTCTAGGTTTTAGATGTTCTTGAATAAATTGCCAAAAAGGAGTCAAAGAAATAGGTGGAAACAGAGAGGTCATGATTTCACGAAAGAGAGGAGGTAAAGTGTTTTAAGGTGGGAGTCTTCCATAGTATATATGGTTGCAATTTTATTAGACACTGCAATGAATTTTTTTTAATTATTTAAAGATGTTATTTATTTATCTGAGAGAGAGAATGAGAGAGAGAGAGAGAGAGAGAGCATGAGAAGGAGTGTCAGAGGGAGAAACAGACTCCCTGCTGAGCCAGGAGCCTAATCGGACTCAACCCTGGGACTCCAGGATCATAACCTGAGCCGAAGGCAGTCGCTTAACCGACTGAGCCACTCAGGCTTCCTGCAAAGAAATTTAAAATAGAAGAGTTTTAGAGGGCATTGGTAACTTAGTAAGAGCAACTGCAGTGAAGTTATAGGAACGGAAAACTAAATACAGTGGATGGAGTCCAGCATGGGTAAAATGTTCTTGAAGTAACTTGCTTGTAAAAATAGAGAGNTTGTAAAAATACAACAAAAAATTGCCCAGGTTGGTATTAGAGAAATAAAAAGAGAATGGAAGCATAGCTTCCAAGCATCAGTCAGGCTTTAGGTTATCATCTAAAAAAATAGTAAATATATATCAAATCCTGATTTGGTGTCTGGTTTCCAAATCATGACTATTTCTTGCTAGTTCATCAACTAAATTTTTACAGTGAATAGAAGTGCTGTGTTGACAATATCTTTATATTACCTCTTCTATTAATACATTATGGTATTGCAGTGAACATTTAATATGCTTTTTGGTTTCTCAGAAACTGAACCTCTTTCCGATGCATGGAGAATTCTCCTCTTAAACATCTTAGTTGAAGGCAGAGTTCCCTTAAAGACTAGAGTACAAGCACTAGACCAACACTCAGTTTGTTGCCTAAAAGGCCACGAACTTTCAGTTAGAAGATAGTGACACAAAAAAGAAGTCACAGCAGAAAAATTTATTCGTGGGTAGTAGTTTGCGTGGCAACAAATTCAAGTTTGCAGGAAAGCACTAGGGTTGTTTGTTACGACATTCAGTATCCAATGGCAGCTTTGTTGGCAGCAGAAAGAACAGTATTTGTACCTGTGGATGCTGCAAAAATTCTGTATTATAATTTCCAGTGTTTTTTTAAGGTACCTCAAAGCCTACTTCTCCTGAACTCTTATTTCTTTGAAATCCTCATTTTATTTCTGCTAAATTAGTGAAACTTGTCTTATCTTACATGAATCTAAGAAGCTTAACTGATCCATTTTTTTCTATTTTAAATTAATAGACTATTCTTTGAGCAATTTTTGGTTTATAGAAAATTGGAGCAGAAAGTACAGATCTCATAACCTCCTCAACACCACCATTCCCACCACAGTCAGATTTTGTTACTAACATGTTGAATTAGTGTGGTACATTTATTATAATATTGACTAACCAATATTGATCCATTGGTACTAACTCAAGTTCATAGGTTACACTGAGGTACAGTATTGTATTGTACATTTCTTTTTTGATGTATTTTTTATTATATTATGTTAGTCACCATACAGTACATCCCTAGTTTTTGATGTAAAGTTGCATGATTCATTACTTGCGTATAACACCCAGTGCACCATGCAATACGTGCCCTCCTTAATACTCATCACCGGCCTATCCCATTCCCCCATGCCCCTCCCCTCTGAAGCCCTCAGTTTGTTTCCTGGAGTCCATAGTCTTTCATGGTTCATTCCCCCTTCTGTTTACCCCCCCATCTTTTTTTTTATGATGTAAAGTTCCATGATTTATTACATTTCTATGAGTTTTGACAGAGGTATAACATGTATCTAACATTAGAGTGTCATAGAGAGTAGTTTCACTACCCAAAATCCTCTGTGCTCCATCTGTTCTTTCCTTTCTCCCTTCTCTCGAACCCATAAACCACTGAATTTCTTACTGTCTCCTTAGTCTTATCTTTTCCTGACTGTTATATAGTTGAAATCATATAATATGTAGCATTTTCAGACTGACTTTTTCATTTAGCAGTATGTATTTAAGGTCAGTCTGTGTCTTTTCATGGCTTGATGGCTCATTTCTTTATTTTGTTAAATAATACTTCATTGTCTGGATGTACCAGTTTGCTTATCCATTTACTATTGAGGGACGTCTTGGCTGCTCCCAAGCTTTGACAGTTATAACTAAAGCTGCTAGGTGCAGGTTTTGTGCAGATGTAAATTTTCAACTCATTTAAATAAATACCAAGAAGTGTGATTGATAGAACTAATCAATTTTATATCAGCTAATAAATTAATATATTTCTATAAGTAAAAATATCAAGGTAAGGATATATGGTCAATTCTAATTATTCACAGCAGTATATTTTATAAAGACTCAGAGAACACAGAATTAGTGAATACTGAATCATTGCTCTTAGGAGAAATACAGGATTATGTCCTCTGGTCACAACATTTTTGCCAACCAATCGATACATAACCTTTTGTTATGTGTGTTTCTGTGTATACATACTACATACATACACACACACACACACATACACACACACACACACACACACGGTTGATTCATCAATGTTGGACTCACATTCAGCAGTACTATAACTCGTTTAAATGAAGCCTAGCTGATGGACATATTTCCTCCATAAGGCAAATTACAGCCTACTTGTGCTTAGGCACTAGACAGTCCCTCAGCACTAAGCTTGGGGGCCATTTTAAACAGTGAAATCACCATTAAAAAAACCCACAAAAATTTTATAATGTGGTACTAGATAGACTGCAAAAAGGACGCTTGTTTAGAGTATGAGAGCTGAGACAAGAAGGCAGGGTGCCACTTTGTTCCGTCTCAGCTGGGACAGTGAGCATTCATGACTCAGGTTTTTCACTGCGTGGGCATGTCTGCAAGTGGTCACAAAAGTGCCGTGAATATTGATTTTGGGGTTACAAACTAATTTTAGCAAGTCAATAAATTCATGTATTTTCTAATACAACCACATTATTGAGCTATTTTTTTTCCAAAGACCCTTCAAATTTCCCATGTGTACATCAAATATTGAAATATTTAATAAATCAGAGCACCTGGGTAGTGCAGTTGGTTAAGCATCTGCCTTCAGCTCAGGTCATGATCTCTGGGTCCTGAGATTAAGCCCCACATTGGGCTCCTTGCTCCATGAGGAGTCTGCTTCTCTCTCTCTCTCTCTCTCTCTCTCTCTCTCCCTCTGCCCCTCACCACTGCTCGTTCCCTCTTTCTCCCAAATAATAAAATCCTTAAAAACAAAGAAATATTTAATAAATCAAAATGATGAAAGCCATCTATAGGATTCCTACATGTTGTTTTAGAGTGCATAAATGCATTGCATCCCTAATACAATTACATCATTAAATTCCCATAACAAATTAGATGAGGAAATTATGACTCAAAAATATTAATTAACTTCCTAAAAGTCATATGGTTAAATAACTGAAAATCAAACTTTATACTTTGTTCTTCTACTTTCTATATGTTGTATTACTTCTGCAGTACAAGGCCCACATATTTAGGCTTTTCAAACTGTACTGACTGGGATTTTTTGGCACCACATAGAGTTCATGGCTGTCAAAGCCATTTTTGGAAGTCAGGTAGAGAATTGGAAGATCAGGCCTTCACAATGGTTCATTGTTGGGAAAATATTTACAGAGTAAACCTGCATTATGTATTCTTAACCTGGACTATATGTTCTGAATTTTAAAATTACAGTATTGGGGCGCCTGGGTGGCAGAGCGGTTAAGCGTCTGCCTTCGGCTCAGGGCGTGATCCTGGCGTTCTGGGATCGAGCCCCACGTCAGGCTCCTCTGCTATGAGCCTGCTTCTTCCTCTCCCACTCCCCCTGCTTGTGTTCCCTCTCTCGCTGGCTGTCTCTACCTCTGTCGGATAAATAAATAAAATCTTTAAAAATAAATAAATAAATAAAAATAAAAAAAATTACAGTATGAGAATCAACGAAAAGTATCATAGAGTTAAATAAATTTAGATATAAAAATTTTCTAAAAGGTTATGCTGTAGTGGGCATTATTTACACAAAATTTGTGAAATAAGATTTATTTTAAAACAATATATTAATATTTAACTTATTTAATATGTAGTGTGTTTTGCAGGAATTTGATGGAGGACTAAATTGAAAACCCTAACTTTTTTGAGTATCTAATATTTAAAGACACTCTGGTTATCCGTAAAATAATCTCTTCAGTCACATTAGCACTTAAAATGTGATTGCTTCTTTCATAATTTGCTTCAGATCTTGTGCTTCCAGAGAGATTAACCCTATAAAGAGTAGAGATATTCTAAACCTTTGACAGTTCTACTGAACTTGTTGTTTCTCCCTCTAGAGTTTTATAATAATACACTCAATTAGCTTCTTTGTCCCAGATTTCATACAATAATTGCTAGAACTTTATCTGGTGCTTATGAGTCAGAAATATTTATTCTTTTAGAGGATGTTTTCTGGACATTTTAATACTTTCTATGCAAAGTAAAAAATAAATTTAAATTAAAACCAACTAATAGTTCCATTTTTGAATTACTGTTTTATGTTTAAATTAAGCATATAAATGCCTGAGATTTTTTTTGTAATAGTATACCTATTCATATCCTCTTAACACAATTTTACTACCAATTTTCTTCATTATCTATGACCAACATACGTTACTAATACCCTTGTGATTGTTTTAGGCTGATTTTGTTATTTTCAGAGACATAGTTTTATTAATAAATATTATTCACATTCATTTGCAATCCAAGGTTATGAATTGGATCTCAGTGAAAAAAAACGGATTTAGATGAAACACCTCAATGGATATATACATACATTAACATCAGATTCTATTTGCATTTGTCATTCTTGAAAAAAAGCATCAGCTAGTTGATGTTTGGTAACCCTCTATAAATAAAGATTGATTTTCAAAGCCTCAATAAACATTCTACTCTTCGTAAGCAGGATGCCAATTTTATAAGCCATAAAGTTTAATAGAAGGCTTACTTATTAATAAATGAAAGGGTTTAGGGACTAAAATATGCCTAAACAACGATGAAAAATATGACCCTGTATAAAGTAACATTTATCATTTGCAAAAACTTCTTCTGTTCATTTTAAAGAGCTAGACAAAAGTGCCACAAGAATGTAAAAACTTCTCTCTCTCATTGGTGGAAAAGATTATACTAACTTGTAAAGGAAGGATATTTTAAACTTTTATAATTAACATCCATTTTTAATTAGTATCACTGTTGCTGTTAGGGAAAATGAAGACCTAGAGAGAGTTCAAAAAGAGATGAACTATCCCAGTGTAATTACCACCACTCCCAGCAGGATCTTCTCTCATCTGATTACCACCACAGCAGGGTAGTCCTCCTAGCGCAAGGCTAACTGCCATAATCACTAGGAAAATAACAGGGGTGAGAAGACTCAAAAAAGAATTTCCCTGACATTTAAAATTAAGAATCCAAACTTCTTTATGTTGTTATGAGTAAACTCATAATTCCAAACATTTCTAGGAAATCTAAACCAATAGTAACCTCAAACAATTTTAAATAAATTTAAAAGAGCTAAAGATGACTGTTTCAGTAAAATAAAACAGACTGTGTTAAAGTGACTTATTCCTCTCATATCAGGGAATTATTTTAACTACCAATTGACTATTCTGTTGTGGTTCATTTGCACCTCTCCTCAAGACCTGGATTGAAATAATTTCCTCAATAGTTGGTAGTCATGGATGTTACAGTCTGCTTTGTAGAGGATATAAGTTTCTCTGCTGATGCACATTTATATGATTTCACAGGTATTTAGATGTACATTAATAAAAACTCAAATGGCATTTCCAATATTCATAGTCACATTGTAGTTAATGTTATGCTTCAGTTTAGTGTGATATTACTTGAAACTCTGCTCCAGGAGTTTGGTTTTTAAATTATTGTTTTGTGGGATTTTTTAATTAATGTATTTATTTGAGAGAGCGAGAGGGAGAGAGCAAGAGAGATCATGAGCAGGGCGCGGGGCAGAGGGAGAAGCAGGCTGCCTGCTGAGCAGGAAGCCCGATGCACGACTGGATCCCAGGACCGTGGGACCATGACCTGAGCCAAAGGCAGATGCTAAACCAACTGAGACTTCCAGGTGCCCTTGTTTTGGTTCTTATTTTTATTTCTGTCAAGTCCATTATTTCTTTAATATTTTATGGTCAATTAACTTTCTAGCATTATTCTTAACTTTCAAAAATGACAATTTTAATGATGTGTTCCAAGAGTGCTAGTCAAAATATTTAAAGACGGTGTGAAATAAGCATTGGCCAATTAGAATAGTTGCTCAAAAAAACATAATGGGCACCACTAGTCAGTTATGGTGCTTTGCATTGTCTGAGTTTTCTACACATTAGTTTAATTTTTCTTTTTTTTTTTTTTTTATTGAAGCATAGTTAACATAAAGTGTTATATTAGTTTCAGGTGTACAATATAATGATTCAACAATACTATACCTTACTCAGTGTTCATCAAGATTAGTGTACTCTTAATCCCCATCACCAATTCACCACCACCGCCCACTCACCTCCTCCCTAGCAACCACCATTTTGTTCTCTGTGTTTAAGAGTCTGCTTTTTTGTTGGTCTCTCTTTTCTTTGTTCATTTTTTTCTGAAATTCCACATATGAGTGAAATCATATGGTATTTGTCTTTCCCTGACTTATTTCACTCAGTATTATACTCTCTAGGTCCAACTATGTTGTTGCAAATGGCAAGATCTCATTTTTTATGGCTGAATAATATTTCATTGTATGTGTATTGCATTTTATTTATCCATAAATAATTTTTCAAAATTGATACTTATGAAGGTAATTATAATTGCTATATTACTAACATAGTGTTATGATATACCCAACACAAAAGCAAAAAGCAAAATAGGATAAACTGCAGTACCAATGGATTTGTGATATTTTGGGTAACTGTAGCCCAAAAACTCCCAACAAGATGTGACTCAAACTAGATGGAATATTATTGTTAACTTGTGTATCAGTTTCCTAGGGATACTGTAGCAAGATATGTGGCATAAAACAACAGAAATTTATTCTCTCACTGTTCTGAAGGCTAACAGTTTAAAATCAATTTTCTGTGGGGTGGGGGAAGATCTGATTTGCTTTAGGTTTCTAGTGTGGGAAGTTTTTGGCATTCCTTGCCTTGTGGCTGTGCAACTCCAGTCTCAGCTTCCATCATCACATGGCATTCTCTCCATCTTCTCTTCTTTTAAGGACACCAGTCATATTAGATTAAGGGCCCAACCTAATTCAGAATGACCTCATCTTACCTAATTACACACGCAATGACCTTAGTTCCAAATAAGATCACATTCTGTGGTAGTATTAGTAGTTCATCATATCATATGGGAGACACAATTAAATCCTTAACAACTGGCTTATTAATAAAACTTGCAAAATTTATAGCTTCTAACCATAATTGATATCTTCAGGAGATTAACAACTGAACATGTGGAATTTCCAGTTGAATATATTATTAAGAAAAGAAGAGACAGGACTTCTGGGCTCAGTTGGTTAAGTGTCTGACTCTTGATTTCAGCTCAGATCGTGATCTCAGTGTTGTGGGATTGAGTTCCATGTTGGCTCTCTCTCTCTCTCCCTCTCCCTCTGCCCATCTCCCCCATCCCTCTCTAGGGGGAAAAAAAAGGCAATGGACTTAGAAAATACTAGTAATGACATGAAATTGCATGGTGGATAGCATAGGACATGGATTACTCTCAGGAATATTTTCTTCTTTACTACCCTTTAAAGTACCCTGTCCAGGTCCTCAAATTTTCCAAGCCCACTCGGGCTTTTTTGTACACTTCCTTTGCATAGCATCATAGCTAACTTTTGAATTGTTTGTCAACATACAAGGCCCATGGTAGGCTTGTATATTTCATGTTCATAAATGAATTGAACATGGTTCAATTCCCTAAAGAAGGAACCAGATCTTACATGGGATGAGATGATGATGAAAAATAATATTATTCAGAGCTACTACAAGGAAGATTATATTTAAATGACAATATTATTAATGAGAAGAATTCTCATGACAGAGAAGATGGACAATAAAGATAGATTTTTAGATAATAAAGTTATTTTTCCAAGAAAAATGATAAAATATCATATTTTTCAAAAGATCCAGAAGTTACTGAAGATGCTGAGTCAAAACAAATAAAAATAGAAAAACATAGAAAGAAGAATCATTAAGGGGATTTAAAAAAAGCTGAAATGTGACATGAAAATGAAATTGAAAACAGGTGGAAAAGAGCTTTTATTTTAAAGAAAAGGCGATTTTAGTTTTAAAGATGTTAAATTTTACCTAATTACTTTCTAAGAAAGACTAGATGCCATACTTGTTCCAAGCTATGTGACTAAGCTTTGTGATTATACAGTACACTTCAACTGCAATCAGCCATGAAAACTTTAATGAGAACCCTAGTTCAGAAACAAGTAGTTTTTTAGAGGATGATGCAAATTCAAATAGCAGAAGTGCAAACTACACAAAGCAATCATCTTAGAAATGGAGAATTTTGCAAAACATCAACAGGTGCAAATCATACATGATGATATGGAATCACATTGAAATAATTATCTTCTAGAGAGGAAAAATAACGATTTCTGTAATGATAAATTTTCCATGTATTTTGTTTTGAAACAGATTTTCACTGAAACATTTCATAATTATGTACAGACTTCATTTCACTAAAGGCAGTCTTCAGCCATAGCTATGAACTTGGAAAAGCTTTTAAAAATAACAATGCCTAGGCTTTGCCCAAAGATATTCTGGTGTAACAGGCCAGAGTTCAGCAATTTTATAGTTTGGCATTTATTTTACAATTTATTTACATGTATTATTTCACAAAGTCATATCTCAGTTACATTTGGGGGGTTCATATTTTTTAATATGAATAATTGTATCAGGCAGTGTAGGTTCAGGTGTGCTGCCACAAGGGCCATAAAATTCTCAATGGTATAGGAAAACAGTTATTTTCCTTCTAAGCTCAAAGTGAGTCTAAGCAAATCTCTCTTCAAATCTCTTCCATGTAGTGGTTTGGTATTTCAAGAGGCATTGATCTCTTTGCACTTCTATCCATATATGGGATTTCAAGATCATTGGAGCAGGAGGAAGAGTCATGAGAAATCACAAAAATATTAAGTGATTTTATTTCCCAAAGTCTCCCAAAATACTTGCATGCATAGTCCATTGGTCAGAAGGAATAGCATAGCAATATCCAAATATAATAGGGCAGACTGCAAATATCATCTACTTTTATTTCTGGAATTCTTTCTGGATTATAGTTTGAAATATTAGTTCTGATCCATTATTTTGATATTTTTCTTCAGGGAAACCAATAATACAAAAGTTCCCCCTTCTTTGCCTGTTTTCCATCCCAACCACTTTTGCTCTGGTTCATTGTGCCACTTTTTTAAATCTCAGATTTACTATCTTGATTATTTCCCTCCCCTGATTCAACATTCTTCATCAAGGGTTCATTCATATCTATTCTATCTTGGACAGTTTGTATTTTTTGCCTACATTTCTGATATGATTTTGCCTTTTACATATATTTATTTCTTGATTTAAACTTTCCTTTCATTTTCTTTAATCTTTTTATGTATCTATTCTTAGATTTTGTATTTCTTATTCAGGCTGATATTTCATATTTCTAAAATTTTTTTCATTTAGTTCGCCTTGCAATGTTGTGTGCTTTCTTCAGCTTCATTTTCTACCAGCAGAAAATCTGTATTTTACAACATCTGACTATGTACAGAAGTTTTATATTGATGTTTTATATCTTTTTCTTATTGAGTGCAGGGTTCCTACGGATGAGTTTCCTCTTCTGTCAACTCTGTCCAATCCTGTGTATTTTACTTTATGATTATGAGAAAGGAAAAATGGGTGTTTTTTCTCTTTCATTTATGCTTGTTACTTAATCCCCCCTGTTCTTCATTTTCTCCACTACCTCATCTCCAAGGCATGCCATCTCTTCTCTGATTCTTCTCTGAAAGTAGAGCTTCTCTAAAGCTGTTGCTATGATTCTACAATCAGCTCTGTGAATACTATGAAATAACCAAATTCCAAGCCTGTGTTCAGTAGGTTTATTATTTCACTTCATCTTCCTGAGAATGACACTGTATGTTTCCTCTAAGTCCTCTGCTCCTGGCTGCTCTTTGTTACGGAGTCTTTCCAGATCCTCTTGTAAGCTTTCTATACCCATAAGCTTGAGAACAGACATAAAATGGTGGTTGATGTTCAGTTGGGATTTTTCCCCCCACCTTCTTCTATTTAAAGATTATCTAGAGCTGTGGTATACTCTGTCCCCTGGCATGTGTTTCTCTTGTTGATTTTATCTATGTTTCAGAAGGATAATAAACAAATTTTAAATCAGGTTGTTACCGCTCTCAAATGTCATCTTAATGGATGATTGAAACTGAAGGAAAATTACATTATTAATATATATGCACTAGGGTCACACATGGTTATTAACATTTAGCACCAAGTTTGGTCCTGAGCTTCTTGCAATAAAAAATTGAATCAATTAAATTATTTTTATTGTTTATCTTATAGAATTCTTATATATGTGTTATATATAAGATATTTTTATTGTTTATCAGGAAAACTAATATATAAGATTATAAATTATATATAAGAGATGTCATATATGTATTTTATATATTGAGATGTCATACCTCCCTACTTACTATGGGCTTATGGTAGGTCACATCCAGACCTTCAGATATAAGTCTGCTTGGAATAGCACATCAGGATAATCCTAGCTGGACCATGAAAGCAATAGTTTCCAGGCTGAGTAGAGAAACAGGTGAGCAAAGTCATGGCCTGTACCTTCTTGAACTTTTAGATGGGAAATATTTTTTTCTTCTAGTCTTGAATGATTTATCTTATGGTACTGAAATTGTATACAGTCTTCTTGCAACCACAAAGATCTAGTTTGAAGCTAAAGGCAAGGCAGAAAAAAGTAAAAATAATAGCTCTTTAATGTTAATGCCCCCTCAATATGACCGTGAATTCTTCTCTGAAATATTAGCATAAGTCAATCAACTCCCATACTGATTCAGCCACTTTGAGCCAGATTTTGTGTTTACTTGCATGTAAAATCATCCTGAATGAAACAATAAAAATTGTGTGGCTCAATTCTAAATCTAAATTATGGGCATAAAGCCAAAACATAGCTCATGAAAACAATTACTTTAGGGAGCAAATCAACAAATTTCAAATATTAGGGTTTTTGATATGACAATCAAAATTACATTCCGAAGGTTATTTCTGAATATAGCTTTTCCTATAAAAGTTACCAATTTTAAATCAATGCACACATGCAAACAAACACAAATGATTAGTAAAACCTAAAAAGAGAACACAGAAGAAAGTAAATAATTACTCACAAACCAGAACAAGAATCACAAGATGCAATGTGATACACAACTTTGGAGATTTATATGCACAAACATACATAGATTTGGGTATATAGTTTTACTTGTGTTGTTTTACTATGTATGAATTTCCAGACCACCTATTTCCTATTAAATGGATCCTTTATTAATCTGTAAGGATACATCCAACTGGGATGGTTAAGAATCCTAGATAACTGAAGACATAGAGTTGTGGGCTATTAATTCAGCTACTCACATTGCTGAGACTGGGCCTGGCATCAACCTGGAGTGGGCTGCTATTTTTCAGTTGCTAATTGCTAAGTGAGTAAAAGGTATCAGAGAGAAAAATTGCTCCAAAAAAAATAGATAAAAATAGTGACCAAACACTTACATAGCCTGATGCTAAGAAGCCATAAGAATGAGGATGACACAAAGAGCTATACCCAGAACTAGTAAGGGCAAAACTGAAATTAAATGTTTTATCTTTTATCATTTTAGAGTCAATTGTGATATATCTAATATTTGGGTATATCTTAAACTTTTTAAAATATACTGATTTTCCGGGGCGCCTGGGTGGCATAGCGGTTAAAGCGTCTGCCTTCGGCTCAGGGCGTGATCCCGGCGTTACTGGATCGAGCCCCACATCGGGCTCCTCCACTGTGAGCCTGCTTCTTCCTCTCCCACTCCCCCTGCTTGTGTTCCCTCTCTCGCTGGCTGTCTCTATCTCTGTCGAATAAAGAAATAAAATCTTAAAAAAAAAAATATACTGATTTTCCTATCCTGGAGAAAATGTTTCAATAGAAGTTGAGTTTCATTATAGCTTTTGTTTTATTCCTTATATTGATACACTGATGTCTAGGAAATTATAGTCATTTTGGGGGAAAATTATAGTCATTTTAAATTAAAATTCATTTATTTCACAGCATATTTACTGTACAAACCATTTCAATAAATGATTGAAAATATGTCTATATATATACTTACCTACACAGATTATTTAATTTTCTTTAGTATAATTTAAAAAATAACTCAAATTACTGAATAGTTTTATAGTTTGATTTTTAGATGACTATTTTCAAATAAGAATGTATAAGCAGAAAATGTATTTGGAGGATGGTAAAATTAATCATATGAAGAATTTACTATGGGTATCAGCATCTATTTTTTCATCTAAATTTTTGAAAGTAAGTATTTAGAGAACTCTAAATTAACAAGATCTTATTTACATAGCAGACTTTTGCATTTGAGTCACTATATTTATAAGAATCAAAGAAAAAATTCAGCAAAAGTTTTCAGTCTCCTCTCCAACAATTATTTGAACCAACTCAGCTATACCTGTGCTTTTATTTTAGTGTCTACCTTACTGGATTAATGGAAACCATGTTAAAACATTGGTGTGTTTGTATATTTGTTTATATATCTTCATTTCATTGTCTAAATTTGTTTAGATAAAAGCAATGAGGATCAAATTATTTCAGATTCCAACTATGCACAAAAGAGCGTTCAGTGCTGGGAGCAATTAAAAAGAACTGCTCTCTTTCTCTGTACTTTCATCCCACACATTGACAAGCCTTTGAAATAAAAGAATAAAACTCCTCACACATAATTAGCCAGTGCAAACTGATGAAAGAATTAAATAAAATGTGTTCTGCTTAAAGACATGATCATCAATCTATAATTCACTCCATCACTACTGACTTGTAAGTGTAATGAGTTAGTCAAATCATCCCATTCTCTCACACCATTCTTAAGGGGCAAAGATGATGGTCTCAAACCCATATGAATCTTTTAAAATATGGTTACTTGAACTAGATTAGTTCAGTCACAAAAAGAATGCAAAGAAGAGGTTATAAAGCCTCAGTTGAATTTAGTTAAAATACTACTTTAAACTTTTAAACCAAATTTCATATGTAGTGACTTTCTACAACAAAGTTTTAATGTTTGAACAAAATTCAATAATTTCATGAACAAAGTTCATTATTTATTATTGATTGAAGTTGAATAATGAAGGAGGTCATTTAAATAATGTAGTAGTTATGGCTATTGGTCAGTTGAGTGTAATGTCTACCATATTCTGAAGAATCCCAGCCCAACCCAGGGAAAAACCTTCAGTTAGAGATCCAGCCAAAGCTATAAAGTATGATGTGCATTGTTTTTGATGTGACGTTATGTAACTAGCCATACTGACATAATGTATAATATATACCCCTATTCTCTTTCTGCGTCTCATAGAAACATATATTTCAATGCATTGATTTTATAAATATGTGTGTATGTGTACACCTATAGCTATAGATCTCTATATTTATGTCTATCTATCTATCTATCATCTATCTATCTATCTATCTATCTATCATCTATCTATCATCTATCTATCTATCATCTATCTATCTATCTGTCTGGGAGAGTTTCAGCCCATGTTATTTGCCATAGAAATGAAATACAAAAAACCACCCCAAAACTAGCTGCTTAAAGGAAGTAGAATTTATTGTCATGTACCAATAGATTTGTCGACTGTTGACAGAACTTGACTGGGCTTAGCTAAGAGGTCCACTGATCTTAATTAGGCTTACTAACCCTACTGGGGTTGGGTTGATTTTTGTTCCTACTGGGGTTGGGTTGATTTTTTGTTCCAAAAAAGCACATATCGCATGATTCCCTTTATAGACAGGAAGGGACAGGCAGAAATATAATCTATGACAAGATACCAGAATGGTGTTTTCCCCGGGGGCTGGGGCACAAGAAACTTAAAGTTTTTAAAGCTCCGTATCTTATCCACCTTTGGATCAAGTGAACCATCCTTGACATGTTTTTCTCATAGAAAACAACAGTGACATATAAGAGGGAAAGTAGTAAAAGTTGAGACCATGGGCCAGGATGGCTTGTCATGTGATATTCTGTCAACCAAATTGGGCCACATGGTTGAACCCAAAGTCAAGGGAAGGGAAAGTAACTTCATCACTCAGTATGATACACTGTGAGGTCAAAGGCATAAGTAATACTTTCAAGTGGGTGCTCAATTGAGATATAGAATGCAGTCTGATTGACTTGAAATAACTTGTTCCCATTGTTCGGATAAGTTGCTATTAGCCTCTTTGCTTCCTCAGTTTTCTGTGTCAGCCTGTGTCAGTTCAGTTGTACTTTCCTCAAAATTCAGTCAGGCAAGTCCATACTTACAACAAAGATTAAAAGTTATTTCTATTTTTTTTAAGAAAAAACAGATTGAGATGAAACGCACCTGCTTGGGAGAAAGTGACTGTGACATCTTAATGTTCACAGTAATAATTGTTAATAGTGAATACTTTACATGGCAATGAAGCCTACAAGTACATTAACTTTTTTAACTTATAATATGTAGGCAGTCTTGATCCGTTACTCAGTTATCCTATTGAGAAATAAGGTGCACAGAAGAGGTTAAACAAAGCTGACTAGGTTACATGATTAAGAATCATAAGATTCATTTCAAAACCCAGAACCATTTGATGTCAAAGCCCATGCTTTAATTGCCCAGAGGCACCTGCTCTAATAAACAAAGAAACAGACATCATTATATGCATGCTTTTGGGGAGGTTTAGTATATATAACATGAGTTTGGAGTCAGGCAGTCTATATTTAAACCTTAGCTCTAATTATTAATAAAAGATGTAGCTTTGGACAATTCCTTAAGGTGCCTGGACTTCTTCAAGTGCTAATGAGAATAATAATAGTATCTATATCTTTTAAGGATTCCTTCGGATCATATGAAATGCTTATAAAATGTTTACAGAGTTCATGGCATGTAGTGAGATAAAATAAGCTAATGACTATTATTTTTATTGTTATTACTATTATTCTAGATTTCAGGAAGCATATTTCAAAACTAAGCAATTCACTGATGACAAAAGCTAAAAATTACTAGAATATACTGTTTTATGATGGTATTTACCCTTTTCTCCTTTTTTTTTTTTTTTAATTTTCCAAAACACAACTCCTACTGCATGAAGCTTCTCTTTACCCACGGCTAAAGTCATGTTTTCCTCCTCTTGCCAGCATCCAGGAAAAGACTATCAGAGCCCTTTTAAGCTTTTTACACAGATTCTGAGGGAAGAAAACATGCATCTCTGGCACTGAAGTTGGGAGGAGAAAATGGTCTCAGAGCTGGAATGGGGGCTGTTGGGGGCAGTGATGCAGTGAGACAGTGAGCCAGGCTACAGAGACCAGAGAAAAAGGGAAAGAGTCAGGAGTCTATGATGACTTTCCTAGGTTCTCTGCTATATGACATTATCTGACATACACAATCAAGGTGCCAATTGGGTCCCATCTCAACCATGAAAGGATCATTTTCCAAGTTCATGTCATTGTTGGCAGAAGTCAATTCCTCATGGGCTATTAAACTGAGAGCCTCTATATTTTGCTATTGGCCAGAGGCTGCCCTCAGTTTTTGTTAGCTGGATGTTGTCCACTAATTCCATGACACATGAACCTCTTTAACATGGTCACTTGTTTCATCAAAGCCAAAAAGGAAGCCTCTCAGCAAGAGGTTCACATGAGATTGGTACATATTCACTTGAATATAATCACGTACAACCCTTCACCTTTGCCACAGCATAATGATTAAAAGCCAGTCACAATTCCTATGCACGCTAAGGGGAAGACATTACACAAGGACATATTAGGGGGCAGGGATCATGAGGGTCTCTTTAATTTTGCGCCCACCACGATGAGAGTAATTTCAGTAGATTTAGGTAACAAGGCCTGATATGAGCAAATTTAAAATAAAATGAAAGAGGAACTGGAAACAATGGGGATTGTCAATAATGTCAGTGAGTTTTGCTGCAAATACAAACAAAGAAATGGGGTTGCATCTGATAAGGGAAGTGAGATAGTATTATTACCTTTTTTCGATGAGAAGCTGTGTGGCAATGAAAATACTGCAATAGACAGGGAAAATTGATTACATAGAAGGAGAGAGAAATGCCAAAGTGACACACTTGAATAGATGAAAGGAGGTAAGTGAAGGGATTGATTTTAGATAGAAACAAGACTATTCCATCTATGGTATTTGGCAGTGATGCAGAGTATGTTAATGCAGGTGTTAGGTAAGGGTATTTTGTAGTGAGAGCCTGAAGAGGGCTCCTTTTCTGATGACTTCATTTGTCAGAGTAGTAGGAAGTGAAGTCATAGGAAGTGAAGTCATCAGCTCATTGAAGTCAGCTTCAGGCTGATAATGGGCGATGTGTTATTGGTGATTTAGGAGGAGAAGTGGTGTGAGATGGGAGAATAAGCAGGTGAATATCTTAGCAATTGTATTAGTTTGCTATGGCTGTCATAGGAAATTACAATAAATTAGGTGGCTTAAGAAACAGAAATTTATTATCTCATAGTTTGGGATGTTGGAAGCCCCAGTCAAGGTGTCAACATAGTTGATTCCTTCTGAAGATCAGTGAATAATCTGTTCCATACCTCCCTACATGGCTCATAGATGGCTGTCTTCACCCTGTTTGTGTTCATGTAGCTTCTTCCCTCTCTGTGTGTGTCTGTACCCAAATGTTCCCTTTTTATGAGGATACCAGTCATATTTGATTAGGGTCAACCTAGTAACCCCATTTTAACTTAATTATCTTGTAAAGATCCTGTCTCCAAATTAGGTTACACTCTGAGATACTAGGGTTTGTGATTTCAGCATTGTGAACTTTGGACGGACAGATTTATCCCATAACAGAGATCTATGGTTGTATTTCTTGGCATCATTAATAACCCATTTGATATTTATGGCCATCCACTTAAAATTTAGCCAGTTCATGAGTTGGTATACTTTTTTTTTTCCCTTTCTCAGACCATATTCAGCTGTATGGGTGCAGATGAAAATAAGCAGAGATAGTTGGAATTAGTTAAGTCTGCAGTTTTACCGAGTAAGGTTAACCACTGAGAAAGGAAGAAAAATCTACCAGGCCCTTTCCTGTGGTCCTCATCCTTAAGTATGTTATCCTTTCAATTGTGGCTCCAATATTTATTTGGGTCAATAACATTTTAGTGGAAGCATCATATTCCACTTAGAAGTAGGAACTTCTAGAACTATCACATCAATGTACCATATTTCCTTTCTCTCTCCTGTGATTGACAATTTCAAGATATAGCCTGATTCTGTTTTGATGAAGGAAAACCTAAGCCAAATCATTGTACAAAAATATGGGTGTGATTTAAAGCTTTGTTTTAAGAAGTCACAAATATTTGGGTGTCATTTGTTATCACAGGATAATTTAGCCCAAAATGACTGACACACTAGAATGTATATGCAAGAGAATGATTATAATTTAAGATTCATGAAAGTGGAGGTCTTTTCATCTTTGTTTACTAATATGTCTGAAGCACTTAAAATAGTGCCTAGCACATGGTGAATATCTGATGAGTTAATTAATGGTCATGGTTAAAGCTGAGGAATGATGAGTATAAGATATCAAGTAAAAGAATAACAATGAAAAGTTGGTAAGGTCAATGGAATGGAGGTTTTAACGGATATGAAGTTTTTTTTCAGGTCAGGGTAATTGAGTGAATTAGGGAGAAGAGGTGGTAGTCAAAGAATAGAATCCCAAGAAACAAATTATGGAGTTTTATAATTGCTGGTAATCAAAAGATCTAGACTATGAATAAAGCCATGAAAGATTATTGCTGAGATGAAGACAAAAATTAGGGAAATGGAGTTCAAGGAGAGCTGAAGTGTCAGGTTTGAAACGATCATCTATGTATTTATTTTAATCACAGATAATTAAGGCAGGAGTAGTAATGGAACCAGTGCTAAAATTTTTGAGCTATTAGGGGGACTATGGGAATTGAACCAGGAGTTTGTAGATGTAAGCAGCAATGGGGGTTAGGGGGTCAAAGGATTTGATAGTATGTGTAAGAATCAAAACCAAAAGTCTTTAGGGGGAAGAAAGGGAAAATGGCCTGAAACCAGGAATAAAGTCTAAAGAAAATATCCAGGTTCACTGGTACAAGAGCTGTGGGAACAAAATAATGTATCATTGAGAAGCCAGTGGTGGAAGCAGTGTCTTAGATCGTGTTTCCGTCAGAAAAATAATTTGAAAGGAGTGGTAAAAGAAGAATTTTATCTCAATGCAAAATATCTCAATGTATAAGGGTGTCAGGAACTCAGATGGTAGACTAAGTGGAAGAACAAATAATTACAGAGCTTTAAAAAAGATTGGATTTGGGGAGATGAGGAATGACTGAGTCTGGGAGTTCTTGTGGTTGCTGCATACAAGGATGAAGGATATATTGAGGTTGATTCTATGGATTTAGAGCAGACTGTGTTGGGGAGGACTTGGGTTTGGGAGAGGTTGTTTGGGGACCCATTCTAATTCATAGGATGGAAGTATCAGTACTAAATTGGCTGACCTTATTCCTAGTGGCCTTTTTCACTGCAGAAATCTGCTAGTAAGGGAATGTATTACACTGAGTCACTCTTCACGATGCTGAGATTGGAATACAAGAATGAGTGTTTTATTCCTATGTACACCCCTTTTTCTCATCTTTAGATTTTCCCTTACCAGAAAAATTAATTTGATGGAAAACAAGTTTTGATTTTGGTTTTATTTTTTTCTTCATGGGGCGGGGAGGGGGTTGTTTGTTTGTTCTCTGTTTGCTTATTTTTTTTCATATGGGAAGAAAGGATCTATCTTAAAGCCAACCTCAGGGGTATGTGTAAGTGACTGAAGTTGGTGTCAGTGTGATGTGTTTCCTCATTACATGTCACCACAGGGATTAGAAAACCTGACTGAAGACAATTTTATATGTTTTTTCAAACTATAGCTTCACAAGCTGTAATATTGGTTATATCTTCCACCACCTATAATTGAACACCTAGGAGCAATAAGTAGCTTCAATCCCTAAACAACGAATCTGTTGATCTTTTGGTAAAATATTCTCTTTTTTCATGAAGGTTATTGGGCATGGAGGAAAATTCATACACATAGAAATAAGATACATGACCATTAGATATTGCAAAATTGTTACAAAGAAGCTTATTTCCATTTTTATAAAAAGCTTAGAGACTAACATATAAAGAGATGGAGGAATATAAATACTTTCTAGATTTTGAATATGGGGTATGTATGTGTGTGTCTATGTATTTGTGTGATAGTTTGGTATTGAATCTTTAGACAGGTGAGCTTTTGTGAAAATAGAATACAAGACACACAACAAACGTCTTTTTTCTTAAATGCTGCAGAAGCCATGAAGGGATTTCACTAGTTTTCTGCAGACTCATTGAAAGGGATATGTAGCAATTCATGTTAAGCACAGAAACCTGACCCAGAGAAAATAGTTTAGCTGTTTTATCATGTCATCTGTATATCTAGAACTGAGACTATAGTAAATATTTAATCTGTGATAGTCTTACTTGGTATGATATATATATATATATATATATTTCTGTTGTATTACATAAACATACACCCATGAAAACACATCTGTGTGTGAACACAAGCACACACATAACTACATATTTCCTTAAAACTAAAAAGTATTTGAACAATCGCTGGAGCTGTTTATATATTAGTCAGTTGCTTTTAGTTACAATGTACAAAGAAGGAAATGATCCACATGGACCACTTAAATCCCTGCCTCTGAATTTCTCAGCTATGAATACCAAGTTCTTGCTTTACCCAGCTTAAATATACATCATATTACACACCAATCCTCTCTTTAGAACAATTTTTAAAATTTGTTCTTACTTATTTTTACATTAATAGACTTCATTTTTGAAACATTTTAGATTTACAGAAAGTTGAGTAGATAATAGAGTTCTCATATACCCCTTACCCCAAAACATAGTTTCTTCTACTCTTAAATCTTACATTAATATGGTACACTTGCTACAATTAATAAATCAACATCAATATATTATTAACAAAAATCCATAATTTACATCAAGTTTTACTTTTTGTGTTGTACATATTTATGATTATTATGAAAGGAATAATGCCATGGATCTACCATGAATCCATTAGGGTATCATACAGGATAGTTTCACAGCCCTCCAAATCCCCTTTGCTTCACCTGTTCATCCTTCAGGCTCCCCACCCCAACCCCCTTGGCAATCACTGATCATTTTACTCTACCTATAGTTTTGCCTTTTCCAGAATGTATATAGTTGGAGTCATACAATACAGAATTTTCAGATTTTTATAAAGATTTTTGCACTTCAGTTTCCTCCATGTTTTTTTGTAGCTCATTTGTTTTTATCATGGAATAACTTGCCATTATATGGATTACCATAGTTTGTTTATCCATTCAGCTATTGGACCTCTTTGTTGCTTCCAGTTTTCAATGATTATAAATAAAGGTGCTATAAATATCTCTATTCAGGTTTTTTTTTTAAAGATTTTATTTATTTATTCGACAGAGATAGAGACAGCCAGTGAGAGAGGGAACACAAGCAGGGGGAGTGGGAGAGGAAGAAGCAGGCTCATAGCGGAGGAGTCTGATGTGGGGCTCGATCCAGCAATGCCGGGATCACGCCCTGAGCCGAAGGCAGATGCTTAACCGCTGTGCCACCCAGGCGCCCCTCTATTCAGGTTTATATGTGAAACTTAGAACAAATTTAAGGAACTAAGACTGTCACATATAAGCTAATTTTTCCTGATCTTGCTATCTTGCTGCTACCATCCATAATTTTCTCTTTATAATATCCTCTAACAAAAGAACCCTACATAGCCATAAGACTATATTGTAGGTGCATCTATCTGCAAATTTATATCCCTGATCCTGCTTATGCATTTACTTGACCTTTTAAATATTGACAGAGGGGCGCCTGGGTGGCACAGCGGTTAAGCGTCTGCCTTCGGCTCAGGGCGTGATCCCGGCGTTATGGGATCAAGCCCCACATCAGGCTCCTCTGCTGTGAGCCTGCTTCTTCCTCTCCCACTCCCCCTGCTTGTGTTCCCTCTCTCGCTGGCTGTCTCTATCTCTGTCAAATAAATAAAATCTTTAAAAAAATAAATAAATAAATAAATAAATGAATAAATAAATATTGACAGAAAGCCATGCTGTGAAAGATTCACAGGACTTCCCAGATTGATGAAATTTGATTAATCCCTAGAAATAGTTCTCATTCAATCACAGTAAGTGTAAGTAGTTTAAGTGTTTATCCTTTCTTTTATATACACCTAACAGAATATCCTAAAATAGTAATCTCTGTGGACAAATGTGCATACTCAATAAGCTTTATAACTTATTATATATACCAACTTCCACATAAAACTCAATTTTCTCATTATACTTAGAAAAAATAGTCTCTTCAACATAACCCACAAAATTTCAGTATTTTTTTGCATACAATATTATTTACTAATATATTCCTTTATTTTCTAGGTACACTGGGCTCTGAGTTAACTCATTAAAAACACTTTAACCAGTACACTGGGTTTAGTTTTATTTTAATTTTTATATCAGTCGTGTCAGTCCCCATTTTTTCCTACTCCTTATTTTCCCCAATCCTTCTCCTCCATCTCTTTCTTCTCTAAGTTCTCCTTTTTATTTTTTCAACATATAGTTGGATATTCTTACATTTTTACTCTTTCACCTAGTATTAGTCATCTTAGAAATCCCTAATGAGACTTTTAATGAAATCCTCCAAATTTCTTTGGATTCGTGGATTTATTTGAGATAATCAACATCTTTATATGAGAATATTTGCATTGGAAAACTGAAAATAACAACATAAATTCTTCCTACTTCAAATGAGGAAGTCAAGTGTACATAACCTCTCTGAGTTTCCCTTTCCATGTCTCCTTCAGTGAATATAAAAATACATATGCCTGGGGCAACTGAGTGGCTCAGTCATTAAGTTTCGGCCTTCGGCTCAGGTCATGATCCCAGTGTTCTGGGATTGAGCCCCGCATCCAGCTCCCTTGCTCAGTGGGAAGCCTGCTTCTCCCTCTCCCACTCCCTCTGCTTGTGTTCCCTCTCTTGCTGCCTTTCTCTCTGTCAAATAAATAAATAAAATCTTAAAAAATATATATCTATCCCTAATGCATTCAATAAAATACGAGGCCCATAGTAGACATTCAAAAAGCTTATTTATTGTTAATATTAAATGCTAATAATTTTCCAAATATCCCACATTATACTAGGCACTATCAATATAAGTTAAATGAACCAAATATATTTTTGGTAAAGTCTAGAACTGAGTTTTCAAACTAATAAATATATAAAAAATAAAGAATAGTAATTAATGGTCACAGATCCCAATCGAGAATTATCTCTGCTTTATCTCCAGTCAAATCAGATACTAAAAGTATTAGTTGCTTGAATACTGTTGGAGTTTTATAAATTGATACCTGAGAGCATATGTACTGTCAATCATTATTTGATTCATATACTAAACTGATAATTGCTTGTATTTTCATAATCATGTTCATAATTGAGACTATGAATTGATCATAGTTTATTCCTTCTAATACTTGCAGTATTATAATAGAATAAATTGCCATACTTTTTCTTAATCTTCTTTTCCCTCCATGAAAAGTTTGTCATTAAGATTCTTTAATCTTAAGAATTCTCCAAAAATGTTCAGTGTCTAAGGTATTTGTCAAGATAATTTTTTTAAAGATTTTATTTGTTTGAGAGAGAGAGAATGAGAAAGAGAGAGAGAGCATGGGGGGGGAGTGTCAGAGGGAGAAGCAGACTCCCCACTGAGCAGGGAGCCCAATGTGGGACTCGATCCTAGGACTCCAGGATCATGACCTGAGCCAAAGGCAGTCACTTAACCAACTGAGCCACCCAGGCATCTCTCTCAGGATAATTTTTTGATAACTTATTTAATTTCCATAAAATGCAATAATTTATTCATATTTTAAATTCTATGAGTGGATGTAGCATTTTCTAGAATATTAAACTTTTTTTTAATGCTTTCGAACCCAGTTGTATCATTCGGTATAATTATGAGGAGATGGATTTCACCCTTCATACAAGTTAATGAGTTGGCCTGTCACAGTTCCAGGGATACTGACAGAAGATATAAAACTCCTGGATCAGACACAAGTGACTTTATTATACTGCCAATACTGGGAATGGCAGAAATCTGTGCAAGTTTCCTTTGCTCCCGTACCACAGGAGGTTACATGGGCAGCCAGATAAAGCCTGCGTGAACAGTGTGTTGCACACTAAGGGACTTTCGCACACAGAGGTATCTTGAGTTTAAGGAATCCTTCATTTTTATGTTTATCATTTTTGTCCAGAACAAGACATTATCTCAGCTTTTTAACATAGTTTCTAGTTGCACAAACATCCAGGGGAAAAAAATGACTTGGATTAAAGAGTGGTCAGAGCCTTGCAGTATCAACATGCTCACACATGGAGGAGTGTAGGAAGCCCTGGGCAAATTACCTCCCAACACAATGGTTTATTAAATCAATGCACATACATATATATTCAAATCTGCATTGTGTCTTCTTTCCTGTTTTTAATAGTATGGGATCGTCTATATTTTTTTCTTCATCCAGTTGTCTAAATAATGTGCCATTTTAATAATCATTACAAAAAGGTAATTTTGGGAATTGCCAAAAGTAAGATATGCTTTGAAATACCTTCTCAAAAGGAATTTTAGGTATACGTGATTTTGTTTGATGCTAAAACAGCTTTCAACTTTCTATATGTGAGGATGTAAATAAATTATTACAATGTAGCTTCACTAGATCAAGTATTGTCCCTGGATGAAAAAAGTAACTTTGGGTTATAATGTTTAAAACTAATATTTTGTTTACTATGATTACTATTGTGAATTTCTATTTTGTTATTTTTTTCTCTTATGAATTCTACCTCTCTTCCATGTAAAACCTTTCCTACTGCCTTTAATGCCCACTTAAATTATTATAACTTAAACTATTCTTCCAGAACTGTCCACTTATCATCTCTTATTCTATCTCATCTCTTACTTTCTTCCAACTTCCTTGTAAATTCTGCAACTCTGCATTACTTCCAATCCCTGAAAATGTCATTCTCTAATTTGTTCCCTAACATGTTTATTCTGCTTCTTGAGTGTCTGTCCCTGCTTAGCCCTTCTTTCACCTAGATCAACTTAAGGCTTTCTTTTAATTCAAGGTCATGTTGTCTCCCTGTTGAGTATGCCTTTTAGTTCTTTAAGCATTTTGTAATCTCTGGTTTTGTCTTGGATATTATGTTCCAAAACAGTAAATCTAGGTTTTTAAAAACACAGTCAATACAGGCCATTTTATTAGTAAGTTCTTTTTTTCCAAACCTGCGTATTAAAGGTGTACAACGTGATGTATTGACATATGTGTAAATCATGGGATGTTTACCATAATCAAGCTAAATAAAAACAGACATATTGACCAATGAAACAGGGTAGAGAAGCCAGAAAGAAACTCACACATCTACAGACAACAGACCTTTAACAAGGGTGCTAAGAATACTCAATGGGGAAAGGATAGTCTGTTTAATAAATGATGTTAGGAATACTGTATACACACATGCAGAAAAATGTATTTGGACCCTTATCTCACGCTGTATACAAAAGCAACTCAAAGTGGATTAAAGACTTAAATACAAGACCTGAAGCTGTAAAACTATTGGAGGAAAACATGGGAAACTTCTTGGATATAATACTGAAGGCCTGGGCAGCAAAAGTAAAAATAGACAAATGAGATTGCCTCAAACTAGAAAGCTTCTGCATAACAAAGGAAATAAATCTTTTTCCAACCTAAACTTCAACATTTGAGAAACAGAGCCCAGCAATTAAATAATTAAACACTTTTACTTCAACTGTGAAGATGTTAAAAATATATACAGTTGACCAAGATTACATTGCCAGTATGAATTTGAAGTAAGTGTAGACTTCAGGTGTCCTTATCCCTGCTCCCATTTATATTCACCTTTTTCAGATTTTAAAATTTTCCATATTATTAAGACAAATTTTGAAACATTACCTTATTGGCTGAATCCTAAAAGATGAGCTGCAGTAAGTGAAATATAAAAGATAAACATGCTGAATGGTAAAAAATAATAATAAAATAAAAATAAAATAAATAAAAAGAATAAATATAAAAGGAATAAAAATATAATATAATATTCTTACTGGATCTTACTGCTATGGATCTACCAGCATTTGGTCCTATAAGTTTTAAGTTTCACTCTTATTTTATATTGAAAATTAGGACAATATTTGCATGCATTGCTATGCTTATTTAATATAGCCCTGTTTTTTGTCTGTATCAATTTACCAATTTATGTATTTTGTTTCATTGTCAGGGAAGTATAAAACAAAGTCAGTGGAATGCAGCCAAATCCCTATGTAGAGGGACAATCAATATCTTAAGTGCATTCATTAGTAAAGAAATAAACAAAAAGAAACAACTAAATACTCAACTCAGAAAAGTACAAAAATACACCAGTTAATATTTTTAAGTGCAAAAAAGAAAGCATTACTGTGATAAACCAGAATAAAATAAAATTGAAATTAAACAAAAATAAAATTCTCAGATCTTTTCTTTAATTTATACAAAACAAAACAAAATGCTTATTTCTGCATTCAAACCTAAAGGCCCATTGTTGCCACATTCTATGAAAACATGATTCAAGAGAAATTAAAAAATGTTTCCAGAAGTAATATAATGACAGCACATTCACACACACACACGCATGCACACATGCATGCAATCACAAAGAAATCCAAGAGTAACTACATTACTAATCAATGGGCATAGAGTTTCAGTTAAGCAAGATGGATAGGCTCTAGAGATCTGCTGTTCAACACTGTACCTATAGTCAAACAAAACTGCATTGTACACTTAAAACATTTAGGAAAACAGACCACAGAAAATTTTAAATTGAAAAGAACTACATCGCATTAATTTTTCTCACGGGAGCAATTCATGCTAGAAGATACCTGAGCATTAACTTCAGTGGTTTGGGGGGGAAAAATGAAAATTGATTTGTGCATAGTCTTTGTCCAAATGTCACCCAAGAGTAAATGAAAATAGTATAAGAATTAAAAATATGGAGACAACATTTACTATGGATCTTCTCTAAATAAATTAAAAGAAGATGGATGGTTAAAAAGAAATAGGTGGGGGGGAATCTCAATGGACTTAGATAGTGATAAGCAAGAAAACTGAAAATATTTATAGTGAAGTCTAAATAGTTAAAAGCACATACTCTCAATTTTACTCATTTGTAAAATGACAAAAAAGCAATCACATCTACATATTATTGTGAAAATGAATGAGTTTATACCCATAGGAAAATATACTTTAATATTTAATTTACAACAGTCAGGACCCTAAATCCCTGGATGATCTCAAATGGAATTTGGATAGTAGAGGGAGGTATGGAAAATGATAAAGGTGCAAAAGTTCTTAGATTTTTGTGAAGAGAAGAGAGAATTTTTAACTATATATTTTGGAAGAGAAATGTTTAAGCCTAAGTATTAAAATTTAACAGTAAACACAAGAAGAATAGACATGGGATACTGGGGTTAGCAAACTATGTCCAGCAAGTGAACAATAATTTTTACAACTTAAAAGGGTGGTAAAGAAAAAATATAAAGGGAAATGTATATAACAAAGATTACATATGGCCCAAAAAGCCTAAAATATTTACTCTTTTACCCTTTAAATAAAAACTTTACCATCCCTGTGTGAAAGAAATAAAGGAAAAAGATGAAATAAAGAATCCAAATATGACAGAACATTTGAATTTTTTAGTAAGCAAAAAATAAAGTACAATATGCATACATGTATCCAAATATATTATTAATCATTTAATATAAAGTAACTGAATTATCTGACTAAAAAGCAGATAATTCTCAGGGCGCCTGGGTGGCTCAGTCGGTAAGTATCTGCCTTCGGCCCAGGGCATGATCCCAGCATTCTGGGATCCAGCCCCACATCAGGCTTCCTGCTCCACTGGGAGCCTGCTTCTTCCTCTCCCACTCCCCCTGCTTGTGTTCCCTCTCTCTCTGGCTGTCTCTCCTCTGTCAAATAAATAAATAAAATCTTAAAAAAAAAAAGCAGATAATTCTAGAAACAAAGTGACATATTAAAAATGAAAAAAGGAAAACACAAATACTATGCTATATCTAACATATTCTAAATTACAAACATAATACAGATTGAAAACCATTCAATACAGTTAGCAAATAACAAAAAAATATAATTAACTGATGTCCTTTTCATTCAGAAAGCAAAAATAAAATTTGAATAACTCAAATTAGAAATTTAAATAGATTATAAATAGTCAGACATAAATTAAAATAACAGATCTGCATATCAAGTCCCATGGGATACTGTAAAGCCATTTAGGAGCAAATTGCATAGAAGCAAAATTTTATTAGAATTAACTTGAAAAGTGATCCTAGTAAGTTCTTAGCATAAGGAATAATAAAGAGAATATCAAAATAATTCCAATATGAAACTGCAAAGACAAAACATTAAGACCATAGAAAAAGTTAGTAAGTTTCTAGTATTATATAATAATTTTGTAGGAAAGAAAGGCGGAAGAAAAATTATTAAATTTCCTAACTACTTACTGCCCATTGGCAGATCCTTGTAACAGGCAGAGTGACATTTCTCTAGGGACTTAACTGCCTAGATGTTGACAGTTTGCTAAGGGTAAAAGGCAACCTTGATCTGACCAGCCCCAGGATCCTGTGAGTCTACTTTAACATGTAAAAATTCCTTTGGAAACTTCCTTTATCTCTTCCCCCCGAGGTACATGTTGGCAGTTAATCCCTCAAGCATATGACCCACCGATATACATCTGAAGGGTCTCATGACTAAGGTTTTATTAGTAATAAATGACCTTTTCATAAGAAAAGCTAGCCCCCTCAAAGTCCTGTAAACCTTGTTCTCAAAATACCTTGGAGGCTTGTACTATTCTTAACCACCTCCCAACTCCTCCCAGCTTGAAAGTACATAATGGGTCATTCCTCATGCCCCCAGTGCAGCTCTTTCTGCCCACAGGTCCTGTTCCCATGCTTTAATAAAACCGCCTTTTTTGCACCAAAGATGTCTCAAGAATTTTCTTGGCCATGGGCTCTGGACCTCAGATATGTTCCAAAACTACAACATTTGGTGTCCATGAAGAGACCACTCCCACTCTAGAAAGCTTTCTTTCTGTTCCTACCCTCACTTAATAAACAATCACTTCACCCTTTTGTGTCCATGAGATTCATTGTTCGACTTTGCAAGACAAGAACCCTGCAACCCTGCACAAAAATTACATAGAAGCTGTCTAAAAAGAGTGAAATTTCATCAAATTAAATAAGGAAACACATAGGGGTAGAACATGACTACACACCATTAGAAATAATAAGTCTTCATTCTACGTACTGATCATTTTTAAGCATTTCAGAGATTTTAATATACATTTGTACTTGAAAATCATAGTCACTAAATTTCTAGGAAAATATAAATGCCAAAAAAATTTTAAAGACCAAGTAGAAAACACCAGATTTCAATGGCAGTGGAAAAAAAAATCTATCCCCAGATCGAACATAGTTCTACCATGCATTTATTTACAAAAAAGATTATATTCTTTAAGCATTTCAAACTAATATAGTAACTGAAATATTCTCAATTTATTTAACTAAACTAAGATAACACTAATAACAAAACAAGGAAAGCAGATACACAAAAGTTAAATAATAGAACAAACTCAGTTATGCATATTTTTTGTAAAAGCTTAAATTTTTAATTGAGAAAAGCAAATTTATCAGGGCATTATCAAATGTCCAAGAAAATTTCATCATAGAATTTTGTGAAATCTTCAATATTATTATGTTTATTAAGGTACTACTGTGTTACATTAATAGATAAAAATGTAAAAACAAATGATTGATACCATGAATTAACCACCATCTCCAAACAAACAAACAACTTACAAATATGAATACACCTTAAAAAACTCTTTGGTATTATCTACTAAAGATGATTGCATTTGCATTAGAACTGACTATACACATACCTACTTCTGTTTCTGTAATGTTCAACAAATGACAGCTACATGCATCTTCATCGTACCTAGAGCCTTGGAACAGAATAAGACTAAAAGTTCTACTTACAGCTTTTACTAGGAAGTTCAGCAATAAAAGCAATTTTTTTTAAAACAAAGATTATGATTTTTTTAAGATTTTATTTTTAAGTAATCTCTGCACCCAGCGTGGGGCTCAAGCTCACAACCCCAAGAGCAAGAGTCGCACACTCCACCAACTGAGCCAACCAGATGCCCTAAAAGCAATTTTTTAAAAAGGCACCTTGCTTTGCTCCAAAACAGAGCTGCTTCCCTTAATGAAAAAATGAGGATAGTAACTTCTTACTTTCCCTGATTCATACCCCATAGATTACTGGGGATTCTAAAACCTTTCCTCTAGATATTCATAGTAACATATGTGACCTAAGGTGGTAATTTATACTGTGTTTTGGAATTCTGTGATAAAAGTCTAGGAAAATGTCATATGCGTGGTTGTTTTTTAGTTATTTAGGGGAAATTGTCTCTCCGCATTAATCACCACTACAGTTTAGCACTGAATTCTCATAGCTCTCTCAAATAAATTAGCTTAACAAACGATCAAGTTGTAGCTAAATCAAGTTGTGGCTAAATAATTAAGGAATAATTAAGAAATATATTAGCATGTTTAACATTTGAACTTAAATCACATAAGGTGTCAGTGCCCTGGATATCAGGTTTTGTAATTGCTATTTACTGATGCTAAATTATGTGTAGCCCACCAGTCTAAGATTTTTTACATTTAGCTGTTGGAACTGTTCTGTAAGAAGGGCAGTATTACTATCATCACTTTATAGATTATGATGCTGAAACTTCGGTTACTTAGTGTTTTTTCAAAGTTTTACCTGATGGTTACTGACTAAGGACTTGAAACCAAGCAATCCAATGACATTTTGCTATTATTGACTATTATTATTTTGAGCCAATTCATTTCACCAGTTAGCTTTGGTAAATTCTTCATAGGTTCATTCTTTCAGACTGACAATTTGTTAAAGGTAACTGTGTACTATTAAAACATTTCTGATAATACATACATATTTCTTAATTATTTTAAGTCAACTCCAACCCACAATAAATAAAATAAGGTAAAGGGACACAAGTCTGAGAAGGTGATGCAAAGCCTTACTTCCTGAAATTCATCTTTAGGATAGACCTAAGATCAGTTAAAGTCATCCTGAGAATCATTTGGAACCAATCCTAGAAATGTCACCAGAAACAGCACGTGTCTGTTTTTACAGTCAAAAACCCCATCTTTCTGCATGTAATGTGACTAAGATAATAGGATGACATTTCCAGGAGTATCAGTTTGACTCTGTATGAACTTCTGCATGCATAGAGAGGTAACGCATTCAGATGGAGGGCTAATGGTTTGAGTTCCTTAATCCTTTTTTGAATGAACAGCCACATTCTACCCTGGGATGTACCTTATTTTTATAGTCAGAAAATATGTTGGGATACATTAAGTAAGAGTTACCAAAAGAAGTGTGTAATAGAAAGTAAACTAATGCAAAAACTAGGCAGATTTTCATATTTAAGTGGGAAATAGCAAAGGGGAAAAATAGCATCATTATCTAATGAAGTCAAGCTGTTCAAGAAACACATATTTGCAAACAAGATTGTTAAGGGAGATGGTGTTAAATCAGACATCAAACTCTGCCAGCACACATAGCACTCAAAACCCTCTTTTTACATTCCGTTTATTGACATATAATTAAAAATATTTAAGTACCTTCCTTCCTTTTATGTAGCCTTTCATTTATTCTATTTGAAAGTCATAAACCTACATTTTAGGCATTCCACTAATTCAGACTGATCTTTTCTCTAGCTACTTTGAATCAGTGGAGTTCATTTTATGGGCTATCCCTTATATGCTCACTTCTTAATATAAATACACATGTATTTATTATTTTATTTTATTTTATTATTTTATTTTATTTTATTTTACTTGTGGGGAGGGGAGGGAAAAGAGAGAGAGGGAGAGAGAGAATCCTAAGAAGGCTCCACACCCAGCATGGGGCTCCACATGGGGCTCCTCCACATGGGGCTCGTGGGGGGGGTAGGCAGGGGGGCTTGATCTCACAACCCTGAGATCTTGACCTGAGCTGAAATCAAAAGTCAGATGTTTAACCTACTGAGCCACCCAGGCACCCCAATATGTACACACTTTTAAAAGGAAAATGTTCTAGTGAGGGAATTGACATAACATCTGGCAACCAAAAGTGGTATCTCCAATGTCATTTGCCATTTCACAAAGAGAAATAATGCACATTACATAAGTTAGTTCACTTGTTCATGGTGATTTAGGAGGAAAAAAAAGGCTCTAAGAGAAAATAAGACCTCAAAGTCTTTTATTCATATTTAATTTTTCTAAGTACCTATAAGTATTAAAGATTTGAGTATCATGTACAGTGTCTAGTTTGGAGGATCAAAATTTATATATTTCTAAAAATAATACACTTTTTATTGTTTGTGATACTAATGTGATAAATTAATATCATTAACACTAAATATCTATATTGCTTGCTCTGAAGATACCATATTACAGATATGAGATTTTGTCGTGAATAATTCTGAGAGATATTATGGATAAAGTAATCCAATATATTAATTCATTGCAAAGAGTAAAGGTGTATTTTGTCTAGAATATTCATCAAGATAACTCCAGCATCTGCTTATAACACCAGGTACATAATTGACTTTAAAAAAAGACTTGATCTGTGAAGGAAAGAGTTGGGAGAAAGGAGATTTGGTACAGGGAACTGTGATACTTATCCTACAGTATGTTTGCATGAATGCTTTAGTGAGGACCTGTTGGAAGGAATGCCTAAGCTTATATTTAGGCACTTGCATTATCTCCTAGAAAAAAAATTGAAATTTAACTGCATTTTATTTTTATGAAACAATCCTATATTTGTCTTGCCTATAAAAAGATATCCTATAAATTTCTATACTAGCCAGACTGGTGATGTACATAAAAGGGGTAAAATATAAATATGTAATGAGTCTTTGTTTCTTTATATAAATCTTGGGTAACTTGCATGAAAGGAACTTTTTTTATAATAATGACCATAATTTCACTGAATAATGCCAAGGGCTCTGGATCACACCAGAAAGTCAGCTTTTGGTCACACGGTGATATATAAAGTAAATAATTTGGGAGGCAGGAAAGCAGCTCTCCAATCGTAGATTTGTCCACTGATAGCTGTGTATGTATCTAGGCACTTAGAACTTCTGAGCCTCATGTTACTGATCTCAAAATTATTGAAATTGTTTTGATAACTACAATGAAATGATGTATTAGAAATTATTTCAAAATTATTTATTGTAATGAAATATTGATAATTACCTCATATAGCTATTTTATTTTAGTTGTTCTTATTTCCCCTGCTGCCAACTCTTTTTTGTTAAGGAAGACCAGAGAATGAATGTATGATAAGTATTGAGCAAAACCCAGCTATTTTTCATATCAAGATACGGTATTAATGAATCATCAGAAGGAACATATCAGATATGGCACTAAGCCTTTCATTTATGAAAGCTACTATAATTTTCAGCAGGTAAGAGTTTTGAGTTCAGGAAGATCAACTAAATCAAATAGGAATAGACAATGAATAATATGAAGACTGGGACATAAGGCTCAACAAAAGCTGCACTAAACTGCAGACTTTAACTCAAGTGCTAGGCAAATGCTTTTAACTTTTCTTTTGTTTGTTTTCTTTCTCTCCCCTTCCTTCCTTCCTTCCTGCCTGCCTGCCTGCCATTTATCCTGTAGCCTGCATAGTGCGTGAGGGTTTCTAAGTCTATGAATATAGAAGGTTAATTTTTTTTTTTTAAAGAAAGTAAAAGTCAGCCATTTAGGCTGAACAGTGAACTTCTAAAGGATAAGCACTATACCTGTTTACCTTCTCTTGCTCAGCATGCAACCCAAGACACAGTATGTCGCAAAATGACCTTAGCTGATTTACGTGTTCAGAAAATGTTAAGTTGTAAGGAAAGGAAGTCTTAGATCCAAATTCTGCCCCAAAGTGGACATTTATTACATAAACAAACAGGCAAAGAAGCAATCACTCAAACTCTTGTGTTGTTTTGGGAAGCTCCATTCTCTAAAATCTGCAGCACTAACCTTCACCATTGCAGGATATGAATAAGCAGGTACAACTGTATTGTTACTTTAAGCAACAAGGCCCTCTCTGAAATGACTTTGGCAGAACCTGGGATACTTTTGCCCTTGATTACTATCCTATGGTATTGGACAACTGAGCTTATCTGCTATTCCATATCTCATCCATTGAAGAATGGTGGGACCTGAATAATCTTAACCTTCTATTTTAAGCCCCACATATTTCACCAAAGACAAGAGATTCCTAAGGTCAATTATGTTAATTAACAAACTCTTGCATTTAGATTTTTTCAATAGAATTTCATGTTTAAATAATCACTTTCTAGAATGGTCAGACATTATAAAGGTACTTCAAATGCTAATTAACTCAACACACAGTATAAATAAGAGGTAACTTCCACAGCCATGGATATATTACCTATTGATAGCAATTTTAATTTTTTTTAAATAATAAATTACCCCACAGTTTGAATAGTGTTACAGACTATCAGCATTTTTTTCATTTCAACAGCTTCTTTTTCTTTCCTCCTCAATTGACTGTGAAGTGTATGTGATCTCCCAACGGTTCTGCAGTCCCTTAGCAAAAATATAAAACCCTTTGCATTTTAGGTGTTTATCTTCAAGTTATTAAAGAGAAACAAAGTCAAAACTAACAAATACGAACATAAAGCCTTAAATAGACAAAAAATATTAAGGCCCCTTTTTTGCAGTATCCAACTTCCTATGGAACGATTCCTGAAAGATTTTGTCTACCGAATTAATATCTGAGGATGAGGCTTACAAAAACTGTACCCTCCAGAAATCATTTCTTCCCTCTCCCTCTTAATGAAGGTTTTGCCTCTGCTCCCTCCTCCCCAATGGCTTAAAATAGAAGCATCCTCTAGAGAACTACCATGGAAAACTGTGTCTCCAGTCTGTATGCCAACTTCAATGACCTTTTGTCTAGCTAATAAGAAATGCCTTTAGAGAATTTTAAAATGCTGACCTGGGGAAGGGATGACTTTTATATATATATTTTTTTTTTCTTTTTTCTACATTGGTATATAAAATGGAGCTTGAATGGAAAGTAAAAATTCAATTTCCTAGCATTACTTACCAAAATAAATGCAAACTTTTAAAAATTAATTTTTACTACCTGCATGAAAACTCAAAACTCACTTATCATTCTCTATACTTTGTTATTAATGACAAATACCTAAAATAAAATTAAGACATTATATTTTAGTCTAACCTCTCAAGTCAAATTATGAATTCTGTTAATAGAGAATATTGGTGAAGGAATAGTAGATTAGTTTTGATTGGCTATTGTATTTAGCATGTTAGATAATACTCTGATAGATTCTAAAACCTCTATACGAAGTTTGACTCAGGAGAGGAAAGCTTCTTTAATTGTATAATTCATTCTTCATTGCTTCCATCTGTCATTGCTTCCAACACAAAAAGATGTAACACTGTTTATCATTTTCTCCAGACTATCAGTTGATTGTCAATGGATGTCAATTAAATCGATGAATCAATGAGCACAGATGATTGAAATCAGATAATTTAAGACTGGATTCAAAATCTATGATTTTGCATTAATCCAACACACTTTTACAATGATGATAATTAGTAGATGATGACATAAAATTCTATGAATAGAATCAAATGCCTTAACTTTTCAATTAGTTATTGAAATTTGATCTTATTTTTCTAAAGAATTTAATCAAATTTCAATTTGGCATACAAGCATAAGATAAATTTAATATAAATTATAATGTGTACTTAAACTAAATGAAAATGTATGAATCACATTTATTAAGAAAATAATAAATTGAAAATATTGTCATATAATTGCAAGATACTTTTTACTAGTATTTATTTTTCCCAGTTTTACTGAATTAACTTCTGTACACTTTTGTCAACTGATATTTTGCACTGACATTTTATACTATGTTTTTGCTATACCTTCCTAAAAATATCTTAAGAAACGTAATGACTTTGCACCACAATTGGAATTTTTCATATTTACGAGTTATTGTTGACACATGCATCAAATTATCTTGCATTGTGTTCTTTAATACTTTATTGGGAAAATAGTACTATAAAAACTTCATTAAAGAAATGTCTTGATGAAAAATGTTATACTTTTTCAGATTCTGAAACTATGACCTTTAATATTTTGGCAAATTCTCCAAAAAGCATAACAAAAACACAGACCAAAGCAAAAAACACAAATAGCTTGGTAAAGTTTTCATAAAGTGAAAAAATACTCATGTTACCAGAAGCAAGATCAATAAATAATATTTTTTTAATTTAGCTTTTTTGAGTTGATTTATTAGTAAACCAGGTTTCAGTTAATACTTTAATTTGTGAAAATGTAATTTTTTAAGTAAAAAAAAAAAAAACAAAAACAATTATCAGGATGTGATGTGTTGCCCAAGCAATGTTCATGCTAAGCACCTTGCCAGTGGTTTGGGTAAATAAAGAAAGAACTCAGAGGCAAAAGATCTCTTTACTTTTGAGTTAATTGAGCTACCCAAGCCAGTTAACCTCACTGAATTTTGATTTCCTTATTTATTGATGATGAAATGGGACATTTCTTTTGCATATTCTTTGTAAATTGCTTAATGATGTAAAATAGCTCCTTTCAATAGAAATATGAGTGTGATACTTTTAAGTTTCTAGTAGCTACACAAAACAAAATAAAAAGAAACAGGTGCAGCATGGAGGACCACAGAGGAAGGGAGGGAAAACTGAATGGGAAGAAATAAGAGAGGAAGACAAGCCATGAGAGACTCTGGACTCCAGGAAACAAACTGATGGTTGCAGAAAGGAAGGTGGGTGGGGGGATGGGGTAACAGGGTGATGGGTATTAAAGAGGGCATGTGTGATGATGAGCACTGGGTATTATACGCAACTAATGAATCGTTGAACACTACATCAAAAACTAATGATGTATTATATGTTGGGTAATTGAACATAATAAAAAGACTAGAAAAAAAAAGAAACAGGTGAAATTAATTTTACTGTCTTATTTAACCCACAATAAATAACCAGCATCATTTCAATATGTTATCAATTTAAAAAGATATTCCTGAGATTTTATATCCTTTTTTTCATACATAGCGTATGCCATCCAGTGTGTATTTTATACTTACAGAACATCTCAATTATGATTAGTCACATTTCAAATGCTCAATAGCCAAATGTAGCTGTGGCTACTATGTTGGGGAATTCAAGTATAAACACTAAGTTTTACTAAAAGTTGTTTGATTAATATCATTTCCTATTTACAATAGAAAGGTATCAAGTAGTACAATAAATCGAGATGTCACTACTGATAAACAATTTCAAGTAAAGTAAATTTCAATACACATAAAATATACATTAAAAAAGAAAGATTTCTTGACCACACAACATAAATTGAAATACATTATGCCAGGCTCTCTTTCCTAGTTTGTACATAGTAAGAAAAGAAAAGTCATTGATTTGAAATTTAAAATAACACCCAACACTTGGAGAGGAAAGAACTCAGGTACATGCCTTCCTAAAGAAATCTTTTCTAATAAATCTGCTAGTGGCTTAGAAGGTTTATGTAGTACCTCCAGCTGTATTTTCTGTGGGATATTATTTTGCAAAATATTGAAATAATTAATACAATACTTGTAAAACAGGGAAGACTGTATAGAGTAGAAACTGTGTTCTAAAGAATTTTCTTCCTTTTCTGCAAGTCTCACTGAGATAGTTGTTAACTTTTTTCTCTACCCTTGCATTGGATTAAACTTATCTATATTGTAGATTTAATAATTTTTAAAAGCAAGTTATGTTAGTCTAAACAATTTGACTGTTTTGTGCATGTAAATATAGTCTCTAAAACTCATTATTTCTAAGAAAAAAACAATAAGCTAGATCTTTTTTTTCATTCACAAATGATAAATGCCAGTAGTAATTTCCTTTGAATAAAGGTGCTTGTAAAGGGGGTTTGGGGGTGGGAATCTGATCTGAAATCTCTGAAAAAGTATCTGAAAAACATTAAAATTGATTTATTGCAGAGAAGTAATAATCCCATTGGTAGTTTATAGAAAAGAAGAATCACAATGGCTGTATTAAGATTCATAGCAGACTACTTAAATTACAATTGACTCTAAGTATTTTTTTTACTTTGGCTTATTTTAAGGTTACTGATTCCTCTTACCTCTTGTACACACAGTAGTTACAGAAAAACCATTCTTCATACAAATTAGTTTAAAATAAATATTTGGAAAAGGAAACATCATCTTTGACAATAAATACACCACATCTTTTGAAAGTTAGTGTGTGACATCCTTTCAAAGTAAATGCACCACATTTCATTTCAATTCATAAAAGAAAGCAACATTCATTGGCTTTTTTAAAATCTACAACTATCTATAACTTTTCATTCCATTAATAGGGCGATGTTTGCTATTTCTAATGTTTAATACTAATATTCTAGCTCAGAGGTTTACATTTATTTGTCAAGTACCTTTAATAATAAATTGAATGTGTGTCCATAGCTAAACGTATTAGTTTAGTTTAGAGGTCCTTATTATGTTAAAAAAAATATTTATTTATAAAGTTTTTGAAAATAGTGTTTCCAAATATGTTAATCTATTGAACATAGAGAAGCCGACTACTAAGCATTGCATATGTCTTAATTTATTTATAGGTTGACTTTCATCTAACCACCCAAATAAGCTCTTTCCAAGAGAGTAACCATAGACTGGCAATGAAAATTTCCTTCACGTTTAGGGGATTGTATAAAAGTAATCAATAGCAGGGGTGCCTGGGTGGCTCAGTGGGTTAAACATCCAACTCTTGATTTCAGCTCAGGTCATTCTCTCAGGGTCATGAAAATTGAGCCCCACATTGGGCTCTCTGCTTGGGGAGGAAACTGCTCCTACCTCTCCCTCTGCCTGCCTCTCTCTCTCTCTCTGTCAAATAAATAAATAAAATCTTTAAACGAAATTAAAAATTAATAAATAAATAAAAATAAAAGTAACCAGTAGCATAGAGGATTAAATCAATTATTTTTGAATATAAAACTATAAGAAAAGAAATTGTTGCTAGGGTTATTCTTTTTTAGATTTTTCAAAAAGTATTTTAAAGGAGATAGAAACTTTTAAGTGTGTAGATTTTAAATGACGCATATCTTTGAGGATAAAGAAATGCCAAGTGATGAAAATAAACTAAAGAAACAAATATGAGACTGTATTTATGTTGAGAGAAGAGACAGATGAGCTTAACATGTGTTCTTAGAGTGTGGTCTATGGGCTATAGTTCTGAGTCTAAAATGAGATAAGGAGTTTGTGATGAAATATGAATCAGTTATACTGTGTTAAGTGCACTGTGTATATAAAAAGTCCAAAAGTCAAAATACAGAATCACAGGGCTGATATCAAGAAGCAAGTTTCCAGCAGGGTCACATCCCTTTAGAGGATCTAGGAGAGAATCTATCCCTTGCTTTCTCCACCTTGGTGGCTGCCAGCATTCTTTAGTCTGTGCTGCATAACTCCAATCTCTGCATTCTTGATCACATTGCCTTCTACCCCTATGTGTGAAATCTCGTTCTGCCTCTTTCTTTTGAGGATATTGGTGATTGCACTTTGGGCAAACCAAATAATCAAGTATAATTTTCTCACATCAAGATCCTTAATGTAACATTGGCAAAGCCTTTGCCATATAAGACAACATGCACAGGTTCTAGAGATTAGAATGTGGACATCTTTTGTGAAGCCATTACTCAGCATAGCATAGCACCAAAAAATTGATCAAGAATAAAGAAGAACTAGGGGCGCCTGGGTAGCGCAGTCGTTAAGCATCTGCCTTCGGCTCAGGGCTGATCCCGGCGTTCTGGGATCGAGTCCCACATCGGGCTCCTCCGCTGGGAGTCTGCTTCTTCCTCTCCCACTCCCCCTGCTTGTGTTCCCTCTCTCGCTGGCTGTCTCTGTCACATAAATAAATAAAATCTTAAAAAAAAAGAAAAGAATAAAGAAGAACAAAAAATTTAATATGTTTGCCATTCGTTAATTTTAAAAAAGAAGCTTGAAGACTTTAGTGGCAGAGTATTTATTGTATTTATAGTGCATTCTTTACCCTTAGTAATACACAATTTTTTTACAAAATTAATTTATTTTATAATGAATTTTATTGCAAGGTCCTTCTCATTACTGATTTTAGCTCTTTAATTACTAAGCATGTTTTTGAATTTTATTATATTTTATATTGCTAAATGATAACCCTTACATGAAAGATTTTTGCATTTCCATAACAATGCATTAGCCTCAATTATATATATATATATATATATATATATATGCATATATGATATTAAGTTTACAGTACTTTGCATTCTGGAATTTTTAGAAAATATCAGGCAATTGAGTAAATATACTACTATCTTTATTTCATAATGACTTAAAATTATCAAATTTTTTGTTTAATGGCAGTTAAAAATATTATCACACTCAAAGATTCTCTTTTATTAGTTTACCATCTTACAAATTAGAGCTCTGTTGTCTTAATATTTTTTCTCAAGTTACTGTAGATTTGAATTGTATTCCAAAATTGCTAATACATATGTATTACACGTTTTTGTTGTTCTTCAAAATTTAAAGGCAAGGCAAAAAGCCACTGAGACCAAATGAAATCAAGGTCCAAAGAGTATATTCATACATGCGCAGGCTTTTATCATTTGGCCACATGTCAAAATTTTATAAGTCTTTTGGCGTTTAAGTATTAAATTATTTAAATTAAACTTAGGCAAAATGAGTTGCTCTATCATGTTTCTCTTTCCCTTTGTTAGGGATTCCTGCAGTTTTGCATTTTGCAGAAAGCCTAGTAAGTTATACATTATTACTTCCTTTTTTCCGTCAACAAATGGTACCTGTTCTTTGTTAATTATTCTTCATTTAGACACTTTACAGAAATACTTATTTCCCCTGAAGTGTTTATTTATAATTTGTCTATCTTACACCTTAAAAGTTCACCTAGCTACAATGGCTAGAAGAGTGGGCTTATTATATATCATTTCTTTCTTAACACTTCGTGGAAGTTTGGCAACATCAAATCAGTTGTTTTTCTGATTAGCATGATCATAGCTTAGATTATGTGAACTCTTTAAATATTAATTAAATCATAACATTGTGTTCTTTTGGATCATTCAACAATTCAGACAGATTTTAAGCACTGCAGAATGACTCCTATTTAAGAAAAATGTGCTACGCTAGTGCACTGAAGCAGTTGACCACACCTGTGAACTCCTTTACTTACCAACATTACCCACCTTTGGACTGAGGGGGAGCAGAATACGCCACCCCAAAATATGTCTCTTTGGCATAAGAATTATCTTGAGCTGGTTATTTTTAAGAAACAGCAGACACAGGAGAAGCTCTGAAACCTGGTAGCAGTTACCCTTTTGTAAGAGACATATACATTTATAAGAGAAATCTCCATTTGTAAGGGTTTATCCCTCTGTGAACCAGGAAGAGAAGAATGCCTAAATCTCTAGGAATTCTTAATGTAGAAGGCAACTGACTTAAATCTGCATAACAGTCATACCTTTGTGCTTTTCCTAATAAGCTCCTGTCATTGGCTTCTTCTCCATTCCCAACATCTTTTTCTTAGATGAAGATAGTGTTTAAGGTGGTGGTTTAGGCCATTTCAGGAAGTTGCTCAGTTTTTATGGTTATCTCCCATGTAGGTAACAGGTGTGCATGTTATTAAACATTCTGTTGTTGTTGTTGTTTTTGTTTACTATTAATCTTTTTTATTACATGAAGGATTCAGCCAAGAACCTAGAAGGATAGAGGGTTAACTATTTATCCTCCCTTACTGTGTATTGGCTTCAACAATTCTGTCCGTACAAGGCCGTCCCAGCACAAAGGTTGTGCGGACAGATGAAAGGTTTGCGCTAACTCAAGCTGGGTCAATGAAATTCTCTAAGGAATCTCAAACTGAAAAGTAAAGACCCCAATCTCTCTCTGCAGATCCCATTTGAAATGCTTCTAGATGGCCATCTTCTACTGGATGTTCAGGGATGCAGAGAAGTCTGTTTCTCATATGGATAAAACAAAGACAAGCAGGAAACATGCAGTTTTAGCAAAGCAGCAAAGGTCACTATTTCTCACTTTTTCAGTTTCTTACTTCAGCTCATCATGAAACATCTTATACTTGTTTGAACCTGTTTTTTACAAGATGCATTATCTTTGTTGGGGAAGAAAAAATTTTTCCTACCCTTCTAGATTCTTTTGCTGATCTAATAATAAATTAACATAAGAGAGATTAGCAGGAGAAAAATTTAATTACATATGTATGGGGCTCCCACAAGGACAATGAGGCCTCAGGAGAGCAGATCAATTGTGGTTTATATTCCACCTTGAGCTGAGGAATGGGATAGGGACCAGGGGCTTTAAAGAGGAGGAGGGTAATTCAGAGGACAATAAGAAGACCAGATGTTTGGTAATTAGATGTTTTTCCTGCCATACAGATAGGTCATTCAGATAAAAAGTTATCTCTGTAATAGTTCTCTTTTGGGCCAGGTTCCTATCTAAATTCTTTTAGGTAGTTTAAGGGAGATATAAAAGTTTATCTTGAATCTGCTTGGTCTTGATTGCCTTCAACTCAAAATAGTCTACATGCCAAAGTAGTACATTTTGGGAAGACTTTCTGAACCCCCTCATCCTGTAACCACAAGAATATTTATTGAAATACATCCTCACATTTTAGGGATATGATAAAAGAGAAATATACCCCACAGCTCAAAAAAAAAAAAAAAACACCAAAAGTTGCATTTTAGAAAGTTGAAATTGATGGCTCAGTAGCCTAATTCAATAGAGCAAGTGCCTGATTCTCAAAGCAATAAAAAGGCATGCATTTTGAAATTCATATGTATTAGATTTCTTTTGTTTGTTATAATTTTGGTTAAGTTCTAACAGAGTATTCTTCTCGCTATTTTTAAGTGGTTGAAAGTACATTTTTTTAAGTCAAAAACGAGTCTGTTCAAAAATTTATGTCTGTGGGGCGCCTGGGTGGCACAGCGGTTAAGCGGCTGCCTTTGGCTCAGGACGTGATCCCGGCGTTATGGGATCAAGCCCCACATCAGGCTCCTCTGCTATGAGCATGCTTCTTCCTCTCCCACTCCCCCTGTGTGTTCCCTCTCTCGCTGGCTGTCTCTATCTCTGTCAAATAAATAAATAAAATCTTAAAAAAAAATTTATCTGTTTGGGGCACCTGTGTGGCTCAGTCACTTAAGCATCTGCCTTTGGCTCAGGTTATGATCCCAGGGTCCTGGGATCGAGCCCTGCGTTGGGTTTCCTGCTTCTCCCTCTCCCTCTGTGTGCTCGCTTACACACACACACTCTCTCTCTCTCAAATAAGTAAATAAATAAATCTTTAAAAAATAAAAATTTATCTGTTTATTTAATTCTAAATCTATAATTACTATTTATTGAGTGCCTAAAATGTGCCAGGACTTCTGTTTCACATACATTTTCTAATTTAATTATCCCATCCAGAGATATATATCTACAAGTTTAATGGAAGATCAGGTAGAGACTTAAATAGTTAAGTGTCATGCTGTGGTCTTCCAGCTAAAATGTCAAATCCAGGTCTGATAGCCACCAAAGACTATAGTTCTGATTTCCCCATCGTCTCATCTAGATTCACTCCCACGCAATTTACCACTGTCTTTACTTTAAGACAGCTTAGCTGGAACTGTGTTTTGGTTTCCACGTATCCTTTGGCTATGCATTCTCCTCTTCAGGAACAATTTACTAAACAAAGAGACAGGGAAAAAGTATATATAATACTTAGATCTAATTTAGAATAAAGGAAAAGCCAAATAAATTCCTTTTTAAGTTTCAGACCTAGATTATAGATTTTTTTCCCTAATTAAACAGGTTAACAGAATTACCTTAGTTTTCATTTTGGATAATTTCCTGTGTTATGGAAAATCTAGGGTAAAATTTACAATGTGAGACAGTGACTGTTTCCAACATGTCACCCAGAGATCTAGGGATATAACACACATTATAATTGTCATTTTGCCTCTTATAACTAGACCGATTACAATATTTTGGTTTATAAAAATACATTTTATCACCTTTATCAAGTTATATTAAGTATTGTTAGGGATTTCTGCTATAATGCATATATAATTTGCATATATAAAATGCATCCTTTACAATTTTTCCCTTAAATTTCAAAATTAAATATATACCCCAACAGTTTCTAACAGTTCAACAATTTTTAAGAGCATGTAATATAAAAGTGCCTTTATTTTTTAATGTAGGTAGAAGATAATAATCTTCCTTTAAAATGCAGACTATTGATAGTTTGTTCCAAGGATATCTTTTGATTATTCCCCTTAATGAGTATAATAGACAAAAGATTACTGCTCTTCATATCCATGTAAAGATTAAAAAAAAAATTAAGCTGTTAAGGGAATTAAAATCACCAGGAAAGTGTGTTTTGAATAGTTTATTCAAGATAGAAAAAGCAGAAATAAATTGACATTGTCTCCACCCATTCAGAGTTAGGATATTTTTATTAGCAAGTGTCACTGGTTTTAAAGATTCTTAGCCAAAAGGAAATTTCTTCTAGTTCCAAAGAAAAAAACGAAAAAGTAATGCACAAAGATACATGTTGCAGTGATGGATAAATGAAGTGTAACGAAGACAAAAATAAGCAGGGATGCTTTTTAATGCAAAAGATATTTGACTTGTAATAAACATGCTGAGAAAAAAGTTATGGACATTAATAACATCTCATTTCTGCATCCAAACTTAGATTTCTGATCTAGCAAACTATGTTTTATTACATGCATTCTTTTATAAAGTTGATAAGATGTTTTCTTCTCCCAGAAACTCTATTTTCCAGGCAGGCCTAAATTTGAGAGCTTTACCTGAAGATGTATTACTCATCTGTCATTAAAGCGCCGTCACCACAATGATGTATAGTTCCAATACATCATCAGATTGCCATCACCCCTGTGATGTATTACTTACACTGAAATAGCTGTCAGGAACAGGTGGTGGAAACTCAGCAACTTTTAATATATTCTTTTGAGAAAGATTATAAACATTTCTTCCCATGAAAAACTTCATGGTGAATGTCGTTCAATTTGAAATAGAATTTTACCCATACATTCTAGAGCATAATACATTTCTTCCTAATTTTGGGTTACTTGTAATTAAGAACTGAAGTTGGGTAAGACCAAAAGCCTGTGAGACTGAATATAGAAACAGATCTTTAGTCCAATAAGTTTGGTTTGGTTTAAAAAGCATTCTAAAATATGAGAATGAGTTTTTCTTACTCTGAGAGAAATATGTGCAGTTATTTTAATAACAAAGCCATTTCTCAAAATATATTGCAACTCCTTTTCCTGTCTAGAAATTTAAAAAAGAATCATTAAAATAGTTTGTATTCTAACTTTTTTTTGTTCATCTTAATGACAGCAATTTTCAACGTATTGTACCTGGGGTTATAAAAGATTTCTCAATCTATAACCTGATAGATTATTTGGACCGTAAACAGTTTGATTGCTAAATAGGTCTTCAGTAGATTTGTTTTACATCATTTGCAGCTGTTTTTGGGAAACAGAATTATTTTTGTTATAGTCAAGAAACTTTTAATTTCAAGGAAAACATAACTGGCTTAAGTCACGAGAGGGTGTCTGGAATCAGAATATCAGCATCCTAGGGGTTCCTAATTCCCCATAGAGCTACATCCTTTCTCATGTGCACCTGCTCTGTTCCCCTCCTTTGCTTGGTAAACAAGACCAGCTGTCTTTTATTACTCTCCTGATTAATTCCAACCATGATTTTATGTGCTCTTAAACTTTTAATTCACGTGATCATTATTATCTATTTCTGAGCAGTTTCCTGAATCAGAATTCCAGGGAAGGGAGTTTGATTGATTTACTTGGTAAAGTGTCCAGTCTAATCAAATCAAACCCAGCTGTGCCAAAAGGCATTCATTGTTAAACAGGTAGTATGAATGAGGAGAAGGGATGGCCTCTAAAAAGGAAATGACTACTATAAATCAAAAAAGAAATTTCCCTTCATTTTTAGAACATCCAGAATCAAGTGCCACAACTCTAAAAGCATTTCCAGAAAAGACCTCCTAAAATTAGGTCTTTTTTAAATGAATTTTATTCAGATGAATTTTATTTAGGCCTCTGAATGTTTTTAATAAGTCCTAATAAGGACTCAGCAATTGCTTGGTTACAGTTTTTAAAAAGAAAAAAAAAAAAAAGGATATAGGGAAATGCCAAAAATCTGTAATTTCTGCCAGAAACAACTCTTTGTTCATCCACTCATCCTTAATGGAGTACCTGCCACCGGGTGAGTATTGAATACATAGTTAATAAATGGAGGAGCTAATGGTGGAACAATGTCTCTTTAAAATTGGCATCACTATGTGATAAAATTAGCATTGCATTTTAAATGTAAGAACTGATATTGGCATAGCAACAACCTTTTTGAAAATTCACTCAATAGCTGCTTTAATTGAGTAAGGCAATAAGCATGTGAATTTATTTAACAATCACCATATAAGATGTTGCACTGGGAAGTACACACACACATGCACACATATACACATACTATTTATGTCAGACAATCCTACCATGAGATCTGACTCGGGATTAGGGAGAAATACTCATTTTTGCACTCGAAAAAATATAGCACCATTTCTCCAGTAGGAAGCTTTAACCTCTAAACTAATGTTTCATTGATTTATGACAACCAGTTTCACCCAAGGTAGTGTTGCAGTGGTTAAAGAAAGGTAAATTCCACTTTGAATAATGTACATTTTCACTTATACAGCAAAGCTAACTATACGTGGCATATTTGGAAAAACTAAAGTCAAAAGAGGATTTATACTTGGGAGAAGTTATGAAGTATTGGTGAGACTTGAAGACTAATTATATTTATTGTGTTTAATCACTAGAAATCGTATGAAAGGATATAGTTAGGAAATTCTTTGGGATACAGATTGAAATTTATACAGAGTTTAAGCTCAGCCATGTTCCTTTGATGCACATTTTTATTCTTGCTTTTTTATAACTAGACAAATATAAAAATGCTAAAAGTTTATAATTTGAACTTGTTTTTACTTCCGTCCTTTTTTACACATTTCTTAGTGAAAACAAACATGACAAAAAGGGTCCTTAAACTCATTTTACACCTGCATTATATATATGTATATTTTTTAAAGATTCATTTATTTATTTGAGAGAGAGCAAGTGCGTGAATGTGGGCAGGGGCAGAGGAAGAGAGAAAAACTCAGGCCAGCTCCCAGTGCTTCCCAGTGCGGAGCCCAATGCAGGGCTCCATCCCTTGATCCTGAGATCACGACCTGAGCTGAAACCAAAAGTCAGATGCCAAACGGACTACACAACCCAGGCACCCCTACACCTGAATTATATTGATCAAAATATTGGTGTTATTATAAATTTAAAAAATGATGTAATAAGTAAGTAATGGTCATAATTCTGCATTTATCAATCAGTACTATTTAAAAGTGCACAATTAAAGAAAGGTTTTGATAAGTCATTCTATTTAAATTTCCAAGAGTACTGTTAAGTATATTTATGTCATTTTGGAATAGAGTAGATTGCTTGGATGCAAGAACAGCTATGTGGATTAGAAAAAAGTTCACCAATTACACCAAGGTATTAAACTTTCAAGTAGCTTTTAGTTTAACTCTTTTGAATATTTTAATAAACATCTGGAGAACAGCATCATCATCATCATACGGAAACTTCTAGAAATGCAAATTCTTGAGCCCCTATTGAATCTGAAATTCTGGGAGCAGGTACATTAATCTGTCATAAGAAGATTTCAAAGTGATAGTGATGCAGTCTAGAGTTTAGGAATCCCAGGTTTACAGAAGGGAGATTCAGTAATGACTTAAGCTTGTTGAATGATACATAGAAGAATAAATTCAAGTCTTATACTTAGTAACAAAAACAGCAGTAACAACAAAAGTTGTACATCTATAGAATTACGCCAGGGAGACTTAGAAGCAAATATGGAAAACAATGCTTAGACAATGCTAAGAAGCTTAAGATCCTTGTTTGTATAACAATTGTATTAAAGGCTGTATGTTAAAGAACATAGGGCTTTTCCAATTGAATGGCTGATAGAGCAAATGTGCCAAACTTAGAGCAGAGTGCTCTCCTAATATGTCTGGGAAATTTGTTCAGCTGTTACTGAAGTATTTTATAAATGTTAATCATCCTCCTGCCTATACAATAAATAGGCTATAGATAAATATAAAGCTGTTGAAAAAAACTCTGTAATTGTTTTTTATGGCTTATATTTATAGTACAATGACTTGTAATTTACCTGTGAATCTACAATATTCAAGTGACAATTAGTAGCACCAACTTAGTAAAATATTAATTCTTGCACCAAAATAAAGAAATAGTAACATCAACAGACATTCTAATAGCTGGAAAAAGTAAAACAAACAAACAAAAACAAACTTTGATAGTCTTGTTATTAACTCAAACGAAAACAGAAAGCTGCTTTCTTCCACATGGAAAAAGCATTTCTCTCAGTATATTTTTAACTAGCATGTATCACTGGAAGTTAGTTCATGTTTATGATATTTATAATATATACTAAAATGAAGGTATTTCCCCAATTATTTTGTAGTCAAATATTTATTTCTTTTCTTGGTGGAGTAAATATAGTAATGTGTTTTAGATACCAACTTGAGAAGCAATGCATTTTAGTTCTATGCCAGGACATATGTAACTCATAAAATATCCTGATAGGCTTCATTTATTTATTTATTTTAAGATTTATTTATTTATTTTAGAGAGAGAGAGAGCAGGGGGAGGGGCAGAGGGACAGGGACCCAGAGGCAGAGAAGCAGACTCCCTGCTAAGCATGGAGCCCAGTGTGGGTCTCACTCTCAGGACCCTGAGATCATGATCTGAATGGAAAACAACAGTCAGAGGCTTAACTGACTGAGCCACCCAGGTGCCCCTTGATATACTTCTGATGAGTTATGTGTGCTAATCAATCTATGATCATGTTAATATATTTCTTTCTAAATATAAAATTTTGTGTACAATTTTTTAAACCTATTTAAGAGACTGAAGAATAACTATCATAGAAAACACATGCTAGTTGTATATTAATTGGGCATATTTTAGTAGGTTAACATAAATTGTAAATCTTTTCTCATGGACCAATTTTTTTCTTGTGTCTCAAGCAGGGTCCTGTGAACATGTTCATTCAAGCAGTACTTTGATTTTTCTTTGCGTATGTCCATATTGCTGAATGCAACATTATAACACTGAATCTGCATTTCATGCTTTGTTCCCCTAAGTATTAACACTTTCTGCTTGCTGTCAGTGTTGTAGGAATATTCTGGACAAAACCAAAGTCCCTGGAAACAGGTCAGAAAGTGTAAAATCCATTTTCACTATGGTAGTTTAGATTTCTTCTTTTAGACAATGAAATCTGCATGGCTTTAGAGACTGAAACACCATTTGACAAAGAATTTCTAGTTTCCTTCATGCACATACATTTTCTTAGGTATTTTATTGTGCTACTGGAGCTCCTGAAGACCACTGGGAAGAAAAAGGGTCTGATCATCTCAGTGCCAGCTTATTAAATTGCCTCATGGAAACGACAAAGAATAGAAAATTTGAAGCTGCAAGGTTCTGACTCAGGGAGATTATGCCCCCAGTTGATACACAATACTCATCTCATGCTTAACTACTCTCCCCAAGAGTAGATATACTTTCTTTCTTACTCTGGTTCTGCCTTCATGAAATCTTAATCGCTGTCTTTGATACTACTGCTCATGTAGGCTCCTGTAATTTTGAACAGAGTAATTTTATCTACTCTTAAAGTGGTTACTGTTTGCTCATGACTGTTTTTGCCTTGTGACTACTGCTTAGTGTCTTCTGTTGGTACTTGTCTGTGTTTCTGTGTGTGTGTGGTTTTGTGTAGTCTGATCTCTGCATTACTCGTTGTCTAACATATACTCAGACTTTTGGAGAAAGACTGATCATCAGTCGGCGCTTCAAAAGCCAGTGTGGAGCTTACCTTTTTTGTTCTGAGCCTCATGCCAGTGTATCTCAAACTATGTCCATGAGAAATTAGGTAAGGGTGCACTGAAGCACTTAGACTGCCAGCGACGAACATATTTATCTCAAGATATAATTTCTAAACCATAATGTAGCATTGTAATTAATAACAAGAAATCAAAGCTACTCCACCCAAAATAAAGTGGAGAAGGTAGGGAAATATGAAGGAGGAAATGATATTGATTCAATATCATCATTTTCCTGCCCCTGAGTCTAGCATGCTACCAAAGTTAATGTCTCATCCACAAAGCAAAATTTCTATCATTATTTAAAAAAAAAAAAAGACCTTAACATGAAAACGTATCGGAGAAGTTGGTATTATAGGCATCCTCCCTGCCTTTAGTCATATTCAGACACATCAACACGCACAAGCACAGCACTCAGGATGATCTTTTTAACTTGAGTATGTATTTTAAAAATCAAGTAAAAGTGACAATCATGTAAAGGATGGAGTGAGATAGAGCCTAACAATTTTTCATTTTCACCGGGCATGCAGAATTAACAAAAATGTTCTGGCAGTGTTTGTGAAATATTCTGGATGATTTTAGGATTTTAATGAACCATGATTCCCTGCTGCTTCAACCCCTCCTGTATCAAATCATGATTAGTGTGTGTCAAGATACATTTATTTCTATGTCCGCCAAGAGCATCTAACAGTAGAAACAGTGTCATGTCGTGAAAAGAGCATGTGTTTGGGTTTAAAATGAGCTGGATTTGAATTCCTACACTAACAGGCTGTTCAGTCTTTTCTCTCAAGTAAACCCATTTGGTCGTTGGTTGCCAGATTTTATCAGAGATTATTCCTCACTTGCTATTCAGTGTCACTTAAAAATGAGGCTTGGAAACATGCTTGTAGCATTTCCTCTGCCTATTCCACACGAACTTTCCGTACCTCAACATCTCCAACAAGTACTTCAGAATTCACTTGAGATTAATAATGCCTAACTTGTCTACCTCTGAGGATTGTTGAAAGAAACAAATGAGTCTCACTGGAGAAAAGGGAGTGCCTCCAGGAGATGTAATAGTGATTCAAACACTCAGACCAAAAGCTTGGAAGAGAATCAGCCAGGCAGAACCTAGAAAGACAGAGAATCAACAATAAAAAGAATGGACAAAAAAGAATGGATGATTTTGAATGTGATATGTCCTGAATTTTTTCTCCCCCAATATTAGTCAGAAATATAAAGAATACATCTCTCAGTTATAAATGGAAACACTCAGAAAGGACAAAAGTAGAAAAAGTTGAAGAAATCATTGAAGGCACACAAAGGGAAAATATCAGCTGCGTGTCAAAAAGTTATGTGCTAAATTATTTTCAAGTAACCTTAGAGAATACATCTATATAGTTATTCAGATTACAGAAAGTAAGGCTATCCTGTGAAGTTCAGGAGCATAGGGAGGAAATGGACAGAATAAATCATGGGAAAAGAAGAACTCCAGAATCTCCAGAATGTTTTCACTCGTATCCAGGTTTAAAAAAAAAAAAAATGGATATACAAAGAGTGAAAAAGTAACACGTAATTTAAAACATGCATTGTTATTTGTTTATAATTTTCATATAAAACCCTGGCAGACTTAGGATTTACACTGAGGAATGACTATTACAACAGTGTCAGATACATAGAATTTGATAAGAATAATAGTTCATTTTGAAAAAATACCCCAAATTAAAGTGTTCATTTATTTCATCTCTAATAAACATTGCAAATGGATGTAAAGATGACATAATTCCTGCCATATTAGTCAATGTCATAACTGAGTTAAAGTATATGTAAAGCAATATTCTATGAAAGAAAAAATGGACAGGTAACAAACATTTCTGAGTCTTAATGTAACTACTGTTAGTGTATCAATCCGCAGTGGAAAGGAAAGTAGGGCATGGGTAATACTGGTGAGATTGCAGATAGAATTCTTTTAAATGGAGGCATAAGGCAGTTACCTACAATTAATATCAGATTAAAGTAGACATATTTTGGATTTTCTACATAGTAACCCCTCTTCTAGCTACTGGCTTATTTTATATCTGATCATGACATTCTTCTTTCGAGCTGTATTGTTTTATGTGTCTCCAATTCCCATGGCCACACTTGATAGGAGCAGGGGTGCTGTCAGTTATGATGTGAATTAGTCCATGTCTAAGGCATTAGATATTGTGACTAAAGAAAGCTTCAGTTAATCTCACTCATATGACTAATATTGTAAAGGGTTGTTTTTTTTAAGTTGGAAGTTTTGAATGGCTAAGTATTATGCCATGTGGAAAATTCTGGTCATAACTGAGAAAATGGAAAGAAGTCAGCAGAGAGAAGATGAAAAGAAAGTCAGATGTTCCAATCAGTATTTGAATCTCTCATTTCATCTGTTGTTTTTTTTTTAACTTTTTTTTTATCATTATGTTCAGTTAGCCAGCTTATAGTACATCATTAGTTTTTGATGTAGTGTTCAACGATTCAGCTGTTTTTAATGAATTCCTACATCTGTGTTATTTCTATTATTTATTTGATCCTTGAGATAACCTTGTATCTCAAGATTTGAGGGGGGATTTCTGTTTTATTTTGTTGTTTTCTTTTTTTACGTTACTACAGAGGTTTTTTGTTTTGTTTTGTCCTCCTAACCTTCACTCCTATTCCTGACATACAAGGATCTATTTGATTTTGGGAAAACTGGACTTTATTCACTGGACCTGGATAAAACATATGATCCATGCATGCTAAGATGACCAATTTCATATCCCTGCCATTAGTGGTTGGGATAGGGATAAGCTGCTTAAGCTGAGCCATTACCATTAGTGCTAATCATCTCTACTCGCGCTAGAATAATCCATGGGACAATATAATACTGGAGCAAAGGACTTCCTTTTTCATTTGGATAAAGCTAAACATATATCCCTTAGAGCTATCAGGAGCTACCTTAGTATCTGTGAGATGTGCCAGCCTTAAGGTGGAGTTGACACCATCAGAAGAAGGAGGCAGGTGGGAAAGGGGAAAGAGTTGGTCGTTGATGACATTGTTGAGTTGATAGATCAAGCTTACCTGTATTCTGCTTAGTGTTTTCTTCTTTGTGTGTGTGTGTATGTGTGTGTGTGTGTGTGTGTGTGCTTTCAAATTATAGGTCATTCAGTTGCCTTTATTTTTATTCCAGTTTGTATGAGGCTTTCTATTACATGTAAGAAAACAAACCCAAATGACACAGTTAGTCCCTGTTGGATTACACTCCTTTGCAACAAAACAACTAACTTTCTAGACATTCAGTAAGTATTTTACACAGTGGGTTTTGGTCACTTAGATCTAGTCCTCTAGGGTAGGGAGAATTTGCAAGGCAGGACATAATGACAAGGAAATTGATGTTCAAGGTAGGACCTCTTTAAAAGTCTAGTATCGTGGCATACACTTGTCGCCATATTGGGTCTCGCTTACCTTGGGTGTTTCCTTTTTGAAGTGGAATTGGTAATTGCTGAACCCATGCATTATGAAATGCGGCAATATAAGAAAATGACTGAAATTCATCAGAGATCTTAAGAAGCCAGTGTGAACAGACATTTCTTTGACAACTATTATGTGTCTGACTTAGTCTTAGATACATTTAAGAAGAAACAGTTTCTTCCATTCTGTTAACAAGAAGGTAGGCGAAATTATTACTATGATACAAATGAAGAGCCTGTGTATCAGCAAAGTCAAAGATAACTGATGTCTAACAAAACGTGAATTAAGTATTTAAAGTAGCCTTGCACATCAGAAGAGATTCACTTTATTTCATATAACACTTCATTAAACAAAATTGATTTGCAAAAAGAGCAGTTTTACAACTTCTTACTTGTTGGTGTTGGAACAATGTAAAGTGTAAATAAACAAATCCCTTTGTTGGTATGCTCAGAAATAGAGGGGACAGATGTAAAAAGACCTAAAAACAAAATGGGATTGGAGATATATAAGTATTCCTCCCTTACTTTAGCTCTCATGAAAACACCATGTTAAACATCATTTTGGAGTTTTATGAAGCACAGGAGAACCTATAATTAAAATAATGGCTACTGAAAAAGAAACATATGAAATTACTAAATGATAATAACTTTTTCTGAGGTTGTCTTTATTTTTTTGAGTCCTTGTCAGAGACACAAAAACATTTGATGTTTAAAATTTGGAGGCCAGGGGCCATACTTTAATGTAACTTAATAACTGTATTCTAAATGTTGCTGGCATTAAATTTATTAAGAATTTAATCTCAAAATTGAATGCAACTGGCAATTATCCTGAGGGACAATTTACTTAGGCTTTAATCAGTTTGGTCATTATCAGGTTACTTGCTGTAAATTTTTGGTTAATGACAGGATTGGGGGGAAAAAAACCTGCACAAACTTTCATGGAAAGGTCAGAAACTAAATAGATATTAGTCTTTAAACTCTGACTGGGAATAATTTTTACACCAAGGTGTGGAGTTACTGCCACTGGTGTGGGGTTTCTTTTGAGGTGATGATGTTCTGGAATTAGGCAATGGTGATGGTTACAGAACTTTGATTATACTAAAACTTACAAAATTGCACCCTTTAAAGTGATGAATTTTTTGGCATGTGTATTATATTTCAATAAAAATAAACATGAAGGTTGGATAGGAATTGAATATATGAAGTGTTTTCCTTTGCTTTCATTTAAAAATGCTTTTTCTTGGGGCGACTTGGTGTCTCAGTCGGTTAAGCGTCTGCCTTCAGCTTAGGTCATGATCTCAGGGTCCTGGGATGGAGCCCCATGTAGGGCTCCCTGCTCAGTGAGGAGTTTGCTTCTCCTTCTTCCTCTGCCCCTCCCCCTGCTTGTGTTCTCTCTCTCAATAAACTCTTTGAAAATAAATAAAGAAAAATGCTTTTTGTATCAGTAGATAAAGTAGAACATGAAGTAATTGTATTTTCTAATGCTGCCCTGATACGGTGCCACCAATGTAGTATCTGAAAACAGAACACATTTATTTTCTCACAATCCTGTAAGTCAGAAGTGTAAGTCCTCTGCTTAGTGTTACACAAAGCTGAAAACAAAGGGACAGAAAGGCTGAGTTTCTTTCTTGGGGAAAAAAAAAGAATCTGTATCCGGGTTTATAAAGGTCATAGCTGGATTAAGTAACTTGTGGTTGCAGTAGTGAGTTTCCTGTTTCCTTATAGGTTGCCAGCAGGGTCCTCCCTCAGCTTCTTAAGGCCACCTATATTCCTTGTCCCATTACCCCTCCATCTTCAAAGCCAGCAATATTGGAGTCCTCACACTTTGAATTCCCTCAATATCCTTTCTACTGAAACATTTAAGTCTCCAGCTAGAGAGAGTACTCTGCTTTGAGGGGCTGATGTGATTACATTGGCCTGCCCAATAAGCCAGGATCATTTCCCTATTTTAAAATACTGAATCTTAGGGGCGCCTGGGTGGCACAGCGGTTAAGCGTCTGCCTTCGGCTCAGGGCGTGATCCCGGCGTTATGGGTTCGAGCCCCACATCAGGCTCCTCTGCTATGAGCCTGCTTCTTCCTCTCCCACTCCCCCTGCTTGTGTTCCCTCTCTCGCTAGCTGTCTCTATCTCTGTCAAATAAACAAATAAAATCTTTAAAAAAAAAAAAAATACTGAATCTTAATTAAATCTGGAAAATCCCTTTGGGTAACATATTCACAGGTACTAAGGTTCAGGGCATGGAAATCTTTGTTTCTGAAGTCATTATTCAGCATATCCCCAGAATTATAAATAATTTATAAAGAAATGGAAAAGTTGGCTGTCTTTTAATTTTAAGTGAAAACTACATAAAAATGAATACGATATGCTTTATAGTATATATGCATAGTGTTTGACCATATTAATTTTATTATTTAAATCTTATTTTTACTTTAAATAAGATGACTTCTAAGGGATTTATATTAAAGGAATCCATTTTATCTGTGGGATTATAAATTTTTATTCCATGTATCTTGATGTTTTTGTGGATGAACACTCAAATAATAACACATTCATTATTTTGTGTAATTCAGCAGTATAAAATAACCACCTCTTCAAGTTTTCAATGTAAGTTATCTTTAAACTATTATTATTAGAAACATATTTTTTGTTTGGTGTTTCTTACTATCTTATTGCTTATTTTATATTTTCACCAATTTTTGTCAAAATTGTTTATAGCATAGTTACTGAAAGCATGAATTCTGAAGGTAAAAATACACAGATCTGACTTTTAGCTCCACTGATAATTAGCAATGTGACCTTGACTAAATGACTTCTTTGCAAACATCAGTTTCCTCATCTTTAAAGAATGGATCGAATGTCATCTATTTCAGAGGGTAGTATAATTAAATAAGTTTATTACATATAAAACAGCACTTACAAAAGTTGTAATCCTTAAATGACTGTCAGAGGTTTGCCATATATACACATTATAAAAATGTATTTACTAATATTTCATTTATTTTTGAAATTTTTATGTTTCTAATAAACCTGAGTTCCTTTTTAATGTTGAGTGTGGCTCACTCACAAGGATTGTATTTACTTATGTGTGTAGACATTTCCCTCCTCTCTTTCTCTTTCTCTCTGACTCTTTCAATCTCTCTCTCACCCCAAGGGTGCAAACCTATTGACTCTATTTTCTTTCCTAACTTTATTGGGTTAATTGAGTTTCTTAGCTCTAATATTTTTTCTTTACATGTTTAGAAATTATACATTATTTTGTGTTGCTTCAGGAAATGGGTACTATCCACTGAATTTAGTATCCGTTGTGTGAATATTTTATGTAACATAAATCTATCCAGATGCTTATTTCTAGTTTTGGTAGGTTAATGAAATGCAAGTCACCCAATTAGCAAAAGACTTTCTGATCCATCTTCCTCAGCTTCACCCCATCTGCCACCAGTTAAGAAGGCCGTTTCCATGCAAGTCAATCTTATCATGACCTTAACAGGGGAATTCTTTATTCATAGGCTGAGACTTAAAGTTCATCTAATCTTTTAGAAGTACAAATCCCTATGAAGGAAAATTCTTGTTTGAATGACTCTAATAACAGAAATAAGCTTTTTCATCAAACGGACAGAAATAGTTTAATATTCATTTCTCAAATATACTAAATGAAAGCTAGATTTACTTGTCTTGATCAATAACATGTGAAATTTTATATTTCATATTGAATGCCTACTTAAAATGATGAAGGTATTGCCACTTAGAGGGCAGTTAAAAAGAGGGCTAGAAGATGATATATTTCAACACTAAAATTTTATTTCTACGTACCATAAATGCAAAATGACTTGCAAAGTGACCTTTTTGGTAATTCTTAAGAATTCAGTAGTTTAAATTTATAGTAATTTCAGATGCATTGAAAAATGAGCATATTATATGGGCAAGTATATTCATTTTTATTTGGTTCTGATATCTGGTTTTCTCTATTTTTATTAATATGTATTTAGTTTTCTTTTTAAAAAATTTTTATTATGTTAGCCACCATATAGTACATCCTTAGTTTTTGATGTAGTGTTCCATGATTCATTGTTTGCATGTAACATTCAGTGCTCCATCCAATACATGCCCTCCTTTATAGCCATCACCGGACTAGCGTTTGAAACCCTCAGTTTCCCAGAGTCCATAGTCTCTCCTGGTTCATTCCCCCTTCTGTTTACCCCCCCTTCATTCTTCCCTTCCTTCTCCTACCGATCTCCCTGCTATTCCTTATGTTCCACAAATGAGTGAAACCATATGACTCTGCTTGACTTTTTTCCTGATTAGTTTATGCTTATAGGTCAACTTTATCACAGTTTTTTAAGAAAATCATTTAAAATTTTAGCATATGTTTCCATAACAGATAATACTGTATAAAGCCAATAACCCTAAAGATGAATAGAATTTGAATTTGCTTTGGTTATCACACTATGAAGAAATCTGTTGCTCAGTTCAGACCTTAAAAAGAAAAAAATACAAAGGTGGTAAATTTATATACTTTGTTTCCCAAACTATCTAGTTGACCCTGAATTAGCTGAAGACTACTTAAGATAAATGCATGAGATCTTTGCTTTTTACATACTGATTTTCTACCTGCCTGAGTGCCTTACACATAAAATTCCTATTTTATCAGAACTTAGTATTCTTGTGCCAGTGTTTCTAAACCAGAGTAATATATCAATCCATTTTATTTATTTATTTATTTATTTATTTATTTATTTATTTATTTATTTTTGAGAGAGAGAGAGGGATAAAGAGCATGAGTGGCAGAGGGAGAGGGAGAAGCAGGCTCCTCTCTGAGCAAAGAGCTAGATGTGGGACTCCGTCCCAGGACCCTGGCATCATGACCTGAGTTGAAGGCAGTCCCTCAACCAACTGAGCCACCCAGGGGCCCTATCAATCCATTTTAAAAGAAAGTAATTCTCAATGGCCCTGTGATTAGCTTAAATTATTTGCATTTCTAAGTATAAACTATGCTAATAGTTCCTACAAAATAAAAAAAAAATGACATTTAACTGCAAAGATATTGCAAACCAAATATAATTCCAATTAACATTAATTTCAAGTAAAGAAAAAAATTGAGTATTTCTGAAATTAATTGCTTCTTTAATATTAATATGATGTTGACTTATACAGAAAAGTTAAGTTTGGCATCTCTATACAAACTGTGCCAGACAATGACTCACACATTTCTAAGATTTTCCATCATGTTGGTTATAATTCATTAATTCTACTCTGGTTTTTTCCCCATTAACCTGAGTAATGTAGTAGTAACTTACATGCAACTCAGTTATAAAGAAAAATACTTCCACAATGGGTTAAGAGATTATGTTAGCCATTAATATGAGGTTATTTTGTACTGAATTAAACTAAAATATATGATGAAAAACTTCATACAACTCACACATAATTACATCTGAAGTCCTGTCTTCTGACAGCTGGTGATTGGTGGACTTAGTTTGAGACACATTGACCTATCCCACATATCTATCAAACTTTGATGTGGATTTGAACTGTGCCATCTCTTAGTTGTGTTACAGTACATAAATTACTTAACATTTTAAGCTTCTTACCCTTTCTTTGCAAAATGTAGAAAATAGTAATTAAAGTTTTAAGATTACTAGGTGGGTTTACTATATATATATCTCTCTTCTCCTCCCCCCCGGAGAGTGTAAATTAAAAAAAAATATATATATATATATAAGACAGCACAAACCTGAAAGGCTATAATCCTAAAGAAACTGGAACACACACACACACACGTTTGTGTGCACGCATGCAATAATATACAGTGGCTATATGTATATAGTCCTTGGCACAATGTATATCATCTCCTGCACAAAGCAAGCATTTTACAAATGGTAGGCACTATTACTGTTATTACCACATAAAAAAATGAATAACTGCATTGTGATTAGATAAGTATTTCTCCAACAGTATTAACTTGCAAAGCACAATAGCACAAGAGACTTAAAATATGAGAATCCTTAAGAAGGGTAATTGCAAACCTTCAAATGATCCAGCAAGGGAGATATTTTATTTAAGGATGTATTTAGTTCCTTTTACATCACGTTGGAGCAATTCTGTCTATTCTACGTAGAGCCAGTTCACTGGCTACATTAAATATATGCATTCGTGTGCTCTTTTTTCAAATGATGTAATTTTTATATCAATAGGTATTCAGTGTTTACTGTGGCAATAGGCAGCTATACTAAAGAGTGAAACTTCTTTCACTATTCTTTGCATTCTAAACTGGTCATTAATCATCTGTATGAATTAACATTTTGATGTGCATCAAGAGATGTTAAGGCTTTCTTTGCAGGACAGTTATCTCCATTTCAGTTGTACATAATTTTTGGCTTTAGATGCACATGGTTTACAGTACCATCAGGTGCCTACATTTACAATAATGATGGTCAGTTTTACTGAGAACTGTATTTTAATTTTTATATCTCAACATAATCTGATTTACGGTGAACTGCTATGAAATGTGCATCTAATTGAACATCTCTGTAGAAGATTTAGATGTAGCTCAAATGGATATAAGCTGATAACTTTTTATGCCTGCACTCATACGTTCTCAAGACTGAAAAATTTGGAGTTTAATCCCAAGCTTCAAACTGATACACATTTGTGTTGGAGCAAGCAAACAATTAAAACATCTAAGAAAGTCTGTTCTATGTAATTATGGACCAGCTTGTTCAGACCAAACTTCCTCCAGAAAATTTAGAAAATATGGAGGAAAATATATGTTTTAAATCTGCTTAAAATCATGAGAAGATTCAAAAGGCAGGGAGGACTGGAAAGGCTACAATCCCGGAGGAAAGCAAAGACTGGAAATGTGAGCCCAACAACTGATGTCTATATTCTTCTTGACAAAATTACTAAATCTGCAGATGGAGGAGGAGAGCTTGGAAAATTGAGTTTCACAAAGCTAGAAGGGCAAAAATTGAAATTCAGAGGCTGCAAAAAGGAAGGACACTGATAAAATAAATAAGCTTTAATTGGCTTTAGAAGCAGTTACGTAGGTGTGCATGGAACCAGCAATAGGGACTCAAATCATGTCATGCTCTCATTGCATTAATGTAACTGGCTTCTAGCTTTATTGCTGAACACAAGTAAAACACATTCTCTCATGAAATTGTTTTAAGTACCAAGATTTTGAAATTGTCACATAAAATGGTAAAAATTTAATAAACGATAATTGGATTTATAAGATTTGACCAAAACTTGGAGAAAAATAAGATAATAGACTAGAACTACAAATATGTGTCCTGATCCAAGAAATTTTCTAAATATAGAAAATGTGAGCAGAGAGCTAGAAAAATACAAATAATTAAATGAGAATTTCCTAAATAAAAGAAAAATATCGCTAAGTAAAATTAAAATAAAAACTCAATATATTGGTTTAAGCACATCTGAACAGATAATGAATTGGAAAATTTCAGAAGAGAAGACCTGTCCTGAATCATAGAAAGACAGAAGTTTGGAAATTAGGGAAAGTGTATAAGAGACATAGGAGTCACAGAATGAGACAACAGGATAGTTGCAGGCTATATAAGGAGAAAATATATAATATCACACTTTTGAAAACATGAGGAAAGCAGAATTTTCCAGATTTGTGTATTAAACACTGAATTCATTTGTATTAATACAATTAGCTTTACATTTCTACAATAGATATTACTTTCTTACAGTTTAGATGTGTTCTAATGCAAAAATTCCATTAAACAAAATGATCATAAAAATTCACATTAAAACACATCCACATGTGGTTTTGTGGTTTGTTACATTCTCTTTTTCCTCTTTCTCTGTATTAAACACATACATAGACACACACATACACACACACACTAGCGTAACTGTGCAAAACACACTCACATTTAGATACATGAGTTTGAGGTAGTCCATCGTTAAAGTTAAATTTAACTTTAAATTTAAAATTAAATGAATTATGATGAATCATTATAGTAACACTTTATGTTACTGTAACATACATAAACCTTCTTCAGTGAACATTTAAAAATTGGAATTCAGGATACCTGTTTAGAATTTTAAAATTTGATTTAAAAAAGGGAAAAAAAAGAAAATATATATTTTTTCATTAGCACCAATTTATTCCCATCCTAGGGGACACTTTGATTCACTCTAAAGATCCAACCATTCAGAGCAACGATTTCTTGTTGAAACTATAGAGTTGATGTTTAAAATATTAATGACATTGCCAGGAGAATCCTTGCTGCTTTGGTAGAGGGAGGGGGTATTTGATGACAGGACCAGTTGACCCAGGACTGTCAACAGTTCATGGTCGTCATTTGTGGGCTGAGAAAAAAATATGTATTTCACTAGTCCTTAACAAATCAGAATTAGATATACCTGAGGCATCCTGATGGATACCTGGTGGAGTCAGTTTGTTGAAAGGTATAAGGGACATTTATACTAAAACTTCATTGAGAAAGAATGAATGTTTATGATGTAAACTCTCAGGTCTATTAAGTTCCGTTACCCCTGGGCTTCTTGGAGAAAATACCATGGGAGGGCTACTGTGCCAGCTGTTTTCCACAGCTGTTCATGATGAAGAGCTTCTCCTATCAGCCCTTCATTGTTTCTATATTTGTCCATACTAGTTTGAAATGGAAGATGATTTATATATTTATAAATATTATTTACTCATAATCCTTTTTTCAAAACAATTTCATAGCCAGATGGGCTATATCCATAGACATGTAGTTAGCCATTTTGGTTTTGAGAACATGAAAGTGAACGGTGAATTTCTTTGCTGAAATAGGAATTCTGGGCACAATCTAACACTCAATCTTTGTGTGCCCTTGGACAAGTCACTTAATAGATCTGGGCCTAAATTTCTTCGTCTGTGATGAGAGAGAGTTCCTTCCAGCACTAAAATTTTATCACCATAAGGTAAATCATGTGCAGCTTTCTGCCTTTTCAGCAAGTTCTCTGATATTTTTGTTTTTTATTCACTAGTAATTCAGATGCTTGCTGTGATGAAATCTAACATTTAATTCAACTTTGCAAGATATAAATTATAAAAAGAAGTAAGCCACTTAATAAAAAAATAAAGCAGCAAAACAGATTATCCTTTTGATGACTATTTTATCACCCATAATTAGCTACATGACTGATAGTGTAATATGCACATAGTGCATTAACTCTGGGTAAACTAAGTTTACCAAAATCAGAATTTTGTTTTGTGATCTGACAGCTGCTACTGTGTTGAGCAGAGGATGTTGCCTGGAGACGAATTACAACATTTGATGCTTGATATTGTCTATGATATTGTCTGAAATGAAGGAACATTATATACAAAGCTTATTATTGCAGTGATGGCTTCCTGCTTTCTGAATCAAATTAGGATTATAGCTGGAACCAAAACTAATAAGAGAAACCTGTATGTTTCCATAAAATAACTACTAATGTATACCCAATAGTAATGAAAATGAAAAAAATATCCTAGTAAGACTTGTAAAATGTATACTATCAATCAACAAAAATCCAATAATGCCTGAAAGTGCCTACCTCTGAAAATGCAAAGGAAAAAGAAAAGCTAAGAATCAGTCAGCTGTCAACTACTGTGACTTTGGATATCAGGTTTTGAGTCATACTGTTATTTTTAACCACTGTATTATACAAAATCTTAGACGAGTTTTGAATTTGAGAACAACATTTATTTTGATCCGATACCTCCAGTTGAAGTATCCACTTTTACTTTGATAAACTGGAGAGTATTTAAAAAAGCTTTATTACTTATTAAATATCCTAGGAATCCCACCGCTTTGATGAAATTTAAGCTTGTGAGGGAAAGAGAAAAAGAAGCAAGTAATAGCAACAGCAAGAATATTATAGCAATTTCAGGAGCATTATAATTATATTTGACTGACTATAGAGTAAAGCTCTCAGTTTTTCCCCCCTGAGGAAGATGATATCAGCTGTGGGTTTTTCATATATGGCCTTTATGATGTTGAGGTATGTTCCCTCTAAACCTACTTTATTGAGGGTTTTTCTCATGAATGGATGCTGTTCTTTGTCAAATGATTTTTCTGCATCTATTGAAATGATCATATATGGTTCTTATCCTTTCTTTTATTAATGTAACATATCACAGTGATTGATTTGTGAATATTGAACCACCCTCATAAACTAGGAATAAATCCCACTTGATCGTGGTCAATGAATCTTTAAATTTATTGTTGGATTCAGTTTGCTAGTATTCTGTTGAGAATTTTTGCATCCATATTCATCAGGAATATTGGCCTGTAGTTCTCTTTTTTTACTGGACTCTTTATCTGGTTTTGGTATTAGGGTGATCCTGGCCTCATAGAATGAATTTGAAAGTTCTCCTTTCTTTTCTATTTTTTTGGAATAGGTTGAGAAGAATAGATACTAATTCTTCTTAAGCTGTTTAACTCTTCTTTAAATGTTTGGTAGAATTCACCTGTGAAATCATCTGGTCCAGGACTTTTGTTTGTTGGGAGTTTTTTGATTACTGGTTGAATTTCTTTGCCAGTTATAAGTCTGTTCGAGTTTTCTATTTCTTCTGTTTCAGTTTTGGTAGTTTTAATAGTTTATATATATTTAATAGTTTTAATAGTTTATATGTTTCTTGGAATTTGTCCATTTCTTGCAGGTTGTCCAATTTTGTTGGTATATAGGTTTTCATAATATTCTTATAATTGTTTGTATTCTGTGGTGTTGGTTGTTATTTCTCCTCTCTCATTTGTGATTTTATTTATTTGGTTCCTTTCTACTTTCTTTTTGATAAGTTTGGCTAGAGATTTATCAATTTTTAAAAATTTCTTCAAAGAACCAGTTCTTGGTTTCATCAATCTGTTTTGTTGTCTTTTTAGTTTCTATATCATTTATTTCTGCTCTAATATCTGTTATTTCCTTCCCTCTGCTGGTTTGAGGCTTCATTTGTTGTGCTTTTTTAGCCACTTTAGATGTAGGTTAGGTTGTTTATTTGAGATTTTTCTTGTTTGTTTTGTTTGTTTTTAAAGAGAGAGAGCGAGAGCATGCAAGTGGGTGGGGGTGAGGAGTAGTGGGAGAGAGAATCTTAAGCAGGTTCCATACTCACCACAAAGCCTGACATGGGGCTCCATCTCATGACCCAGAAGAGGTCATGACCTAATCGGAAATCAAGAGTCAGTTGCTCAGCCGACTGAGCCATCCAGGACTCCTCGCTTCTTGAGGTAGACCTATCAGGGATGTCCACTGTCACCACTACTATTTAACATATACTGGAAGTCCTAGCCACAGCAATCAGACAACAAAAAGAAATAAAAGGCATCCAAATCGGCAAAGAAGAAAAACTTTGACATTTGCAGATGCCGTGATACTCTATATAGAAACTCAAAAAACTCCACCAAAAACTGCTAGAACTGATAAACAAATTCAGTAAAGTCACAGGAAACAAAATCAATGTACAGAAATCTGTTGCATTTCTATACACCAATAATGAAGCACTAGAAAGAGAAATTAAGGAATCGATTCCATGTACAATTAATTGCACCAAAACCAGTAAGATACCTAGGAATAAACTTAACCAGAGAGGTGAAAGATCTGTACTCTGAAAACTATAAAACACTTATGAAAGAAATTGATGACACGAAGAAGTGGAAAAACATTCCATGTTCACCGATTGGAACAAATATTGTTAAAACATCTATGCTACCCAAAGCAATTTATACATTTAATGCAATCCTTATCAAAATGCCAACAGCATTTTTCACAGAGCTAGAACAAGCAATCCTAAAATTTGTACGGAATCACGAAAGGCCCTGAATAGCCAAAGTAACCTTGAAAAAGAAAAGCAAAGCTGGAGGCATCACAATTCTGGACTTTAAGCTACATTACAAAGCTGTAGTGACCAAAACAGTATGGTATTGGCACAAAAACAGACTCATAAATCAATAGAACAGAATAGAAAACCTAGAAAAGAACCCAGAACTATATGGTCAATCTTTGACAAAGCAGGAAAGAATACCCAGTGGGAAAAAGACAGTCTCTTCAACAGATGGTGTTGGGAAAACTGGACAGTGACATGCAAAAGATGAAACTGGACCACTTTCTTACACCATACACTAACATAAATCCAAAATAGATTAAAGACCTAAATTAGAGCACATGCGCTCTCTCTCAAATAAATAAATCTTAAAAAAAAAAAAAAAGGATACATTTGCTGTGATGAGCACTGGGTGTCATATGGAAGTTTTGAATCACTGTATTGTATGCCTGAAACTAGTGTTACACTGCATGTTAACTGGAATTTAAATAAAAACTTTTAAAAATATGTTTGACTTTCTAATTTGTAGATTTCAGTTTTTATCTTAAATATTAAATATGTGTTATTTTGAAAGTTTGACACTTGTCTGCTTTCCCTGCCTACTCTACTGGTGCTTAATACTGGTCAAGAATGGTTCCTGAGAGTTATGTGCCATAATGGTGATAGAATCTCCAAAAATAAAACAAACAAAAAAAAATTTTGGAATATGAAACTATGTACAGAAGAATAGTTTATAAAAGAAAAGAAACTATTGATCCATCATGAGTTTGATTTATACACAATAATCTGTATATAAATAATATAAATAGTAATTCAGACCAGTATGATAAGACTTGAAATGTTCTTGAGAAAGATCCTAATGTGTTTTAATCTGAGATAGCAGTTTATTATTTCAACAAAATTGTATTAGCACCTATTACGTACACAAAACCTGAAAGCATTGTTTGGGGGCTTAAACTGTCTAAAATAATTAATGAATCAATTACTTTTGGGATATAGATAATTTAGTAATGATTTTGGTATACTAGAGTTGAAATAGCTTAGTCAATTTTAAAAATATGGGTGCCACATAATCATATTGGGAAAATGAGTCAAACATAGTTATAAGTTCATAGTTATTAGTAACAGGATAATAAAGAATACCAGGTACTATCCTCTAGCAAGTACATGGTTGGCCCACTTATTTATGGGTCCAGTGTGATTGTAGCAGATATTATTGATGCAGTCACTTCATTCCATCTCTCCGTTCACCTACAAGTGTGTTATACGTATTCTAGAAGAGAGGCAGCACAGGTTCATTACTGCATTTCTTTGTTTTCTTCCTGTGTATTTTCTCTGGCAACAGAGTAGCTGGTGGTGGGCAAGTGGGAGTGGAAGGCTTGAGGAAGTCATTCTCCAGGGGCAACCCTCAGTAAATGGGAGAGAGGACCCATTGGATAAACCTCCCAATCTCCTTATCTTAAAATGAGAATATTCTGAAGTGTGTCCCATGTAATTTCTCAGAATGTTCCTAAGGAGATTATACAAATTACTTGCAACAGTAATCCATTTATTGATACACTTTATTGGATTAGCTCGCCTCACTTTTTCATCCTCCCTCCTACTCCTGCTCTTCCTGAGATCACCTCTAAACAAACTACTTACACACACATCCTTGTGTTATGATCTGCTTTTGGGAGAACCCAACTAACAGAGTATACCAAAGAGAGCTTGTATACCAAAGAAGAAGTTTTGTTTTGTTCTGTTTTTTGTCAGTGCAATTAAAAGAGAGGGGAAAAATGGGAAGCCACATTAGGGAACAAAATAATATCTAGACTAGAAATTGGAAGAAATACTAATCTGCTATGCAATTTTTTCAAGCCATCTAAAGTTTTTGACAATATATTCTTTAAAATTGAAAAATAGTTGAGGAGTAAAGATAGCAGGAATAGATGATTTCTAAAATTACAGTTCAAAGAATTTATACACTTGAAACCCTTTTATCTGATATCATTATGGCACATAGTGGATAAGTTAATTGAAAAGTTTGTTTAAAATGATGATGCATAAAAATGACACATTCCCAATTTATATACTTAATTTTAAACCATATGCATGTACATTAATTTAAAAATATTTTGTGTTGCAAAGAACTTTTCAGTGTGGGTTGGCTTATTTTTTCTTTCATAAATCATACCCACAATGCTGTCTTTTGGGGTTAAAGTGGAAAGATAATTTAAAGACGGTTGATACAGGTGCAAACTATTGCTATAATGGCAATCATATTACAATGTATAAATGTATCAAATAAACATGTAAGACACCTTAAAGAAGACACTGTTGGAGCAATTTCACTACAGAATCATTTCCGAGATTTTTATATTTCCTTCAATATTTTATATGCCCTCCAATAGCAATAGTATATCTATAATAACTAATTGAAAAACATTTTTGTGGCTATTTGCTTCTATCAGTCCATTTTAAGTAATACCAATAAAAAGAAACAAATTTATTTTACATATATAACATTTATCTTTCATTGTTTGATACACTCTGATGATATAATAGTTTAATTAAATTAAATAACAAATACAACTAGAAAAACACATTCCCCTCAAAACTGACTCGTGATGAATAAGCTAATGGGTGGGTGGGTGACTTCAAGAGTAGCCATCTTAATATGTTCTTTAGTCAGGATAGTTTAATCCAAGTCAGTTAGATGAGGGTTTGTTAATAGTTTCTCCTCCTCTAAACTTCCAAAACTTCCAGTGTGTTTTAAAGCAAATTGTGGAAAGTTAGCATGGCTTTAGCCATTTTCTATCTCAGAAGAGTGTATGAATCATCCACATGAGGGGCCTTTAATTGTATTTATGCGGTTAAAAAAACCAATTATTCAATCAACATTTAACCTTAGAATGGCATTACTAAGAAGTATTTTGAAACTCAGTGAGTCCTCCACTTTAGAGATCATCTGGTAGGACAAGAGTCTTGGCATATCATTAGTGAGTTTTAGAATCCAAAGATATGCTTGATCAGGAAGTTGCTGAATGAGCAAGGCTCTGTGTTTTTCCTATTTGCTCTCTCCTGGGAATCCAAAATCACAGCTTCCGTTACTGGTTGTTATGTCAGTTGGCTTTGGAGATTACAGTTCTGCACTATGGTTCATGAGAAGATAAGCCTGTAAGCTTAGCTTTAAATGTTATGTAGACATAAAATATAATACGTAAGTTACTAATAGAGCATAGTCAAAAAATGACATGTGCTATTGAAAAGATTGAGCAGGGTAATGAAGAGTCAGAAGAATAGAGGAAGATATATTCATGTAGATTGCAATTTCTAATAGGAATTTAGGATAAAAGTCACTGAGAAAATGACACTTAGCAAAGATTTGAAATTAACTGAGGGAGTATATTAGTGAAAATAGGCTGGGCTATTCTGCAACAAGAATGAAAAGCCAAATCTCAGAGGTTTAAAACCAAAAAGATTAAATTCTCATTTGAAATCCATTACATACTGACCTGCAGCTCTGCTCTGTCTCATCTTCATCTGAACACAGGCTGACAAAGACCCCACCATCTGGAACAAACAAAACAAAACAAACAAAACTGCACTGACTTGCAAACGCTTCCAACAAAAGATGACATATGCTTATCCTGCTCACATTTTATTGGCTGAAGCAAGTCACGTGCATAAGCTAAACCTCAAGGGAGTAGAGAAGTACAACTCCACAAATGCTGCCAAGATGGAGACTCCAACATGTGTTCTAATGACCACCACTGAGAATGAACAATTCAGCCTCATACCCATGCTACTACGAGGGTGAGGTGCGTAAGGCACTCGCCTTACATGCAAAACAGGGAGGCACCAAAAATTCATAAGTGAAGTAAATAATATTGGGATGCAATGTTTTATTTATTTTTTATTTGGGGGGGAATGCAATGTTTTAAGAACAACTCAAAAGTAGTGCAAAAAACCATGATGAAAAATACCCAAATTCTAAATAAAGATGGAATCAATATAGTTACATTTGAGCCTGTGGCATAAGGGGAGATAAGTAATACTGATACTGTGTTGTTTGTTTGCTTGTTTTTTATGATTATACTGTTTTTATTCAAAATAGTGATATTTTGTTTATCATGCAGTATTTTATATTAACATTGATGACTTAAAATAATGAATTAGGGGAGTCCAGGTGGCTCAGTTGGTTAAGTGTCCGCCTTTGGCTCAGGGCATGATCCCAGGGTCTTGGGATCAAGCCCCACATCAGGCTCCCTGCTCCACTGGGAGCCTGCTTCTTCCTCTCCCACTCCCCCTGCTTGTGTTCCCTCTCTCGCTGGCTGTCTCTATCTCTGTTTAGTAAATAAATAAAATCTTTAAAAAAAAGAAAACATTTGGGCATAATTGGCATCACAGATTCAAGGTAGTGGAAGAAGTATAGAAATAATGATGATAGAAGGTAGTACCTTAATGAAAACGCCAAAGCTTAAATGTCAAATAAAAGAGGTATTAAGAATGAAGAAATAATCACACACCTTTCAGGTAAGTGATTTAGGTACGAAGTATTGGGGCATTAAAGGGAAAGAAGGTCATTTGGAAAATATTAGAACTATACTGCTACAGAGATAAGGATTGTATCCAGTACTCAAAAAGGAATTTACCTTGCCCAGTCTTAACAGTTCCATTTTTCTTGAAGAAAATGCCTTGGGCAAAGCAATACAGAATATTGAATGTCTTGTGCTTTTTACTCATTTTTTTCCTGTCAACGGTGAATTACTAATTATTTGGCTAAACATCTCCCCACATGCTTATATACACTATCCTGCCATACTCACAAATGTGTAACCCAAAGGGCCTTTCTATGCCACACTGAAAAGGAATTTAAGTCAGAAAGTCAATAGGGCAGGCAGAAAAGCATCAAGTAAAATGAGGTGAGGAATAAAATAGTAGTTTTAGTGGGCAAAATAAAATAATAAGCCCGTCAAAATGCAATGAGGCTTAAAAGTCACTGTTAATGATTTGAAGGAAAGCTAACCCATATGTTTCATTAAAAGTTTTTAATATAAAAAGAGGCCAGATGAGTCTCCCAGAGAGGTTACTTTGTGGATCACTTTACATTTGAGGGGGGGGGAAAAGGAAGAGAGGATCAGGTGGGAATGACTATGGAAACTTGTCATGGCGAATAACTTAATAAGACTAGAGAACAGATATTTGAACCTAACATAATTCTTTAGTTAAAGTAACATTCAAAATCTTTTTAACTTCCAATTTTGCTTGGTACTGAAGAAGATGATAGTATGACCTAGATTCAAGGGAATTTTTAAGGTTTTTATTATTAATAATAATGCACTGAACACTTAAAATTAGCAAGATGTGTGCTACATAGTTTATAAGCATTAGTTTTTGAATGCTAAAATTAGGCTAATAATATTATTGTTTTCATTTTGCCTGTGTAGAAATTGAACATTTGATCATTGACAAGACTTGCATAAAAATCACACTTCTAACAAATAGAAGCAGTATCCTCATCACAGATTTGAAGGGCGTGTGTTATTTAAGCGATACTATACATTTCTTCTCTGGAAGATATCTGTTTCCATCTATGTCTTATAGGTCTATGTGTGTACGTACGTGTGTATGTATCTATCTACCTACTTGTTTATCTATAAATTTTATCAAACAGCAAAGATCCTACAGTACCAGTCACCTTTTCCAAATATCGTATTTGTAGACCAGGAAGGTGCCATTCAAAGAAATGTTGGCACAGTAAGCCACTAGTAGAACAATACAAAAGCCCAGGTGTCTTGCTTCTCCTTAGATAGTTCTTTCAGCTCCATCATATAAAGCATGAGTGCTCTGAGTTTAAGTGGAATTTTCTCCTCTGGCTGGCATACACTCCTGCAACCGGAGAGGTTTTGACTCTCCTAGTAGACGTGAGCATGGAGCTCCACAATGGGATCTTGCTTCCAGCTTCGACTCTCAAGCAGGTGGTGATACTTCCCAGTAACTGGAACTCTAAAACCATCCCTCACCCAGAAAGAGTCAGATTAAATGCATTGTTAAATCAAATAGAATAAACATGAAAGGTTCTACCACAGGTATTGAGAGAGAGAATTTTGCAGCATCCCAGAGAAGAAGCCAGATTTTTGCATTAGTGGATCAGAGAAAATTGAAGTTGCTATAAACACTGGGAATCTTTTATACTTGGATTATTAGAGTGTTTAGATTTCAAACAGATTTTTATAGCTTTTGTTATTGGTGGTGGTGGTAGTAGTGATTAGCTGGGTTTTTGTTCAGGGTTTGTGCTTTGGGAAGGGAGCTTTCTGTGTTTAGTTTTGTTTAATTTATTGTTTTCATTTTCCCTTATCTTCTCAATTTAAACTTTTGTCTTTGTAAATTCCCTAGCACATCTTGTTCCAGAAAAACTTCTGGCTTTTATAGATCCTATGGATCTTGTCAGTGTAGTTTTGTGTGTGTGTGTGTGTGTGTGTGTATTTATGAAAAACTAAATTAACTTGTTTTAGAAAAAGCTGATTTAGCAAGACACAGCTAGTGTAAATTTTAAAATCAGTTTAATTTACAAACGGAAACTTGATGAGTTGCTGGATTCTTAATTGGACAAAAAGATAAATTATAAACAGCAATCTTGGTATCATGAACCACTGTGAACTACGCATGTTTGTAAAGTTAGGGATCAAAGTTAGATTATTAGTGATAAAAAAATATTTTCTGGGGGCGCCTGGGTGGCACAGCGGTTAAGCGTCTGCCTTCGGCTCAGGGCGTGATCCCGGCGTTATGGGATCGAGCCCCAAATCAGGCTCCTCTGCTATGAGCCTGCTTCTTCCTCTCCCACTCCCCCTGCTTGTGTTCCCTCTCTCGCTGGCTGTCTCTATCTCTGTCGAATAAATAAAATCTTTTAAAAAAAATATTTTCTGACTTCTAATGATACATATAATTCATTATCTGAATGATTACATTGATTAGAACTGTTTTTTAGAAGGTCAGGCTCTTAGATATTTACAGACAACCCATTCCCCTTTATATTAAAGTATTTTAATATTTTAGTATATGAGAAAGGCAGCACCAATAATTATAGCTACATATCTGACGAGTATGTGGGCTTTTTAAAACTGGACATGAAGGATGATGTTGTAAAGAATAGCCTGAATCTGTGATCGCGCTTACCTGTATTTCTTATTTAGAAGGCTCAATTGGACCACTTGATTCAGGAGGGTAGGGGCAGGTAATAAATACCAGACATTTTAGAATATATAATTCCTGACACATTTGGACTATTGGAGATTTAAATGAAGTACTGCTGTTATCATCTGGTAGAGATTCTGATCCCGCACCCCGAGTCCCTTGGTTTAGTGGTTTTGAAGGACTCAACAAAATGCAGACATTTAACAAGAGCTGCTGTCGAACCATTTGAATGGAGAAGCCGTCATTCTCCCTTGCCTAAAATGTGGATTCTTTCCTCACTTATTTTTCCTGAACTCGGTCACTTGGCTACCATGTAAAATGTTAACATTAAAAGAAAATGGAAAGTGAATCTAATTAGCAATATAAAGAGTAAAAAAAAAAATAAAATGAAATATTCTGAAGTAAATAGAGCTAAGATATAAAATTCAGAATAAAAATTTTGGAAATTAAGTTATATGAAATGGGAAAAGTATATGTCATAAATAAGAACAAGTTACAAACCAAATAAATTCTTTCCAGGAAGAAAATTTCTGAAAAAGCAAAGATGAGTATTAGTAGTGATCTCTAGAGCAGTACTCCGTGGAAGAAGGGAGGGTGAGCTCTGGAATCCAATGAACCGGGTTGAAAGATTCTGGACTCCAAAACTTCTAACTCTTCTGACCTAGAAAAGTCAGCTTTAACTTGCTGCATTGGTTTCTCATCAGTTTTTAGTGATGAGTTCCCACTAAGCTGTAATGGTGAGCTCTCCTGTTTGTACCAGGTGTCAGTTTGGTAAGATATTTGCATTTGCCTTGCAAAATTGCTAGAATTTTTAATTAGCAAAAATTTGTAAATAAAGAACTAACTAAACATTAATTTCCCTCCTCCCTGCTCTCTGTCAGTTCTAATTTGTAGACAGCAAAATGAAAACCAGTTTGTTGATATAAGAAAACTCTATTTACATGTTCATGTTGTTGTCATAATAATTACTGTTGTTTTTAACTTGCCCTGACAGGGAGTTGAAACTATAAAGAGAGTGATGAATAATTTGCAATGAATCAAGAACACGATGTGGAATATTTTGTGGACAACTTTTAATTTAAACAGCTCACATAATTTGCCTTTTCATCACAGTATTTATAATAGAAATATTCCCGAAGAAAGAGTTATAACAATTATATAATTATTTTCTTTGAGCATAGATTTCACTTACTCTCCAAGGAAGCTGACACTTTCATTACTTCTTTTGTCACATTTTGCCACGTTTTTCTTTGTGGTCAACTATGATTACGCCGTGTGAAGCAGAATATAACTGGAACTAATGTCTCTGATTTTTGCAAATAGTAGAAACCCACTAATTTTTTTAGATAAATGAAGTATCAGTTTCTTCCTTGAAACCAATAGTATTTTCCACCCATAATGAATTTGTCGGTCTTCTTTCATCATATAAAATTATTTTAAATTTCACCATTGTTTTAAAATTTTGGAAACTTCACATTCATCAGTAAAACAATAGGGCTTTAGTGATTACAAACAAAGCCTCCTTCCTCTTGTTCACCAATTGAAATTGAATTCCCTTGTACATTTTTTTTTCAGTACAAAATCTGTTAAGGTTCTGTTTCTTTCTTTTCTTTTCTTTTAAGATTTTATTTATTTATTTATTTATTTGACAGAGAGATAGACAGCACAAGTAGGCAGAGCGAAGGGCAGAGGGAGAAGCATTCTCTCCACTGAGCAGGGAGCCCGATGCAAGGCTCGATTCCAGGACCCTGAGATTGTGACCTGAGCCAAAGGCAGCTGCTTAACTGACTGAGCCACCCAGGCGCCCCTAGGTTCTATTTCTTACATGTGGAGACAAGGTGCTGTTATCCTGTGAACATGCACAAGGAAAAGATAAATGTATATTAAGAATCTGATAGAAGGCATTGGAGTGCTACCAAGCCAGTTATGATTTATGATGGTAAAATTGAGAAAAAAAAGGCAGGTCCAGAGAGGTGAACCTGATACCAGCGCCATACTGAAAACAGAGAACCTATAAAACTGAGCAAAGCTAAAAAGAATTGCAAGGCAAAAGTCCAAATTAGAGTGTACTATTTTTATGAAAGAGGGAGTCTGGTGAACATTCTAGGCTACTTGGGGGAATTTGGATGAGCTACAGCCTCAGGGCAGATTTGACCAGAAACAGTCTAGGGTTTGCAGGAACTAAAACTTTCTTTCAATTGTCTAAGTTCTTAAGTGGTTTTGGGTGTCAATTAAATATTATCTGAAGGACTATAACAAAATACAGTGCTTCATCTCTGATTTTTTTCAAATACAATAATTCCAGAGCCCAAATTTTCTAAAACCAGGTAGTACTATTTTAGAGATTACTTGTATCAATCATTTGCCCTTAGAAAATGATTATTAATCTCCAAGAGAGCTGAAAGATTTTATTTTTTCATAATTCACAATGCTTGTCATGTGCAATTTTAGTTTGTTATAATTTTCATAATTTTAATCCCATCTGTATTTTATAAATTTAATTACCTATTATTTCAACTTATTTTAATGTCTTCTTTCTCTTTAATATCATCAATATTATCACTTTTTAATTTTAAAATATTAACTTATTAAATGGAAGGTAAATTAGATACGTGTAGAAATAAGAAGCATGAAGATATTCTAATATTCTGTACCTTAATCAAAAATAGTGTATTTATTGATATAGTTGGGTTTAAGTAAGCCATCAAGCCATTTGTTTTCTTGTTGTCCTTTTTTTTTGTTTTATTTTTCTTCTCATTTCTTCCTTTTCTGTCATTTTTGGGGAAATTCAGAAAATCTATTTACTATTCTAGTTTATTTTCTCTATTGAAAATCAGTGCTTGGTTAATTCTGTTGGTTATAATATATGCCATTATGCTATCATATTTTGCTTTGATGTATATTGTTCCAGTTCATGTAAAATGTTATAATTTACAACAGTAGAATTCTTGTAGTATTTTAGTGTTGCTAGTATTGTAGTACTGTTGCTAGTATTGTAGTACTGTTGCCATGATTTAGTTATACATAGTTATAAACCCATCACGTAGCATTATTTTTTTGCGTTAATGAATTCTCTTTAAAGAAATTAGGAGAAAAGAAAACCCAGTCTTTTATATTAACCCATATATTTATCATTTCAAATACTGTTCATTCCTTTTGTGGATCCAAGTTTCCATCTGATATATTTTCTATTCAGCCTGAAGAACTTCTTTTAGCATTCCTTTTTTTTTTTAAGATTTTATTTATTTAAGAGACAGGGAAAGAACACCCAAGCACAGGGGCAGGGGGAGCAGGGGGAAGGGCAGAGGGAGAGGAGAGAGAGAGAGTGTCTTAAGCAGCACGGGGGATGGGGGTCCCCCAAGATCACGACCTGAGTGGAAACCAAGAGCCGGAGGCTCAACCAACTGTGCCAGCCAGGCACCCCTTAGTACTTCTTTCTTTTATTTTTATTCCAGTTTTTTAAAATCATTTATTTATTTGTCTGAGAATGAGAGAGAGTGCGGGGGGGAGAGGCAGAGGAAGAAGGAGAAAGAGAATCCCAAGCAGACTCCCTGCTGACCATGGTGTAGATCTCGATTCAGGACCCCGAGACCATGACCGGAGCCAAAATCACGATTTGGTCGCCCTTCTGACTGAGCACCCAGGAGCCCCTCCCCTAATTATTTCTTATAGTGTAAGTCTGCTGTCAACAAGTTCTCTCAGTGTTCCTTTATCTAAATGTATGTGTATAATAGCCTTACTTTTTTAAAAAAAAATTTTATTATGTTATGTTAGTCACCATACAGTACATCCTTAGTTTTTGATGCAGTGTTCCATGATTCATTACTTGCATATAACACCCAGGGCTCCATGCAATATGTGCCCTCCTTAGTACCCATCACCGGCCTATCCCAATCCCCCACCCCCCTCCCCTCTGAAACCCTCAGCTTGTTTCCCAGAGTCCATAGTCTCTCATGGTTCATTCCTCCTTCTGTTTACCCCCCCTTCATTCTTCCCTTCCTTCTCCCACTATAATATCCTTACTTTTAAAGAAATAATTGGAGAATATGGAATTATAAATTGATAGACATTTTAATTTTTTCAGAATTTTTAAAATGTTCATTTCCATTGTGAAATAGCTGTCATTCTTGTCATTTTTGCATGGTATGGAATGTGTTTTTCCTCCCTCCAGTTGCTGCTGGTTACTTTTACTATATTGTCTTAATTTGAATATATTCCTTTTAATATATTTCCTCTTTATTTTTGATTATAATTCTTTGGCAATGACTTGCCCCTGGGTGTGTGTTTGTGTTGGGACTCACACACCTAGGGAATTTGGGGCGGGGGGATGGTGAAAATGTTATATATCCTTGTGTGTTGAAATTATAGGCATATGATTGGATTGTAAACCTAAAATTATGCATTTTATAACATCAAAATTTATATTAAGTATATAATACTTGGGAAAACTATCATTTTATTAAAAGTAAAAGATATTTACTATCTGGAAGTCTGTAGCCTTTGTAAATCAACTGATTTTCTGATTGAATTTATTATTTTTCTTTCTCTTTATTTTCCCAGTGTTAAATCATACATATTATGTTTTTTTTTTTATCATTATTCATTTGAATTCCCTGGGGATCTAAATCAGATGCTTTTTTCCAAATATGATTTCCCATAGTGGGTTTTATTCTGTGTGGTGTAATTCTGGATTGTCAGTTCATTTACCTGTGTAAGGATTTATTCCGGAGGAAGCTTTGAGGTCGTAGTTAAAGGTTGATTTCTTCAGAAAGTATTTCTGTTTGTATCCGCTTAGTGACACAGGGCTTTACTACCCAAGGACATTTTTTTTTCTATATATAATAATTGATTGGCTTAGAATTGACTAGACCCACAGAAAAAATGAAAATTTGTATCTTCCATTTCATCTGTGGGCAGATCACAGATAACCAGTTATTAAGGGAGAATATTTAGCTGATTTCTCTGGGGGTTTAGCCTCAAGAGACAAGTTTCCATGTTTTTAACCTTTGAGAGACATTAATTGACTTTCTAGTTCACATTTTTACTTATGGTTTATTATTTTGAGAATTCTACCTTTTGCTGGGTTCAGAAGTCCAATACTCTAAGTGGCATTAGTTTCCTGTATATCAGTTAGAACCCTATCCTCATAGGTATCAAGTTTGACAAACTCCCCCCAAAGACACCATGCTCCCATTTTTTAGGATTTTAGTGCCTAGTGATTTTGCTTATGATTTTACAGGTTCAGTTGTGCATTTAAAATGATATTTATGTATGTTACCTTTCATTTCCCAGTCCTCTTTAGCAACAGGTTTTTTTTTTTTCCTACTTTTGTCTCCCATATTCCCTAAAAAAGGTCCTCTCTTATCACACAGCACAGTGTTATAACTAATAGTAGAGCTATTAGAGTAATTTGAGATCCATTATATGATACCAGGCAACTAAATGCAGAAAACGGTTTTATAAATTTAGGACTATCTTTCAGTTTCAGTGTAGATAAAATTTATTATTTATCAATCGTTGTATTCACTCTGTAGTTTTTAGCAGATGAAATTTGTGAAGATTTACTTTTGCTAAAATCTTTTTATTTAATATTTATCTTAGACTATGAGAATTCAAATGCAACTTTTTATATACATATTTTTAAATTTATATTAATTTTTCCATTGAAATTGATTCTGGCATCAACTGCAAAAAGGTGCTGTCATTTTATTTTATTTTATTTTATTTTATTTTATTTTATTTTATTTATATGGTTCTGTCATTTTAAAGAAATATATAGTAACTGACTTGGTTATTTACTCATCCTTTACTACCTTCTGTGGGCAAACATGATAGTCAAACATGGATTCTCATCTTAATGAACTTTAACACATGCAGAAAGTAATGCATTAGGCAAATAAATCTGTATTTTAATATTATGATGCATGCTATATATTATTCTATAAATAACTGAGCAGTGTGCTATGGATAACAAAGAAGCAAGTCGAGTGGGTCCTCTCTTAGAGAGTTACATTAATGTGTGTCCTTAAGAAGGAGGAAGAGCCATTGAATGAAAAAATGTAAGTGAATTGAGAATTGGAGAAGCACATCAGAAACAGAACAGCACATGCAAAATTAATGAAGTCGTGAAGTAGGGCATATCTTTATGGTTTTAATAATTTTGTGGAACTTATAGAGGTCAGTGTGACTGGAAAATATTGAATAGATTCTTAATTGAATTTTTAAATAACTACTATATGAATCAGCCTCTATTAATGGTGATTTTTTTTAAATCATAGAAAAAATTATGTAAATGCTCACTATGAAGAGAATGGCTGAAACAAATCTAAAATGATGCTGAAATAGACTTCAAGTTAAATGAAACACTAAAAATAAAAATAATTATAAAACTTAGCAATAGAAGAAGCCAGCCTCTACATAGTTTTAGAATCATCTTTAACATATAACATTATAATTAACATTATAATTTTGAAAATATTTGTAATAAAATCAGAAACAAAATGGGATTGAAATAACATCATCATATCATTATTTTACACCATCTTGGAAATGTTTTTGGTTGTGATACACACAAAAAAGGAAAGGTAAAGATAATTTGAAAATAAGATTTAAAACTATCAATGTTATAGTTGTGATTTTGTCTATTTAGTAAATGTATGAGTCACCAAACTTTGGTCTAAACAAATGCTCCAAGACAATTTTTGTTCTGGAGTGTGAATATAAGGTGTTTAGTTGTTCACAGTATTCCTAAAGTTTGTAAATTCTAAAGGAGAATTTTAATAGTGTATGCTAATGAAGATAACTAGAGTGTAAATATTACTAAACTGCAATTTGATTATATTATTTCATACTGCATTGCTTACACTCTCCCTTCATACATTTGTTTTTAGTACTTTATAATATAATTTTAAATACATTTATGTGACTTACCTCTGCCTGTAGAACTTGAAACACCAGCTTGCTAATCCAGGCACAGTAAGTCACATAACTGCTTTTAATCTAACAAACTAGTATTCTGTATTTATTTCACAAGGGAATTTAAAATTTAATGTTATAATGGAATAACACACGTGGAGCTTTTCAAAGAAGATGGTATTACATGCAACCCAAAGTAACATTGCATAGAATATTGCAAACTTCATGAGTTTGCTGATCATTAGCACGGTGAGAAGCAACTTGTTCCAGATTTTATTGATTAAATGACTATTTTCATTTTCACACATGCATCACTTTGCATTTTCCCCCAACAAACTCTATTTTTATAACGTTTTATAAACTTTCAATCTCTGTAATATTTTAAATGTATTGTAACTGTTCTGCTGACCTACCTGACAGTTTAATATGGTCTAAAAATGACCTTGAGTGTGCTGTTTTCTAGTCCCCCAGGGTCATTAACAGAGCTCCTCACTTAGAACAGATATGACCTACACTACAGCGTGTTTACTGGCAGCAGGCACGAGGGTGATATACAGCACGCCTTTATAATTTACACCACATAAAACCACAGGATGTCATTCTCATTTATTAAAAGTTACATAAACGTAAATTATATAATATTTGGAAGTAGAAATATTTGCTTTGCTTTCTCCTCCTCCTGCTCCTCCTTCTCTTTCATTTAAAACAATGTTAGGTGAAGCCTAAATCTTCTTTGTAGTCTGAATATAGGTAATTAGTTATATTCTCTCATTGTCTATAATTTTTATTACTTATGAAGAAATCTATGCAATTCCTTGACATGATACTACTTTCAGAACTCCCTTTTTCTTCTTTAAAAATTATTGAATGAGTATCAGCTAAGATTAGGACATTTCAACTGTATATCCAAAGCCGAAGACTGCCAAAATCAAGAGCAATCTGTATTATCATTTGCCAGCAAGATTACTGGCAGTTATGTTTAATAGCGTCTACTACATATAGATTCTGCAGAAATCATGGCATTTCCATATTTTGCAATTGAATTACAACTGCTTAATTTCATTTTTAGATGTGAATTACATCTAAACAATAAATCTGCCCTTTTAAATTAGAAGCAGTTTGAAACCAGATTGCAATATTACTAGAACTGGGAAAATAATGGTTTGTAGTTGTTGATTATTTAGGAAATTCCTGTTAGATAATGGTAGGGCAGAAGGAGGCCAATATATCAAATAAATACACCAATAAGAATGTGATAAGAACTATGAGAACAGTATAAGCATGCACCATATAGAGAGTGAATTGTAGAGGAGAGGTTAATGAATTCCAACAGGTTTTGGGGGAGTATTTCATGCAAAAAAAAAAAAAAAGACCTTTATTCTGGGCCATGAAGTATAAAAATTATGTGTGGGAGAGGAGATGAAGAAGCAGTCATGATATCTTAAGGCTTTCTGACTTGATGTAAGTATTCATCAAAACCTGTCTGTCCTTTGGAGTCCCTGTGCTCTGTCAGTAACAGCTTCAGAAATTTCACCTAGTAATCTGTAAATCTAGGACAATAATCATTTTGTAAATCACATATCTATTTTGAGAATGAGCACTATTTCATACATGTCAGTTTTGAGGTTTATAGGAACTACTTTGGAAAGGTCCATCATCCCATAATTGATGCATCAGCGATCATAGCTTTGGACAGCTGACAGGTCTCAAAAAGCTGCATGGCTAATAGTAGGCAGTTAAATACTCCAGTTGAACAGTTTATCTCTAAAATCTGATTACCAAAGATGAAACAGGTGACTCACTTCCAAAAATTTCTGGATCCCAAGTGTCTTCGCGTCTGTCTGGATTACTTAGACATGGTAGAAAATACCTGGCATAGACAGTGGCAGACTCCAACGTATACCCTTGTTTCTATCTGGGAATGAGCACACCTAAGACTTTTAACCATCTCCAGTTACCAGCAGAAAAATCCACAGATGGGCAACTTCTCTTTTAGACCAGAATGTCAGCTAATGAACCAAGTAGGACAACCCCCTTAAAATAATCAAACCCAAGTACTTAGTGTTCTAGCCTTTTGGTGGCTTCATATGAGGTATGACAACTCCTTGTATGCCTTCACCTGTGAAACCAGAGATCAAGGCAGGCTCCCTGTCTTTTGCACCCATTCATCATCAACTGTTTAAAACAACACCAGTTAAATTTAAAATTGTTTATAAGTGCCTACTATTTGCAAGCTATATATTGGTGAATAAATATTCTAAATAAAATAAATTAAAGAGCCAATGACTTTACTCAGTTTTTCTTCTCCTATTAAAAACACTGTTCATTCAACTTACCATCCTTCTATTTACTTATAATCCACTGTGCGTCTTCATCCAGGTCATTTCCTTTAATAATAAACTTCATCTTTTATCCCCAGTGTATTTTTGTGTGCAATACTGTAATTGATATACTAGCAGTTTATTAATTCCCAGGAAGGCTCTGAGACACTTATTAGAACTTACAAGATGCCGGATTAGTGTTCTAAGCATAACAAGTAAGCTGAATGGAACTCTACCAGGGATAAGTATATCTTAGCAAGTATCACAGCCTGGCTCTTTTTTAGATGTGGTAAACACAGATGTGCTAGAACTTGAGAAGACAGCTACCTTGAACTCTTTGATGTAAGTTGAACATTACCATATCCTATTTCCCTATCTTTCCTTGTTCTCTCATATACCCTTTTACTTGGGAATCAACAAGACCATCCTCAGCAAACCTGGATGCACAAACATCTACCATCAGAGTGATCTTCAGAAGGTATTTCCTGTTAAATAGGTAACCCTCTTCTTCCTAGAGCTGAAGTTAGGAAGAATGTAATTGTTCTGAATATTGACAGAAGAATAGAGATCCTTTGGAAAAATACTGAAATCTACTAAAAGCACAAATTCTTCTTTGAGTGATTTTTATTTTTTCTTAAAATTGGAAATGAAGCTGAGATTTAAGCTCAGGTCAATGAAGTGTGTAATGGTAGATAAAGTCAGCAGCTCAGAAGATTCGAGAGGGAATGAAAATGGAAGTCCATACACTGTAAGGGATTACAGAAATCTGAGGTTGAACACCCACAGTAGCTTACAGAATTCTCACAGTCAATGTAGTTTAAGTAGATCTCATGAGGGATACACCCACTAAAGTCTGGATTGTAACAGATTGTAACAATGGTAATGTGCCCAGTTTAAATTTCTGAACCAAGGAAATCTACCCTTTACAGTACAATTTCATGCAACCGTTTTGTCAAAAGGTGTACTCCAGAGTGCTCTGTCAACTTCTACCTGCTAGTGGTGAGGACACGGATACCATGAAAGCAGAAGTCGAGATCTGTGTATAGTGATGGTTGGGGATGGTTAAGCAATTCAAAAATCTGCAAAAGCAATCTTCTGTTTTCCCAGAACATTCCCTGACTTTGCACCTCTCCCTTACTTCTACTTTTTGATTTAAATTTTCATATACCTCTCTCAGCCCCTTGTTTAGCAGCGTTCTTGTTTCAGTTTAGGTTTATAGTTCATTTGAATGATCTCTTTTCTGTTTCTGTTGTTGCTTGATTTTATTTAGCTCTGGTGTTTTGTTCTATCATCATAAAAACAATTGACACCTAATCTGTAGGTAAAACATGGCGTTTGGACAATTTAATTCCCTTTCCAACCCTGGCTTTGTGCCAGAGCTCAATTTATCTAGGAAGTAGGAAAATCCAGTACCAAAATACTAGATTTAGCTAGCATTTGAAAATTCAGCATGTATCCCAAAGGTGGATGCATGCCTAACAGTTATTTTTGCATCTTAGTTTCTACTTTTCACTATGAAAATAGCAATTATGTCATCATTTTAAAAATCAGAATTATTTTGGACACTTTCACCATCATTGCCTGTTAATCTATTGCTTGAATATTACCTTAATAAAATGTCCAATTAAAATATAGATGTTTTCATGTATATTAAGATAATAATCAGCAATTCTGCAGTTGCCTCTTAATGAAAGTTGGTTTGCATGAAAGCTTAACCAATTTCTAATTGCATGATCTTTTGCAATTATTGAACCCTTCTAGTTACAGATCCTTCATTTATAAAATGTTCATGAAATAACTACAGTAAGGTATTAAGAAGATATGAGGCAATAATAACAGTGCAGAGCAAGAAATTATTAAATATGCTTAATTAATATTATAAGGATGTAGAGGTCATACTGTTTTCCTAAGCACTAGATGAAGATTCATTACTAAAAATTGCTAATATATTAAAGCCCCTGATTATCAGCATTATTTTTATTATCAAACCATTATCGAAAATGACATACCATTTTAAATGCTAAATAATAACAAATTACCCTTGGTCTTTAAGACGTAGGTAGATATTCTTCAAGCATTATTATAAGCCATTTATTTTATATAAACCTAAAGAAAGTCTATATTTGCTCTTCAACCCATAGCTGAGCTGCAGGTGTCGTTCATGCATCATTGCTTTGGATACTTCAATGTGGATTACCAGGATGTACTCTTAAACTGAAAGCCTGTGTCAATTAACTACACTTCTGCACTTAAGATCTCTATTACTGTAGAAGTTCTGTTGGATTCATTCAGTTCCACATGATGTCTTCACCTTATCTCACATTATTCTCTTGACACTGATCCCTCTGCTTCTTGTTTCTTCTGGCCAAGTTATAACTTAGCTTTTGTGTTAAAATGGCAGTAAATAATAGGGCATAACCGAAAACATTGCAAATATGTAGAAAGTGAATAACTATGTAGGCAAAGAGAGAGGAGAAGCATAGAGGAAGAAAGATAAAAGAGATTCAACTACTATGAAATGAAAACTGTACTTGTGTAATTATATAATTTTTCTTGTAAAATATGTTAAGAAAGAGATATCTAGGATTCTAGGATACCAAAAATGCCTTGAGTTATCTAGCAACATAACCCTAAGTCTGAGGTTGTGATAAGGTTATAAGTTTGAGTGTATATAAATTCCTGGCTGAGGTTTTATGTACAATTTTTCATGGTATTTTCTATTTTATCTTCTGCATAGCAAATTGATTCCTCTCTGTCTCAAGTTTCAGTATTCTTGGATTTCACATCTATCTGTCTATCTATAATCTGTCCACCTACCTATCTATCTATGAAAGCCGCTTGAGTTTAGACATTGATGACCACAGCCTCAAACACTTATCCTGATTGGTCAAAGAGTACTGATGCTTTCTTTAACTTATTAAAAAAAAATGACTGATTTTAAATAAATCAAGGGCATTCTACGTTGGGGCTGAATTTATAAGAAGTGTTTTTAGTTTTGATATTTTAAAGTAGGTTTCCTTAGTGTGGTACTTCCTAGAGTGAGGCCATAGTATCAGTAAAATCCCTGCACTGCATTTTCATTTTTTAAAAAAAATTCATATACTCATAAAGTAATTTAAATAAATAATNGTGTGGTACTTCCTAGAGTGAGGCCATAGTATCAGTAAAATCCCTGCACTGCATTTTCATTTTTTAAAAAAAATTCATATACTCATAAAGTAATTTAAATAAATACATAAAATAAAACACCAAGAACAATTTGTATTAAGTTGGAACTGAATATTTAGGCTTCAAAACTATCTTAAATCTCCAGTAACAATGGTCTTTCTTGAAAGAAAGGCAGTAGAAAGACCATTTGGCAGGAATGAGGACAAAACAAGGAAGTGAGAGAGGTAGGACAGAGAGAAGGAAGAAAGAAACACAAATTCCCTTTTTTTGTTTTTACAGAAGAAAGTTAAAACTATAAAAGTTCAAGCAGACTGTGTCACATTCATGGCACATGCAAGCCTTTTATTTTGGTTGCTTCCAGAAAAAATTGTAAAATATTTTACATATCCACACATATTAGGTATGAAAATTGAGATTTCATCTCAATTATAGTATTGTTCTTTCTCTTATGTTTATTTTATAAACTTTGTAAAGAAAGTCTACTTGAAACTTTTGACAATTTTAATGTGAAATACCCATTTTAAGAATATTGCATTCATTGACACTGTTGTTCAATAGGATCAAATATGATGTAACCAAATTTTATTTTTACTTTGAAGGAAAATTTAAGACCATCAAAGTCTTAAAGGACTCTTCAATTAATGCGGCATATCATTATATGACATTTTCTAGAAAAAGAAAGATACTGACGTACTGAGACTATAATTTCCTTACATATATGTTATGAGAATTACATATGAGAGTTACATATATGATATGAGAATAGTCTTAAAAATAAAAAGAAATGACTTCTAGACTTAAAATTAAATCAGTCAGTTCTTTTGATTGCATTTTGTATGGGCCTTCCACAAAGAGTAGTACATGAATGTGTAACAGAGAAAATAATTTACTCTTGTCATAGAAATTTTGACACATAAAAAGATAATCGACATACATATGTCAGAGAATAATTCCTAGAAGAATGATGTTTAAGACAGTATTTGGAGGCTATAGAGAGAATGGTTTAAATGGTATTCATGCAAAGGTAATAACATGCAAAAGTCATTAGGACAAGAAAATGCTACCAGAAAGTTAAATAAACAGTGTTAGGTTTCAACCTGATCAGTAGTTGGGTTGGAAGTGAGAGCAGTGTATGGGCACCTGGGTGGCTCAGTCGGTTAAGCGTCTACCTTCAGCTCAGGTCATGATCTCAGGCTTCTGGGATCAGGATTGACCCCCATGTCCCACTCCCTGCTCAGCAGGGAGTCGGCTTCTCCTCTCCCTTTGCCCCTGGCCCCTGCTTGTGCACGTGCTCTCGCTCGCTCTCTCAAACAAATAAGTGAAATCTTTAAAAAAAGAAAGAGAGAGAGAGCAGGGTATGATCAATAACGGGTTCAACTGAGAGCCATTAAAATATTTCATGCTGGGAAGAGAGAAATTATTGCCCTATATGCATTTAAAAAATAATTTTTGAAACTAAGTGCAAAAATGGGTAGGAATACATATTGCTATAATTAAATGAATGAATGAATGAATGAATGAATGAATGAGATAGTTGACTAATATCCTATACAGAAAACTCCCAAATAATTTTTGGAGATACTCTGCCTTCAGAGCNAAGTGCAAAAATGGGTAGGAATACATATTGCTATAATTAAATGAATGAATGAATGAATGAATGAATGAATGAATGAGATAGTTGACTAATATACTATACAGAAAACTCCCAAATAATTTTGGAGATACTCTGCCTTCAGAGCGATGAAACATAACTTTCTGTTCCTTAAATGTGGGCTGTACATATTGACTTTCTTTCATGTGAATATTATAATGGAGAAACCTGAGAAACACTATTTCATCCAGGTTCCCAAGATTAATGTCAGCAATCCTAAGTCGTATTGAAAGTGTGAATCCTTGATGTGATGTGATGAGAATTGCACTGTGATCCCCTCCACCAAACCCATAACCCCAGTAAAACATGAGAAAAGTACTAGATGGTGCCAGTTGAAAGACAATCTATAAAATACCTGACCAGTACGCTTCACAACTGTCAAGGTTTTTTTTTTTTTGGTTTTCGGTTTTTTGTTTTTTAATATTGTATTTATTTATTTGACAGAGAGAGCACAAGAAGGTGGAGTAACAGGCAGAGGGAAAGGGAGAAGCAGACTCCCTGCTGAGCTGGGAGCTAGATGTGGGGCTCGATCCCAGAACCCTGGGATCATGACCTGAGCCAATACAGTCATTTAACCAACTGAGCCACCCAGGCGCCCCATCTGTTGAGGTTATTGAAAAACAAATCTGAGAAATCACTGTCACAACTAAGAGGAGCCCAAGGAGACATGACTATATAATGTAATACAATTCCCCATATGGGATACTGGAATTTAAAAAAAGGACATTAAGTGAAAGTTAAAGAAATTGAATAATGTATGGACTTCAGTTAATAAAGTGTCTCATATTGGTTCCTTAATTTTGAGAAATACACCACACTAAAGTAAGATGTTAATAATAGGGAAAAATGGGTGACGGTACATGGGACATTCTCTAATAGCCTCACTTCTGTAAAACTAAAATTATTCTAAATTAAAACATTTATTTTAAAAAATAGGAAGATACGAAACTGAAGAAAAACAAACAAAAAACTCTTAAGAGATTATTGAAGTAATGAAGAAGAGAAATGACAGTGTTTGAGATAAGATTATATCAAGAGAGAGGGAAAGATGTAGGTGGAACAAAATTACATTTTGGATGTAAAATGTCGTATCTTGTTGACAGACTGGATGTGTTGGGTGGTGAGGGATAGGGGTGCATTGAAGATCTCTTGAATCTTTCCAGTGGAAGTAACTAAGTAGCTGCTGTTATTAAATTCATTCTGATTAGGCAGATATGTTAGAAAAGAAGATTTTGGAGAACAAATTGACAGTTCTGTTTCTGACATATCACTATATTGTACGTAGGTCAAGCATATAGATACTCTATATGTGATTTTTGAGAGCAAAAAAGTGTTTTGAGTTGGATGTATAATTTTTGAGTCAAAAGAAGACATATGTTACTTAAATTGTATTAAGGATCTATTTTAAGGAGATAATGCAAAGACAGAAAAGTAGAAAATCCATGATGAAACCCTGAGGAAACCAACTATTAGTTATTTATTTGGGAAAAGGAGGTGAAGCCAGAAAGCAAAATGAATGTAAATAGCCAGGGATGTAATCTCACACACAAAAAAAGAGTATCACAGAAGCTAAAGGGGAGAAGACATGTTCAATCATTTTGACTACTTTTCAGAAACCAAATGTTGTAATTGTAGTTTTGTTTACATTNCTGCTGAGCTGGGAGCTAGATGTGGGGCTCGATCCCAGAACCCTGGGATCATGACCTGAGCCAATACAGTCATTTAACCAACTGAGCCACCCAGGCGCCCCAACTGTTGAGGTTATTGAAAAACAAATCTGAGAAATCACTGTCACAACTAAGAGGAGCCCAAGGAGACATGACTATATAATGTAATACAATTCCCCATATGGGATACTGGAATTTAAAAAAAGGACATTAAGTGAAAGTTAAAGAAATTGAATAATGTATGGACTTCAGTTAATAAAGTGTCTCATATTGGTTCCTTAATTTTGAGAAATACACCACACTAAAGTAAGATGTTAATAATAGGGAAAAATGGGTGACGGTACATGGGACATTCTCTAATAGCCTCACTTCTGTAAAACTAAAATTATTCTAAATTAAAACATTTATTTTAAAAAATAGGAAGATACGAAACTGAAGAAAAACAAACAAAAAACTCTTAAGAGATTATTGAAGTAATGAAGAAGAGAAATGACAGTGTTTGAGATAAGATTATATCAAGAGAGAGGGAAAGATGTAGGTGGAACAAAATTACATTTTGGATGTAAAATGTCGTATCTTGTTGACAGACTGGATGTGTTGGGTGGTGAGGGATAGGGGTGCATTGAAGATCTCTTGAATCTTTCCAGTGGAAGTAACTAAGTAGCTGCTGTTATTAAATTCATTCTGATTAGGCAGATATGTTAGAAAAGAAGATTTTGGAGAACAAATTGACAGTTCTGTTTCTGACATATCACTATATTGTACGTAGGTCAAGCATATAGATACTCTATATGTGATTTTTGAGAGCAAAAAAGTGTTTTGAGTTGGATGTATAATTTTTGAGTCAAAAGAAGACNATTAAAAATATATAAATATATATGTATTTATACATGTGCAAGTATGTAAGGATATGCTAGCTTATTGAAGCTTAAAAATAAAACCTAAACACATTTCAACAACGATATAACACTTATGATGTTTGGGATCAAAAATCAAAATATCATATAATAAATGAACATATTGGAAGATACAGTTTCATTTTATATTTTAGGTTTTACAGTACGATAAATACTATCCCCTAAATAAGTAAGAAGCATATATGTCTTTGGTAGCATTATGAATTAGGAATATCAGTTTTACCTGGAATTCTAAACATATTTTGTAAATCTTTTAAAAATTTAAATCAAATCATTTTATAATCAAAATATAGTATTTAGGAAAACATTATTATTTTTCCTATTGTCATTTATATAATAATAGCAAAATCTATTTCATGCCAGGCTATGTTTTAAATACTTTTCATGCATTATCCTATTTCATTCTCAGAACAACCCTCTGAAGTAAACACTACTATCATCTGAGTTTTAGAGGTGAAGAAAATGAGACAGAGAAGTTTCCTAATTTGCCAAGTTAACAGAGCCATCAGTTAAGGGAGCCAAATTCAAATTTAGGTGGGATAATTCTAGAATTTGTTGCTCAACCATTATGATGTATATGTATTCATCAGACATGTTTTGACCCATGGTTTGTCAGTTACATTCACTTTTTTAAAGGAAAATAAATGTAAGCCGTTTAGAGATCAGTTTCTACGTACAAATTTATTTTGGCCATTTTGCATGCTTTATAGTGACGGCTTTCAAATACATGAATATTAATTCAGCTGACCCACAGTGGTTTAGTTTCCATAACTCACACGTAAACACATTTTAAATGTTTTTAAAGATTGCTAGAGAAATTAACAAAAATAAAATAAAATATAATTGACATACAGTCTTTGTGCAATATTATTCATAAAAGACATTAAGTGAATTTGACAAATTTGATGTGTAGCAAATTGAAATTTCTAGATTTATTTTGGGTAATGCTACCCACAAAGTAAGAGTTTGCGCTATTTATTCCATATTAAATGAAACAGAGTTATAACAATGTAGAGTTACTCTTTGCTTTTCTTTTGTCCTTGTTTTTATTTAAGTTTACTTATTCATTGTTAGTCCAATCCTGTTCTTTCTCTCTCTCTCCCCTTCATTCTCACTCTGTCATCTCTTTGGTTTGGTTTGTAATGTTTACCTTAACTCCAGTAGAAGATAGAAACTAAAAGAATTGGGTATATAAAATTTGTAAAGCTACCTTGAACTCTCCTTTATTTCTAAATTCCATTTAACCTCATACTTCAAAATTAGGAATCTTGGAAAATTGGTCATAATATTTTATATGTATTTATGACAGCCATTATGATATGGATTAAATAATAACTTCTTAGAACTTTGCAAATATAGCTATTCACATACCACATTATACTTCTTGCTCCAGACAAGGATATTCATCTTACTTTCCATACAATTGTGATAAGAAATAAATAATATACTGCAGGTAAAATATTTAGCACATTGTCTAGATTTAGTAATCTCTAAAAAATGTTAGTAAAATCATTATTATTAGCCAAGACATGCACTGATAAGTCTAAGGAGATCCCATCATATTGCATTTGCTGAATATTGGCTGTCATAAAACTTCTCAGTTACAACAGTTGTAGTAAGAATGAATGAAACAAGAGGAAACCAGAGAGGGAGAAAAACCGTAAGAGACTCTTAATCATAGGAAACGAACTGAGGGTAGCTGGAGGGGAGGGGAGTGGAGGGATGGGGTAACCGGGTGATGGATATTTGGGAGGGTATGTGTTGTAATAAGCACTGAGTATTATATAAGACTGATGAATCACAGACCTATACCCCTGAAACAAATAATACATTATATGTTAATTAATTGAATTTAAAGAAAAAAGAAAAAAAAGAATGAATTTTGTCCATCATTTAGATAAAAATATAGATAAAAGTAATACCTTAGGTTTCTTTTTTTTCCCCCAAAGATTTTATTTATTTATTTGTCAGAGAGAGAGCACATGTGAGGGGAGAGGCAGGATCCCCGCCAAGCAAGGAGCGCAATGTGGGACTAGATCCCAGTATGCTGGGACCATGACCCAAGTCAAAGGCAGACGCTTAACTGGCTGAGCCACCCAGGCATCGCACACCTTCAGTGTCTATTTAAAGCATGGAAATAATTCAGTCTGATTACAGGACTTTCTGTTCACAGTCAGCCTTCACACGCTGATAATTAGTTCATTGAGTAAGAGCAAAACACATTTCAACATTTTTTTTTTATGTTTCATATGCATTCTCTATTAAAACAGGTCGAATGATGTCCCTTAAAAATAATATCTATGGGCTCCTGAGTGACTCATTTGGTTAAGCATCTGCCTATGGCTCAGGTCATGATCTTGGGGTCCTCAGATCGAGCCCCACATCAGGCTCTCTGCTCAGCAGGGAGTCTGCTTCTCCCTCTCACTCACCCTCTGTGCTTTCCCTCTCTCTCTCAAATAAATAAGTAAAATCTTAAAAAACAATAATATCTAAAGGTAGACTAATATTACCAGGTTACTCTGAATGGTGGTTGTCAGTCTTGCTTTCAGACAGAGTTGCTTAACAGATTTCTTTGCAAATACCTTCAGGAAAGAAATTGTCAGGAGAGTAGCCTGAAGGAGGGTAAACAGGCAGAAATATTTGGGAATGGTTTGGAGAAAAGTGTGAGTGGAGAACAATTAGTTTAGCTATATTAAGCCACAGGAGACAAATATCTACACGACGCTGTCTTTGGACTGTCCTTTCCATATCAGAATTTATGTGTTTTAAATCATTTAATTTCATGAAACAAAACTAGTTGTAAATAGAGCCTGAAACAATTATGAAGAGTGACTTTTTATTGAACATTGAAAGTAATTGAATGATGAATGCCACATGATTAGCAATTGATTGAACCATTATTTTTAAGCATTATCTGCTTTTTTTAGTTTGAAAAATAAAATGAAATTAGCATAACTCTGGAAAACTTGCAAATATGAGACATTCAATATTTGTGCTGTGATTATTCTTGTTTTTCAAGAAGTGACTTTGGCAAAACTAACATATAAAAAGTCATCTGTAATTAGTAACTAAGTTTAGGTGAAATTCTTATTTTGAATTGAACTGTTGATAATCAAGATATTGGGAAATATATCTTATTTATTTAATTAGAATATTGCATTCATTTACTCTTTTTTACACTAAACTGAAGTGAATTAAAGAGACAAAATAGGGGCACCTGGGTGGCACAATGGGTTATGCATCTGACTCTTGATTTCAGCTGAGGTCAAGATCTCAAGCCCGTGATCTCAGGGTCAGGAGATCAAGCCCCATGTTGGGCTCTGTGCTCAGTGCAGAGTCTGCTTGAGACTCTTTCTCCCATCTTCCTCTGCCCCTCCCCACTCCCAAACCCTGCTCACTCTCTCTCCAATAAATAAAATATTTAAAAAAAATAAAAAATAAAATAAAAGAGACAAAATAAATTATGGGCTGTATATTATATAATCACACCTATGTAATAGCATATGTTAATTATTTATTATATAAATGGACTTCAAAGATATATATCAACTCTTAATGTAATATTTCAATACCAACTTTTATCTACAAATGGTACTAGGCATTTCCTAATGTATAACTGGAGAAAAAAAATCTTTACATAAAATTTTAGGTCAGTTTTACATATCTATATATGTATGTATGCATATATATGTGTGTGTGTGTATATGTATATGTAAATATATATACACAGATACATATACCAAAAGAAAAATTGTGGAATACAGATTGCATAAATCAAGTAACCCTCAGCATAGACTCTATAAAATGGGAAAAATAATCATTACAAAACTTGATGCTATTATTCTCTTCCTAAAATAAAAAAAAAAAAATACTTTTGTTTTTTAATCTAGAAAATGTTGAAATTTTGTTAATCTTACAAGAAGATTTTATGTTAAGATAGAAATACTCCAAAAGCCAGAAATTGTATTTAGGAATCCTGCTACATAAGAAATGTGAACATTCAAAAAGAATTACTAGAAAAATCAGCCATACAGCAGTTGAAAATAGTGTTTCCAATTTACCCGTATGGAACAAGCAAGATGTCTAAAGCATTATATGTGACTGTGTAGATGAGACATTATGTTAAATTTATGTTAGCGACAATTTCATGCAACTCTTTGAACTAAACTGTCAAAACCTTCTGATCTACTCTGAAACAGGGACTATAGCTTTTTCCATGAATAGATTGTATAAATCTTGTCTTCCTTCTGTTGGATTTTGGCTGTTTGGAATTTTTATAGTCAGTGTAAGGGATATTTAGGTCATGATTTGTTTTTGATGTTTATTTGCCAAAACAACAACAACAAAAAATTTACAAGGGACACTGTGAATGAATTCCAGTCACATGGGTGGATACTGTTTCTTTGTACCAAACATATGTTTAGATGATTGACAAGGAAGGTTCTCTTATGAACTCTCCAGAAAGGGAGAAATTGATTTTCTTATTTTTTTCTTTCTTTATTAAAATGGATATAATTTTATTTCATTCTTTTTGGATCAAAGTTGGAATTTCAAGCCCTTATATTAAAAAGAGAAGTATGTTTATTCTAATGCAGAAATATTTGGGGTATTTTCAGTGCTCAACTAAATGAATATATTCTTGCTAGTTCTGAGACTTTTCTGATTGAATGAAGACAAATCAGTGTGTGGTGTTACTGATGTCTCTATAGCAAATGTTAACATGCAATGAGAAGTTTTTCTTCGAAGAATAGAAATTTAAGGTGCAACCTATGGATTCCAATAAAAGAGAAATTGATAATTTAGAGCCAGTATTCTGTGAGTATACGGCAGAGAATAATAGCGTTTTCACAAAAGGGTCAGAAGAAAATAGTTTTAAAATAAATAAAAGCTTTAAATGAAACATGATACATTTTAGATGTTGATTGTGGTTCCTTATATCATGGAAACTTTCTCCTTTCATATTTTTGAGTTGCTTTTAAAAGTAGGCTTTCTCTCTAATATGATTTAAAATGATATTTTCTAAATCTGGATGAGGATTAAACAATCTGATTTACTCCATTTCTGTATTTGCTTCCATAAGCACTGAATAACTTATTGGAAATACAAATTGAATAGATTTAGATACATACATAGTTTCAAGGGATAGAGTTAATGCTGGTGTATTCTCAAAGTTGAATATGATAATGTACCATGTTTTTACAGTTTGAGGAAAATTGAAATATGTCATTCAAGAATGGATTTCCATCGCAAAGTTTGAAATTTTCTTAAACACTTCTTTTATTTACTTGTTATTTAATGTAGTAATTTTTGGAGTTCTGAACATTTGTATTCTTTGTTTTGTTTGTTATGTCTCCTTAAGGCAGGGAGTCAATTTCCTATTCCCCACCCCCACCTCTTCCAGAGCTAAGCCTACTGATTTTTGAAGTAACTGGAGTTAAGCTCCGCAATTGTAAAAACTTAAGAAGTCAAGTCTCAGTGGCTTTAAAAGCCGATGTTATAGGGACTTCGCTCCCCATTGTAGGTCCCTCAAGTCTGGGGTGCCTGATGTGGGGTCTGCTTCTGTCCCTCCTCCTCGCTTGTGGTTGTGGTTAGTCTCAGCTGGAGCTGGGTTCCTGACTGAGGCTCAGCCCTTCCTATTCTGCCTGATGTGGCCTCCTCTTTACCATTAAATGAGGAAAGTCTGTTCCTCAAGTGCTTGTGTCCTCTTCTGTGTTAGCTGGGTTAGTTGCCCTGACATGGCTGTTATCTAGGTGTGTCCATGAGACAAGGTGAACTGAGGTTCCTCCAACTCTTAACCATCTACTCAGAAGTCCAAGAGTTTGTTTTTGTCTTTCTTTCATTGCTTTGTTTCTTAAATTCACATATGAGCGAAATCATACGGTATTTGTCATTCTCTGACTCACTTATTTCACTTAGCATTATACCCTATAGGCCCATTCATGTTGCTGCAAATGGCAAGATCTCATTTTTTCTTATGACTGGCTAATATTTCGTTGTGTATATGTATATATACACCACATCTTCTTCATCCATTCATCTATGGATGGACTCTTGGGTTGCTTCCATATCTTGGCTGTCATAAAAAAAATGATGCAATAAACATAGCAGTGCGTATATCTTTTTAAATTAGTGTTTTCATTTTCTTTGGGTAAATACCCAGTGGTGGAATTACTGGATCATATGGTAATTCTATTTTTAATTTTTTGTGGAACCTCCATACTATTTTCCACAGTGGCTGTAGCAGTTTGCATTCCTTCAGCAGTGCACAAGGTTCCTTTTTCCTCTACACCCTCACCAACACTTGTTTCTTGTTTCTGATTTTTCTGACAGGTGTGAGGCAATATCTCATGGTTTTGACTTGCATTTGCATATTCTTTTATTTTCATATTTGCATATTCCTCTTTTTATAACAATGCCTCAGACCAAATGTCATTAATAATTGCATTTTGAAAAACTATTACTATTATTATCTGTAAACTTTTATTACATTAAATCATCTTATCTAAATGTCAGGTCAAAAAAATGTATCTTCTCTGCTTTTAATCATTGTATTAATTTATGATTTTCATAAAAGCATGGCATGAGTAAAATAAAGACGGATTAAACGTATTTTCTGGCTTTCTTATTATGTAGGCAGACTTTTTAATTTCATATATATTTTTGTGTAAGAATAATTTTAAAACTATGCATTAAAATATCATTTCATGATAGATATAAAGCTATTTAGTTTTCTCAATTTTGCTCCTTTTCCTAGCTTCATTTTATCATATGTGAAAATGTTATTCTTCTCTCTAGACAAAAACACACACGTACTTAAGTAAAATGAAAAAGAATCTTGGCTTCAATTCTTGGATCACTCAGTCATTTAGCTGATAAAGCAGTTATGTAATCAGTAAATACATGAAGAATACTAATTGTGTTTTATTTTTCCATGGGAGAATAAAAGTAAATTTCTTGTTAACTTATAGTTCTGACAAACCAGTGTTCCAGCTGAATATTTTAGGAAGCTACAGTTTGGCTTGTTAAGAGTCTCCAAGGAAAAATAAGATCAATACTTGTCACAGCAGGAGATACTTTACTGTCAGTGGAATGCCGCAGTACAGCTCTGAGGATGAAAAAATACACCAACACTTCTCAGCTTGGTCTTATGTAATGAGCAGACTTCTATTAAGAAAACTAAATCACTTTTCCTGAGAATTTAATGCCCAGATCAAAAAGCTTAAGTGTCACTTTGTAGTTCCACTTACATGTTTAGTCTGTTCTGTAAAGTACATATATAGAATATGCCAAGCCTTTTCATGAGTATGTGACATAATGCCTGTGCGTTGTGTATATTGTTCAGGCAATCCTTACTGGTAGGAAAGAAACTCAACAACTAAACATGTTAAGCTTCAGTACATTAACGCTCTGAAGGCATAAGATATCCGATGATCTTTTTTTTCCCCCCTTTCCTTCTACACTTCCTTCCTTGCTTTAAAATTACTTTCCCATTTTCCCATTTTTCTTTAATGCCTGAGTAAACCTTTGAATTCTAGTAGATATATGTGCAGATGTTTGTGGGTCATTTCTTTAAAAAATAACATGCTCTTTCTCATCCGCATACATTTTAATTTGGTTTAATGGTAGCAGTAATAATTAGGGGTAGGTGAATACTCATAGATATAAGTCACCAGTCAGTCAGAAGTGGAAACAGTGGGAGAAGAAAATCAGGGGATGAATGGTAGGGGAGGTGGGTGATGAGTATCAGGGGAGGCCCTACTGAGAGGTGCAGAAGCTAGGAGCTGCAGTCACACTAACTTTCTCCTCCTGGGTTTTTCCCAGGAAGAGAGGTCTAGTGGAATCTTGAAGGAGCTGGTCCAAATGTGTACAGTGAATCCGAGTGATGTAAGGAGTGAACTGAACTGGATCGAGTTGCACCATCCGGCTCACCCCACAAGGAAGGGCACATTGGTGCACCTCTGAGTGACCTTGTAAAGAGCAGAATCTTTGTCCCTTAAGCTGTGACTGTGGGTGTCTAACAAATTGCTGTTGGTCTCATCTGCCCAGTGTTGAGGAAATCCCTCCATTCCCCCACACACACATACTGAACACCTCTTATTCACTACATAGTATGCGTATAAAATACATAGGTATAATTAGTGTTATAATTAGTGATAAAACTCCATTTACCAAAAGCAGAGACGGAAACAATGAGAAGCTTACTACTTTGTACAATAGCGTACAGTTTAGGTCTTGAAGCTGAGATTTCAACAGGCTCCAGGGTCCTTGCTCTTAACCAGAGCGCAACTAGTTATACAGTCAAACTAAGTTGTTAACTGCACTACTGGTGTGATTTCATTTTTATAGTTTATATATGCCTTTCAAAAATGTTTTCCAAGTTTTCATTCCACTTTGGGGATCAGAAAATATAATTATCAGTAAAGGAATAACTAAGGGTCGAGAGCTGTAACATAAAGGCACACCCTGGGTTTTGTATTAGAAAAATTTGTTGACACATTAACAGTGGTAACTCCATTCTTACTATTCTTGAGTACCAATTTTTGCATGTGGTATACTTTCTGGGAGCTGAAAACTTGAGTTTAATAGTCATACATTAACAGACTCAATCCACTTGTGAAAGCTTTAAAAGGCAATATTGAAAAATAAACTATTGCATGAAACTCTTACACTAAGAATAAAAGGATGATGATAATTCTTCTGAGAGGAAACAGGAAAATAAATAGCTGTTTTCCGGGAAAATTAAAATTAAAAATTAAAACGTTAAGTCTTATGTTTTGTCAATAAAAACTGGGGGGGAGAAAGAAAGAGGGAAGGGAGGAGAGAGGGAAGGAGGGAGGGAAGGAAGGGAGGAAGGAGAAAAAGACATGAAAATAAATACCTTGCTGTCTAACTGTATGAACCATAAAATAATATGCATTATAATATTATATATAATTATTGATTTGAAGCAATTTTTAATGCTTAGGCAAAAAATGTGTGAGGAATGAAATGGAGCCTTGAGTCCAGGATGATGGTGAAATGCCATATGTCTCCAGTTAGTAAAAAGGCCAAGTGAAGTCTTGGTATTCAGCATGTGGTGCACACGCTATTGTACATCAACCCACCAGAAAATGAAGGGGTGATATTTGAGACTTAGACAAAGCTTTTCACAGTAGCAGAATTACAGCAATCATAAGTCAGCAAGGTTTGGACTGTGGGCATTTTTATCCCTTGAACCATTCCAAGAATTTCAAATGGAAAAGAGGACCAAATGTTAAGGAGAGTAAGAATCCAGAAATAGTTCATTTTGTAAAATGTTACGTGGTCTATCTCCAAGAGGAAAATGTGACAGCCACAATGTCAGGGTATGAAATGATCTTCTTAGTTTAAGTTCTTGAGACATTGTATTCCTCTTGCCTGGAGGTTTCTGCCACTAAAGTCAAAAGTCTTAGGTTTTGTAATAGAAGGAAATTTTAAGGCAGCATATGTGAATAAATTTGGAGGAAGACAAATGTAGATAAGGGAGGAAAATATGTGAATATCCTAAAGTCTACAATTACTACCTTAATGTCTTATGATTGGCTCCTTCAGACCACACAATTAATATGATAATTTTTTTTGATGGAACTACTGTAATTTTGAATAGTCAAACACCAGCTAAAGGTGAGCTTCTCAAATCACGTATTTTGTCAAGTATTCATAGACTTATAGCTTTGAATACACAGATAACTCAAAAAGGTTTAAATTCTCAGTATGGCTGAATGGTTGAAATCTGTGATTCTCAATTTCCTTTTAAACACTCCAGTGTAGCTCTTTTTAAGAAAAGATTCTTCAAAGAATGCAGCACTTTTTATATTATATGTATGTATGTATATAGTTAAAACATAACTTTTTGTTAAAATATAGGTAAAGAGGCACATATTTGTAGAGCTGAAAGAAGATCAGACTACTTTCTTCAACTCCCATGATCTGTAGATGAGGAAATTGAAGTCATGGTCAGTGCAAAACTGTTTAGTGTCACATTCTAGAATATTTCAGTCTAATTATCCCAATATAATACGTTCAAATATGTTTTTACAATTATATGTACAGGCATACTTTCTTTTAAAAATGTGATTATCAGGCAGTTTTGGAGATAGCGTATTGATTAGGACTTACTGATTTTTTTTTCTGTAGTTGGAAAAAATGCAACAGAAACTTTATATGTAGGGGCGCCTGGGTGGCACAGCGGTTAAGCGTCTGCCTTCGGCTCAGGGCATGATCCCAGCGTGATGGGATTGAGCCCCACATCAGGCTCCTCTGCTATGAGCCTGCTTCTTCCTCTCCCACTCCCCCTGCTTGTGTTCCCTCTCTCGCTGGCTGTCTCTATCGCTGTCAAATAAATAAATAAAATCTTTAAAAAAAAAAAAAAAGAAAGAAACTTTATATGTAAAACAAAGTCCTGGGTTCTGTGTTTATATCACAAAACTCTGATGGGAGCATGATATTGCCAAACAGATATGCTATTTTGGCTCTTGCAGATACGTTCTATGTAGAATCCAATTAAATTATTTTATTTTATTTTATTTTTCCAATTAAATTTGTAAGTATGTAATCTAGGTCCTCGTCTCCATGTTAGGCCTTGTTAGCACAGAGATAAACCAGAGACAATTAGTCCCTTTAAAATCTATTGAGAAAGGCTGCACTATCTTCTCTGGCATAAAGCTTGCATACTACTAAGGGAAACCTTTCTCCAAGCATTTCAAGCTTATTCTTAACTTCATTTTACAATTATTATTCCCTGAGTCTGGAGTAGTCTCTGATCAGTCCTTCACATGTTGGCACCTTAAAACCATTCTGGTCTCAACTTTAAGGTCATATTCTGAGAAGCATGTCCTACTCCCAAAGTCTCCCCCCTATATTCAATCAGACCACCGGATTGATCATCCCTGTCTAAAATTATAATGTTCATTTATTTGGTAATTTGATCTTCTCAACAGGAACTTACCAGAATTCCAACCAGGGCAAAAAAAAATGTTTGTGCTGTTCATGGGCTTCCCCTCTTGAACATAGTCTGGTAATGAGCCCTCATAAAGATTAGTGAATGAAATAGAAGATTTCTAGGAAATATGGAACAAAAGGAAGGGCTGGGGGGATAAATATATGAGCCCATTTCAATTCAACTATATATTTATGGAAAGTCTATGATGTACCAGACACCGTACTAGCTACCACAGGCAACAGTTATGGGAAATAAATAAGAGATTATAGAACCATCTCTTAATGTCAAAATTTAGTGAGAAATGCAAGTATGCATATACTGGTTATGCAAACACACAGGACTGGTAATATAGGAATAGTAATCCATTTCCAACAATGGAAATTCATCAGAACGGAAAGATCAAGCGTATGACAGTTGAACTGGACCTTAAAAAATGTATAGTATTTTGTTATACAGATATAGTGAAAGAGAACAATGCAGGAATGAGAGAACATGTTGTATTAGTTTTCTGTTGCTGCTTGACAAATTACCACAAGTATTAAAAAATGAGTTCAGACTAGATGCTCTTTACAGCTTTAAAAGAGATATTAAAGTAATAGTTAAGATGATACTGTAATTTAGCTAGATTTTAAACTGATTACAAGATCTCTAGTGTTAAACTATAAAAACCTCATTTTCATTTTTCCTCTATATCGATAGGAGTATGGCCCAATGGTTTTATTTGTTTTCTAAAGATGTTTGTTGTAAAAAGTGGGAACTAACTGGAAAAAATGTAAACTATATAGGTAAAACAAAACAAAATAAATCAAAAGATCCATCCACTCTTATGAGTGTATGCTAAGTAGTTATAATGGGTATAATTGTTTAAATTTTGAGGAGAAAAAGTAGGAATGCATTTTTTTGTTAGAGCAATAAAAATGGAAATTACATTTAGTGGGAAGCCACAGGGAGAAACTTGATTTCTCAAAGGATTTTATATTTTAAAAAGGAAATAGATGTCTTACCAGAAGTTGCCTTAATATTTAAAGCCAACTGGAAATTAGGATTACATTTATTTTGCTTCTAATTGTCAGTCCCGGGGAGTCTAGTTAATTTAGCCCTGACTTTTAACAGCACACTATTAAATTAAAGTCTTCTACAGAATTGAGAAAGTATGAGAAAACTCAAATTTGTTCACAGTGGAAAAGGCAGCTTTAAAAAAGTAGTACGTTGGCAAACCATGAGTCAACATTAAGTGATTGAGCAAAATTTTAATTACAAAATATAGACTCAACTTTGAGCAACATCACTGTACTTTTTCCAAGGATCAATGGCTGCTAACATGGATTAGAGTGATTTAGTATATCTTCCAAAGAATGATCAATGACAATTTATTAAAAAAATAAGTTACGTTTGCCCAAGGAAATTAAGAGAATGTTATAGTAAAATTATAGGGACCGCAATGATCCCTTCGATCCAACAACGCTTCTCTAAAAAAATGGCCTTAGGAATGTCGACTAGGTTATCATTTACCATATCCAAAGACCAAGTCAGTAAATTATTAAATTACTTGAACAGAGTTTGGTTTCCAATACCTTCTTAGAACAAGCTGCCAACTTTTCTAGATAGTGTAACAGTCATCGTGTTAAAAATTATATTCCACTATTTGGCAGAATTTTGCAGATAGTTGTTATTTATTGGTGCATATTCACTTTTGACAAGTGGGTCATGATTAATCACAAAAAATGAGAATAAATTTTCAGGGTGTTGAGTATATTATATCAAAACAATGTAGTCTGTATTTCAGTATGTTTAATTTTGCGTATTAACTCCAGCTTTCTCATTCTGCCTGAAAGTAAAACCAAGTATCTTTCCATTGTATAAGAATTGCGCCATGTGGCGAGCATGATAGCAAAATTTTTGACTTTTTTGAGAAGAAATCTAAGAGAAGCTGGATTTGAGCTCTGTGCAGATCCAATAGATTTAAACATTTGATGACAAACTTTGGTATTGTTTAAGATTCATTTTTCCAATTTTAGAAAATGTTCTGATATCAAAGTGTAGTAGAACCATATTGTTGGCACCTATAGGCAAATTCATTAGGTATATATTAGGTGTCCCTGGAAGACATGGGTGATCACACTGTCAGCTGCGTGGGACATGGTGAATCCTGGGGAACCCATGGTGAATCCTGGGGAACCTTTGACATAAAGGTGACAGAAAATCTGTTTCCCTAGGACCTAGGCATTTTGGTCCAATGCCCATGGCACATATTTGTTCTCACCTCAAAAGTGTAATTACAGGAGGTAATGGATATATTAACTAGCCTTATTGTGGTAAGTAAGCACTTTGCAATATATGTATGTATCAAATCACCAAGTGCATACTTTAAACTTACATCATGCTATATGTCAACAATATCTCAATAAAACTGGGGAGAAAAGGCACATGTTTACTCACATTACTTCTAATTTTGATATGGGGGGGAAACATCATTTTTCCCCTTCTAGGTTCTTTGGCTGGCCTAATAATTAAAGTGGCATAAGGCAGATTGACAGGAGAAAAACAAATTTAATGTTGTATATATGGGAGCCCATAAAAATAGGAGACTCAAAAAAGTGGCCAAAGCAGAGGATTTTATGTCTTTTACACAAACAAATTTGTGAAAAGTTGACAAGACAAAGAAGTTTGGGCTTGGGGTAGGAAATTAATGAAGTAACAAGGCTTGTTTGGACAGCCTTCTTGACCCCAAATGCCTTATTTCTGGTGATAAGAATGGATTTAGCCTCCTGTTATAGGGAGGGTACCTTTCACATGGGAGTTTATTTTCTCCTTCATGGTACAAAGGAAGGTCAGAGTGTCCGTCTTGCACATCTCTTGCTTAACTTTTAATTCACAATGATCAATATGCCAAAATAGCGTATTTTGGGTTGGTATATTCTGCTCCCCTTCACTGGTAACATAGGTGAGTGCCAAGCTGCCTTTGTTCTTCTAAATGCAGGGTGAGATATACAAGTGAGGTACCTTGAAAAGGATACTAGAATTCTGTAAGCTTTGTGGTAATTTATTATTTTTTTGTATTGTACTTCATTCTGTATTATAATTGAGTCTACTAAAAGTCCAAGTATAGTCTTCATTATGTTGTATAGCAAAGAAATATCTCACAACTTTTTGGTTCTGCACTCAATTCTGTATGTGGGGGGAGGAAGGGTTTCCCCTACACCACTAAGCAAGAAATGCTCCAGCACCAGCTGGGTGTCCTATAATTCAACTCAATTCTAGCACTATCTACCAGGCGATAGCATCAGATTTCACAGTTTGAGAGCTCAGTCTCACAAGACTTCCCCCAACCCCATCAGATGCCAGTCACAGCCCAGATCATTACCTGTACTTCTGACTGACTGTCTATAAATCAGAAGTTCCCATGACCCCCCTCCTTGTGTTTGGTTAATTTGCTGGAAAAGCTCAGGAAGCCAATTTACTCACTAAATCATCAGTTTGTTATAAATGGGTATAACTCAGAAACAGAAAGGTGAAAGAGATGCATAGGACAATGTATGGGGAAAGGGCCATGCAGCGTCTCTAAGCACCTACTCTCCCTAAATTTCCACGTGTTCACCAATCTGAAAGCTCTCCAAACCCAGTGCTCTTGAGTTTCTATGAAGGCCTTATTACATAGGCCTGATTGGTCAAATCATTGGCCATTGGTGATTGATTCAATTTCCAACCCCTCTCCTCTTCCTGGAGGTCAGGGGGATGGGACTAGAAGTACCAATCCTCTAATTACTTGGTTGGTTCTTTGATAGCCTCTTCCACCCTTAGATGTGCCCCAAGAGACACTTTTATAGCTCTCATCCTGGGAAATTCCAAGAGTTTTAGGAGCTCTGTGCCAGAAATGGGGATGGAGAAGGCATATATATTTCTTATCATAAATCACAATATCACACCATATTCTGTAACACACTTGAAAGCAAAGAGAGGTGTCTCCTTTCTCATAACTAATACCTGAGGCCCATAAAGGTGTTGTGTTAATGACAGAAGAGGCAACATGTTGGTGGCATGATTAAAAGGCCCTGACATATAATAAACATAGAATATATGCTCTCATTCATATCAGAGAAATAGATGAGAATGTGTGGGTCCAAATTTGTAACAATGTAGCAATAAAGCAATCAAGATGCTTTCTTTTAAGGCCTAAGTTAGGATAACACTGGTCTGTTTGTATATTATTTATAATTATTCTACAAAAATGTTTAAATGATACAAAGTTTTACTCCACTTTTTAGATTTAACATAGTCTTTGTTTGGAACACTATTGCAAGCTGAATTATTTTTCTAGATTTTCAGATTTTCTATTAGCATTTTAATGACATTACTTTGTATAACTCATGGGCTTCTTAATATTCTTTGTTTAATTTTTCTTATATAATTTTTTCCACAGATTTATAAAATTTATAAATTTTATTTACAAATTCAGCCTTTCAATCATAGAGAAACATGCATTTAATTTTAACAAATTAAAAGTCATATGTTATAAATTTTAAATATTTAGGTCCCATCTTTTCCTGTCACTTTTTTTTTGGGGGGAGGAACTTAGCTAAGTGTTATATAAATACAAGACATAGAATAACGTATCTGAAGAGTTCCTTCTTTTAAAACATAATTTCAGTTCAATTTACAATGTTGAAATCAACCATATTAGTCATCAAGACAAATAGAAAGTTTGCTCAATTATCTGTTAAGTCAGAATGTCGACAGCTACAAGAATGGGTACGAAATGGTTAAAAATCAATTTATTTCTGTTTGGGGAGGAACCCTGGCTGTACCATAAGAGATCCATTTTCAGATCTAACCTCAATAAGGAAGTGAATCTCTCTGTCAGAGATAATGTGATTTAGTCCTTCTCTTGGCCACAGTGTGACAGAGAAATATCACTGCATAACACATAGACACACAAAGAACACTCAAGTTGGAGAGATAAGCTTTTCTAAGGTTAAATGGAAAAACATCCAGTCAGCATTTCACAAAGCATACAGAAGAAAAGCCGGCTCACCAAAACAGTGAATTTATATAGTAAGACCTAAAGCAAACATTGAAAAATTTCATTATCAAAGGCAAAGTACAGGGTAGAGGTATGACTTTCACGAACCTCAAATTCAGATTGCAAACATGTAACATTATTTTCATATAACAGGGCTTAATTTGTATCACAAGCCCTCATTTCTACATGATAATAGAAATTTTAATCAATTCCATGTAGACTCTGTCAAATTCAATTATTTTAAAGTATTAAATACAGTGAATTTGAGGATTTTGTACTTTCAATCTCTCTCTTATTCTTTCTCAAATTGATCCTTATTCTAAGACATTTAATTAATTTGGCCTGAGTTTGTGATATGCCAGTGAGAATGGGTGCCTGGCTGGAGGGCACATTTGGTCCTCTGCTCATTTCACTGAAGTATACAATTCTGTGTGTCCTCACCCATCAGTTTCCCTCAACACTGCCGTCCACAGAGTTCTGTTCCATGTTGCTGCCTTGAGTTCAGCCATTTATATCCTGCCCTGTTCAATAATATATTCCACTCTACAGGATTTGGCAACATTTATGGCTGGGCATAGTAACATATGAAGTTACTATTCCTCAAGCCCCATGTGTAAACTAAGGTATTTCTTTTTTTTTTTTTTTTTTTTTTTAAAGATTTTTTTTTTTTTTATGTGACAGAGAGACAGCCAGCGAGAGAGGGAACACAGCAGAGGAGAGGGAGAGGAAGAAGCAGGCTCCCAGCCGAGGAGCCCCACGTGGGACTCGATCCCGGAACGCCAGGATCACGCCCTGAGCCGAAGGCAGACGGTTAACGACTGCGCCACCCAGGTGCCCCAACTAAGGTATTTCTTAAATAGTACCAGATCTTATTTCAACTCAGCCAATACTACAGTCTCCTGTTCTTTAGGGGCCAAAGATCTCTGTAGGGTTGGCTGGCTAGCAAGGTAATTGGACGTGAAGGACTTTTGACTCCAGAATCCAGATTTTCTTTTGGATTCTATCACCTTGGGATATTAAGATGTCTTATAGTATATATGGGATTTCAGGGCATGTTAGCATTTCCTGAAGGTCAGTCCCATCAAAAACTCATGCTTTCTCTTCACATCATCTCCTCTTTCTTTGTTTTTTTTTTCTTTTTTGTTTTTTGTTTTGTTTTGTTTTTTGTTTGTTTGTTTGTTAAATGGTTGGACAATGGTGGGATCCCACCTTCTCACTGTTGAGAGGGAGCTTACAGGTAAACAAAGGGAGCAGACTAGACTGATCCTGGTGATAATGGATCGGAGTTGGAGACATTGGTATAAAATCGTATTTAGTTTAATACAGATGCAGATAATTGCGTATAGAAATGTTTATGCATATGTGTATGTATACATGACTTAGTATACACAGTGTTAAATTAATTAAACAAGGAGGTCATTACACTGAGTTTCTCTAATGTCTTTATGGCTTACAAAGCAAGTCAAAATCAAAGCCTGCAAATGCCTCAAGGTTAAGAAGTTGAAACCTAAGGACAACCAATCACAAACAGCCAGCTAGGCTCTAAGCTATAACCAATCAATAGTTTCCTTACTTTGCCTTGGCACTTTTTCTATAAAGTCCCTCCCAAGTTCCTGCTGGTGGATGGCTCCTAACCACTCTAGTTGGTGCTGCCTGATTGGAATCGATTTTTGTTCAAATAAACTCTTAAAAATGTTGACGTGCCATAGCTTATTTTTTAACAACACATGTGTTTTCCTGCTCTTTGAGGTGGGAGAGCCTGGAAGCAGTGACATCTGAGTAACAATAACATAACTAGCATCTGGTGTTGGTTTCTAATACTGTTCTCCAGTAAAACTAACCTGGGTTTTTGGAGAAATGACTAATTCTACACCTGGGACAGGAAACATACATGATATGACTGGAACACATGACATTAAGGGAATTTACCTCCCCCCCAAAAAAAAGATTACTTATGTCAAACAGACACAATTGAAAGAGTCTCCAGTGGCAAAAGAGGGAGAATTTGAGAAACAAAATAAATATTAGTATTGAAATATAACAGAGTTGAAGTAAATATCCATGAGTCCATACTTATATGAATAAATTATTGAATAAATCAATAAATGGAGAAGGACAGAGAAACATTAAGTTGTGTCGATACCCTGACCTCAACAAGGTGCAGTGTAGCTCTGCACTCCTGAGACTCCCCTTCCTCATTCTTTCAGAGAAAATTACTGCTACAGAAAAGGAAGGAGACAATGGACCTAGAAGGGAAAAAATATATATATATATTACATTCTGAGTTTTTTTTGGTTAAAAAAAACTCATTTTAGAAGAAATAGAGAAAGATTTCATGACAGTTCACTATTGGGCAAGATGTTTTGTTTTCGGTAAGAATTATATCAATTAATTAATCCTACCAAATGTACCATATGAAAGTACGATGTCAGTAGGAGAAAGCACAGGGATGGGGTATGTGTAACTCTGAGTACAACCTTCACAGTTTTTCTAGAAATTGAAAGTTGTTCTAAAATAAAAAGTTTATTTTAAAAAGCAAAGGAAGTAAAGAAAATCCAGATTAATCTTTAAACCAAATTTATTATTTTGCTAAGGCAGTAGATTTTCTAATACAGACACGTTATATTTGCTTGTGATTTGTCACAACCTGGTGGTTTTATGGGTCTTACGGGATTTCTGTCCCCTAGCTTCGTTGATCACATTATCCATGGGGGTCTTCTGTTTGTTTTTGTGTAAAGGACTATGCTGCTCCTTTGACTGTCCTTCCAGAATCACTAGTACTCTTCTAATTATATCTTCAAACATACTTACATGTTTTAAATGAGCATTAGCTAAATTTTATTAAAGCAGTTTCTAAAGCTGTCATGTGATATGGCTTTACTGTATAAGTGTTTTTAATCAAAGCTAATGGACAATTATTTTCATGACGTTAAAGATCAGATTGTTTTATATTTTCATACAATGCCTCATCTCCTTGTTCTACACTCAATTTTTTTTGAAACTTGATGAAATAATATACTACAGTTTTATTAATGTTACTCTAAGATGTTCCAGTTGTTTACATATTATATTTTCAAAAGTAAATATACTTTTGTATTAAAAAATGAAACATAATTATGTTGTTCACAATTGTATACTCTTCTGGAAACCTTATGTTTTTAATTTGATAAAGTCATAGTGTTAATACAACTGACAGTTTCTTGGTAGAGGGAGGATCTAATTAGATTTCATGTCACTCAGTAAAATTAAAAATTTAATTCAAACATAAATCTTAGCAGGATGGGAATATGAGATTTGAAAGAGCATCTGCTGAGGTTTTAGACTTTGGCTTTTACATTATTTTTGTTTTGTTTTGTTTGTTTGGGTTTGTTTGAGGTAGAGACCTGCTTTATTTTCTGTAGGCTAGCATGGTGCCTGATGGCAAAAAGTTGTTGATAGAAATGAATCCCATTGTGCTTTATAGTTTATTTCACCCAGGTAAGCACATCACACATGTAGGAACATATGCTTCAGCAAAACCAAAACAAACAAACAAAAAAACTTTACATTATGAATATTTTAGTATTTGTGCAAAATAAAATGTGTATTTGACAGCTATGTTCATTGAACCACAGGTTTCTAGTCCCATGACAGGTGAAATGAATAAAAGCAAATGCTGTTTACAATCTAGAACATCAGATATATGTATATATAGGAATATATAAATATAGGAATTTTATACTGTGTGTTCAGTTTGATTGGGGGCATTTCAGAGCACATGCTGCTTCCATCTGCTATAAACAACAGAGACAGATTCCTAACAAATAATTTAGCCCTAGGTGTCCTCTCATCTTGCTGGGTCCTACATGAACTATTGTCCACCTGCTTCACTTGTGATGGGAACAGTACCACCTCAATCCACACAAGATAATTCTCCCACCACAGAGGAAAGTCAGTCTCACAAATATATGTCATTGTGCTTAATGACAGCTTTGAAATAAAATACTAGAACACACACAGATGAAAAGTGCACTAAAGTTAGTGGCCTTTTATCACTTGGAATCTAATTTATAAGACAGTGGTAAGAAATAAAAATGTTCTTTAAGAAATGTGATATAATTGTAGATCTCAGTGTAAGCCAATATCAATGAATTATGTAAAAAAAGAAAATGAAATCATCATGTTTCTTCAATGTAATTCACTAAAAAATTTCTGCAAGTGAAGAAAGCCTGTGCTCTAGATAAATAAAGCTTCTGTTATGGAATTAATAGGTTTCAAACTGTTTTCCTTCTTTTTTTTTTTTTTTGAAAATGGTTTCAGAATTGAAATAGATTACATTTTTCTTGAACACTTCAGGATAACAATCACAGATATATAGATATTTATAGTTTATCTCCTATAAACAGGACATGTATCAAATGATTCATGGAATTTATATTTCTTTGTCTTCCCTAGGCGTTCAGCTATAATGAAACGCAGGCCATCAGAATTACATTTCTTACAGCACGATATATTATTCTACCAGTCTTCTGTATTATTTTTGAGAAATCTCTTTATATATTTCCCCCAAACTGTGAGCCTGAAAGCCTAGACTTGACTGGATGTTGTCGGGCAGGTGGTCACAACCAAGTTCCTAAGTGATCAGGGGTAGGGATGACGCTGTTGGCTGAGGTTGCATCCAAGCTCTAAATATGAAATACATGCACAGAGAGCATTACCAGAAGGCAACCGAGGGGCCACATCCAGACTGAAGTTCCCTGGAGAATACTTTAAAATACTCTGGTGTACCCTCACCTACCACTGACCATCGATGGCTTCATCATGTGGGTACGATTTGTGTACTAAAACAATGACATGGTACCAGGCGAGCCAGACTGATTCTGTATGGGAACCACACAAATTCTGGGACCACAAACATCACCTTTCAAAAAGGTCAACATCGCTTTCAGGAAAAGGTACTTTGAGCCTTTTCCATTTTCCAACTAAATTAGATTTCCCTTTAATGTTAGGACATAGCAGTGCTTTTGATAGTGTGAACAGTTTTCTTTCAAAATAGTTTAACTGAGAGTTTTTGGCAAAAGGATGTTTAGAAAGTCTGAACAGCATTTTTTAAACCTAGGAAACCGACAGATTGCACATAATTTCTCCACCACCCACAACCACTCAACAGCAAAACTAGTGTCAGTACATTGTTTTTATTTACACACTATTATCTGAAGGGCACAAGTACCAATGTCAGAATAGCTCAAGAGGTTCAGGATGGGCTCCACTGGGTGAGCAGAGGGGCCGGATATGAACACCAGATACTACCAAGCCTGGAGTTAACTCTACTTAAAAGGTAAGTGAGGTTCTTTAACATGGCATGGAGGAAACAAATACTTCAAGGGACAATACACACTACAGTATTATGAGTGAATTAATTCTCTGTTGCTACAAAGAGTAATTGCTGTGTGTACATCAATGTTTCTTACTAAATTGCATACATATGATTACGTATGAATAGTGATCATTATGTCCTGCATATCAGCGACAAAATCATTTGATGATTTTTATTCACGTGTTTGTGCCATCCAGAGATCATTTACTTCTTTCCTAAACAATTGTACTGCTCAAATATGCAAAAGAACTTACATGGATTAAAAAGATAAAATTTAGCCTTAACTCCAAAAATGGTTTAACCAACTAAGCCACCCAGGAGCCCCTCTGAGAAAGCATTTACGGCTTCCTCAGTTTTGAAAGATATTTTCACTGGGTATAGATTTCTTTTTTTTTAATTTTTTTTTTTATTATATTATGTTAGTCACCATACAGTACATCCCAGGTTTCCGATGTAAAGTTCGATGATTCATTAGTTGCGTAT